>NC_142689.1:62068333-62400000 GCF_056320005.1 Nelumbo lutea
GTGAAACTTAAAACTATTGAAAATGTCAAAATTACCCTTTGAAATAAAACACTATTCATCATCTTCTTCCTCAAGAAGATGAAACAGAGGCCAAACTCTCTGTCACAACCACCCCACTCTAAGAATAATACCCACCCACTTACAGCCTATAACTCCAAAACCCACCTATGAAAAGCAAAATCATTTCTTCTACAAAGGGTGCTCTAAGGGAGGAAACCTCATATCATGTGTCTTCGGTTGTTAGCCCAGAGAGTGGATCTAGCCAACAAGTCTCTATTTATCTCAAAGATTATGAGACTTGGTAAGGACCACTAAAGGAAAATGGGGCAATAGGTACTGTACTTTAGCTATGGACATCAAAGCTGTAGCTAAAAGTTGGGCTATAGCCCATGGACATCTTATCCGTGGCAAAATGTTGAGCTTTAGCTACAATCATTCTATCCATAGATAAAAGCTGTTAATCCGTAGCTAATAGCTACCTATAATCACGATGTTTAGGCAATCGTGGCTATAAGTTAAGCTGACCTATTACTACAGTTTTTTGTTCGTGTTTAAATACCACTTTCTTAGTGGCTAAAAGCTACTTATAGCTATAGCCACAGATTTTTGTTATCTGTGGTTATAACTATGAAATTGATCTTTAACTACAACAATCGTATTTGTGGTTAAATAACACTTGTCTATGGCTAAAAGCTATTTATACCTATAGCTACGGATTTTAGTTATGAGTAGCTATAAGGTCATATAAATATGAAACCATAAATGTTTAAGAAATAAGAAATATATTACAAATTAATTAAATAAATTTATTATTTAATAAATTGACAAAAACATTTAAGAAATAATAAATATATTACAAATTAATTAAATATTAAATAATGAATAAATTGATAAAAAATTAGTAAGCTAGTAAATATTTATTGTAATGGTTAAAAATGTAATGTATGAAAAACTAATAAATAATAATGATATATTATTGATTAAAGATACTAAGTATTTATTAATTACTATTAATAGTTGAGAAATTATTAAAATAAGCACACATGACTAATAATTAATAAATTATTGTTAATTCATTACTAATAAAAACAATAATAATTAATCGTTACTATTTAATAATAAATAAAATAGAAACTAAATTATTAAAAATTTCATAAATACATAAATAGAAAGATAATAATTTATAAAATAAAAATAAATGTAATTAATTAAAAACTAATCATAAAAAGTTAATTTAATTATTTAAATAAATTATTAACAATATCAAATAATTGTCTAATAATAAATTATATATGACTCATCATCGCTAATTAATTAATTAATAGTAAACTAATAGTTAATTATTAATGAGAAAATACAATTTATTATTAATTAGTTAATGATAATTAAACTAAATTATTAATAATTTCACAAATAAATGATTAATAAATTAATAGTTATAAAATATAAATCAATAAATCAATAATAATTAAGTGTTGATTTGACCATATCAAGGGAATTATAATGCCCAATCTAATCTATTGCAAAAAGTTCTTTAGTTTTTTTTTTATAACTTTTTAGAAATTCCATGCTAATTTCAGCACAACCAAACTAACCCCTAAGTCATATAAGTTGGTTTTGAATACAAGAACAAGTCAAAACTTGTTGACCAACCCTTGCCCAGTTCAGTCATACCTCTAACTCTATTTTCTCCAAATAATTGGAAAAAACTGTCCACTTGCTTGGTCCAACATGGAAACCAATGAACTGGTCCAACATGGATGATCCTTTTCGTTTTTTTTTTTGTTTTTTTTTATTTTGCATAACTTTTTTTGTATCTACGTGTTCTAAAGTGCTAAAGTCACCTTACCTGCTTGCTATTTTTTATTAAAACACCTTTTTTGGGCTGAAATCCTAATTTTTTACATTGAAATTTTAAAATATAATAAAAAATATATATTATAGTAGAATATATTTATGGGGCCTGGGCCTGCATTAGGACCACAAATTTTAGGAACAGGCATAGGCTAATACTTTAAGCTTGCCATGGACCACAAATTATAGATAATGTATACATATATACATATGTTATTTTATAATACATATGATCCAAGGTTTTAAAAACCAACCCTGAACTGCTTTGATCACTAGTTTCTAAGTCATTGGTTCGACTATCCAGTCCAAACAGATTGGACGTGACAATTTAAAAATAAAAAAGGCCCAAAATCGTTGTCTAGGTCAAATGGGTAATGGTTCAATTCCGCCATTACATGTCAATAGGTCACTGACTAATAGCCAATTTGCCAATGTTTTTCAGTCTACCATTGACCCAAATAGTCAAACTACTCAAACCATCACCTGACTAGGGGTGCTCATTAAAAATAAATAAAAAACCAAACCAAACTGAGGAAATCGAACAAAAAAATCCGATTAAGTGAAGCAATTAGTTTGGTAAATATCTAAAATACATCATTATATCACCTATATAATATACATATTTATGATATACTATATTTTACATAAGTATATATTTCTTTATAATAATATTATAAATATAAAAAAACCAATGGACCAATTTAGTTTCAAAAATATGCCCACGGTTCGTAAGCACCCCTACACACGACTCTCTTTCTTTAGTCCAGTTTTCCCAATTGAGCTAAGCCAATCCAAAGTCAACTCAAGAATGGAGAACTATGATTTTCTCAATTAATTATAATACTATTGTAATTGTCAAAATTGCCAAATTTTTATTAAATTAATAGTTTTAAATTAAAATGAAATGAATACTAAATTGTTATTAATTTTGTTATATTAATCAATTTAAATATAACTTTATAAGTTATTGAATATTATTAATTATTTTTAAAATGTTAGATTTATTATTATTTATTAATTAATATAAACATAATTTGTAATGAATGTAATTATTTATATTTGTTGTAAGTCCTAATTATAACTAATGAGGGTGGATTTGGCCCTCCAATGATATTTTGACACATGGCACCTCGGAACAACTAGGTGACACCCGGAACCACTTAGGCAAAAACTTGCTTTAGCCAAGTTGATGGTGTCCCACCTGGCGGCTTGGCCCTGGTGCGACCTAGTGGCCTGGTCCAAGCGCCGACCTGGTGACCTGTGAGACGTGCTCGCCGATAAATTCGGCATGCATATCCTAACACTCCCATGATCCTTGGAAGTTGGCCCATGTGCCGAACGATCCGGAAGGTGGTCAACGTGCATGGCGGTTGCCTCCGGAAATCTCGAACCACTTAGACGACCTCACGGAAATCTCGAATATGGTGCATGAAGCCTATGCCAAACAATGCCTATATAAAGGCACCAACCCCAATGACATGGGGGGGGGACAAGTAAGCATATTCTAGCTCTCATACTTTGTGATTTTTAGCTCGTAGTCTACTATGAGAGTACTGACTTAAGCATCGGAGCGACCTCGCCGGGTTAGCCACCCTGAGTGCTTTGACATTGATTCCTTGCAGGTCTCTAAAGAACGACGAAGCTCAACAATCAATCCAGCTCGCCACCAGGTAACTCGACCCACTGGTCAGTCCGGCACCTAATAGGTAGCTTGACCCTCTGGTCAGCTCATCACCTAATAAGCAGCTAGGCACTCTGGTCAGTTCAACACCAAATAAGCAGCATGGCACTCTGATCAGCTCGCCACTTGACCTACCTAGCTCGGCCTAGTTAGCTCGTCACCTAACCTACCTAGCTCGGCCCAGTCAGTTCGGCACCTAACCTAACCTACCCAGCTCGGCCTAGTTAACTCAAATCTGCCCCCAGCTCGGCATCCAAGTCCTCATCTAGCAAAAGTTCACTTCGGCCTCTGAGTCATCGACCACTTGGAAGCAGACCAAATGACGAGCTACTTAGCACAAAAAATTGATACATCACCAAAAATTGATTCATCAATAACTAATCATTTAATTATTTTCTAAACTTAATTATGAATTTTAGAATTTGTTAATGCATCCAAAAATTTCTCGCCTTTGTATTTTCTCTTTCCCTCCCACCCACTAAACCAATCTATGCTCCTCTGTCGCTCTTTCTTTCTCTTACCTTTCGTTTTGGAATTCTTTCCTCTCCATCAATCAACCCTATAGGCTTACCGGTTAATGTCCTACTATGCCCTATTCCACTCTAAACAATCTTCCACCAACCTGCAAGCTAAAGCCCTCCATTGCCTTGAACCCCACCCCCCCCTTTTTTTTGAATTGATACATAATATTAAACAAAAGCAATACTTACAAAGTTATCTACCCTAGGTATCCCATTTGGGTAAGAGGGAAAATAAAAAAAAGTCCAGGTCATGAGTTTTTGCTAGATGGGATACCTTGTGGGCAAGAACATTAAAGTAGCGAGATACAAAACAAAATTTTACAAAAGTCCTTTGAACAGAAAGCTCCCTAATCCTATTCAATAGCCAAAGGCAGGTCCAGGGAACTTCTAATTGTCATTGAAGCGCATCCACCACTTGTTTTGCATTTGATACACCATAAACCTTTTGACAACTCCAAGAAGAAAGGTTTTCAAGCACCTGCATAATGGCAAACATTTCAGCTTGTATTACAGATGATACATTTTTAGTTTGTCAAGTTTGGTAACAGAACTATACAATCAAAACTGTATAAGGAATTCTCTAATTTTCCTACATCAGTAAAAACAATAAGCTCTGTATCATGTGCCATTGTGAGAGTGTGTTTATTGAAATTTGAATGTTGGAGTAGTACCTGATTTCCAAGTGTGTTTAAGACAGAACTTGAGCTCTTGAGAAAGATTGGATTGAAGCCTAGAGATTTTGTTTTGATAATTTCTTTTAGCTGTAAATTTACCTGAGTGAGGGAGCCAAATCTAGGGGACTAGTTTGAGTCTGTATAAATGGGGGTTGCCTGAATGCGTTGAACTTCTATGGAGGAAAGCAGGGAGTTAATGAGGGTAGAGTTCCATTGGCCTTGATGTAGAAGATCAGAAATATATTCATGTGTCTGATATTCAGGGCCAAGGGGAGAGGGATCCAAGAAAAGAATTGGCTAATTTGAATCTGGGATCGATGAGAGAGAGTGAAATTCTCAATCCAGAATAGCAACTGAGAATAAAGGATATTTAGCAGCTGCCAATGACAAATCTCCTCCAATTACCAATAAAGGCTCTCACATAAATTTGGCAACCACTAAATTAGAAAGAATTAATTAGCAGAAATTAATTAGAAAATCTTTGTCCATAGGCTCCTATTCTTAGTTTATTTATTCTTTCATCTTTGTGTATATATATTGTATCTATCTCAGCTTGGTCAATAGGTCAAATAATACAATCATTCTTTTATTTTTCACTCTCTCTCTCTCTCTCCCTCTCTCTCTCTCTCTCTCTCTCTCTCTCTCTCTTTCTCTCTTTCTCTCTCTCCTATATCTTTATCTTGGTATCAGAACCTATGGCATCTCAAGCTATGAGCTCCAACTCTTATGGTTTTCAGAACATGACTACTACAGTAGCCATGAATTCTATTCCTAACATTTCTCCGTATCTCACCATCAAGCTAAATGGAGAAAATTTTCTTCTATGGAGAGCTCAACTTCTGCCAGTTCTCAAGGCCTACAAACTGATGGGCTTAATTGATGGTTTGGCCAAGGCACCACCAGAGGAAATTCCAAATCCCAAAGATGATAGTAAGAAAATTCTTAACCCAAACTATTCTTCATGGGTACAGTTGGACCAACTTGTTTTCAGTCGGCGTGTTGCATCTCTGACAGAGGGCATATTAGCCCAAGTGTTGGACTACTGTAGCTGGAGTCTGGAGTGCCCTAGAAAGATCGTTTTCTTCTCACTCATGATCTAGGGTGCTACAACTAAGGCGGTAGTTACAAAATCTTAAGATAGGCAATCTGTCCTTAAGCGAAAATGTTTAGAAAGAAAAAAACTATTGCATACAATTTGTCTACTATTTCTGAACCGGTAGCTAAGGAAGACCTTGTTCTCTACATCCTATTTGGACTAGGTATTACTAATAAGACTAATGCTGATCAGTTAGGCATCAATGATGTTCTTGGTTTACTGCTTAGCCATGAATCTTGGCTTGTTCAGCATAATGTTTCCAGTGAATCTCCCAATGCCAATATAGCCGCAAATAATAATAACAGTGGAAAGAATAACAATAATAATTCTCAATTTCAGAATAGCAGAGGGAATTTTGGCCGCGGAAGAAGTAGGGGGTGTGACAATCAGTCTGGACATGGACAAGGTCGAGGAAGGGGTAATACAATTATCTGCCAAGTATGTAACAAACCTGGCCACGGTGCACTGAAGTGTTACAAACGGTACGACTTCTCGTACCAAGGAGAACATAACCATACTTCTCCAGATCCTACAGCTGTGTTTCATAGTGGTATGTCTTCCTACAATGGTTCAAAAACTAATTTCAACCTTGCTTGGTATCCTAATAGTGGAGCAACTCATCACATGACTCCAGATGTTGATAACTTACAGAACAAGACTAAATTTTTTTGTATGGACCAAGTGAAAGTTGGTAATGGTGAAGGTTTGACAATTAAGAGTATTGGTTCTTCTTCATTAAATTATGATCATTATCAGTTTAATCTGAAAAATATTTATTGTGTTCCTGCTTTGACAAAGAATTTGATCTCTTTTAGCAAATTCACAAGAGATAATAATTTAATATTTGAGTTTTACCCGGATTTCTTTTTATTGAAGGATCGTATGGGGAGAGTTCTACTAAGAGGATCCAATAGAGATGAACTCTATCAGTTCCTAGGAGTCATTAATGAAGGAGAAAAATCAATTGAAGCATTTGTTGGAGAAAGAGCTTCTTTCCAGGATTGGCATCATCGCCTAAGACATGCATCATTAAAAACAATTAAATTAGTAATTTCTAAATTTGGTTTACCTTATTCAGGACATGTAAATGAGTAGTTTGTTTATGAGGCTTGCCAATTGGGAAAAGCACATCATTTAAATTTGCCAATTTCTTCTAATAATGTCTCTTAGCCTCTAGAGTTAATTTATTCAGATGTATGGGGACCTGCCCCAGTTTTCTCTACAAAAGGCTACAAATATTATGTTTTGTTTATGAATGCCTATTCTAAGTTTCCTTGGATTTATCCTCTTGAAAGGAAATCAGATGTGTTTGATGCTTTTGTCAAATTTAAGAGACATGTTGAAAATCTATTTCCCACTAAAATTAAGATGTTTCAAAGTGATTGAGGAGGAGAGTTTCAAAAATTATCCCCCTTCTTGGATAGTGAAGGAAATTCACACAGGGTCAGTTGTCCTCATACTCATGAGCAATACGAAAAATGCTGAAAGGAAACACCAGCATATTATTGAGTATAATCTCTCTCTACTGCCGTCCTCTTCTCTCCCCAAACCCTGTAGGTCAAAGCAGCAGAAATTGTAGTGTTTCTCATTAACCGGTTGCCTATTCCAACACTTGGTAATCTCTCTCCTTATGAAAAGTTGTTTGGTCGAAAACATAATTATTCTATATTGTGAAGTTCTGGTTGTGTCGGCTATCCTTTCATTCGGCCATATAACAAGCACAAGATGGACTATAGAAATTATTGCCAGATGTGGTTTTTGATGAGAAACAGTTTCTTGGACTATCTCAAGAGAGAAATTTTTTTGAACCTCTGAATTCGGCGCCAGTCACCCTGCTTCTTGTTCCTCCAGTCACTGATGCACAAGATGATATCTCTTGTCCTGACTCTCCGTCTCTTGAACAAGGTATAACTGCAAGTTCATCTTCCACAGATACTAGTGAGTCTTTGTCTCATGATGATAATCAGACAGCTGAACCATGATAGAGAACGCGACTGATTCAAGATATTCTCGACACCACACCTATTGTTCCTACACCAGCTGTACGGACACATTATATGACTACATGTTCTATGAGTTTCCACCATGCGCAACCTACCACATGGTATCCCTTACCTGAAGGCCTACTTGCATATGGTAGTCCGATTGATGCAGAACCAACTTCCTACTCTCAGGCGTCCAAGTCTACACACTAGCGCACTACTACGGCATCTGAATTTCATGCGCTTATACAAAATGGTATGTGGCAACTTGTTCCTTATGACCCTTCCATGAATGTTGTTGGCTCTAAGTGGGTGTGCAAAATTAAGAGGAAACCTGATGGTTCTATTGAATGCTACTAAGCTAGACTAGTAGCTCAGGGTTTCTCTCGAGTTCCTGGTGTTGACTTCACTAATACCTTCAGCCTTGTTGTTAAGCCAGCCACTGTTCGTATAGTTTTATCTTTGGCCACCTCACAAGGATGGGACATTAAGCAGCTAGATGTTCACAAAGCCTTCTTGAATGGATTTATTCAAGAAAATATTTATATAAAACAACCCCAAGGTTTTGAGGATCATACATGTCCAAATTATGTCTACAAGCTTAAAAAGGCTCTATATGGTCTTCATCATGCCCCTTGGGCTTGGTTTTCTCACTTCAATCAAGGACTTCATGATCTTGGCTTCAGAAGCTCTCATTGTGATCCCTCTCTCTTCATCTACACCAAAAATAATATTTTTCTATATATTTTGGTTTATATTGATGATATTATTGTTACTGGTTCTTTTACTGCTCATGTTTCTCAACTAATTGTGGATTTGTCTCAAAGCTTCTCTCTTAAGGATCTTGGATCTCTACATTATTTTCTTGGAGTAGAATCTCATCGTGACAATATTGGATTGTTTCTTTCTCAGAGGCATTACATTTTGAATCTCCTACAAAAAAAAAAAACTAATTTAGCAGGATCTAAACCCTTGACCATGCCTATGACTCCTACATCTCGATTGTCTAAATTTCAGGGAGACCCGCTTCTTGATCCTACTCAGTATCGTAGCATTGTCGAGGCCCTGTAGTATGTTACACTTACATGTCCAGATGTGGCTTTTGTAGTGAACAAAGCCTGTCAATTCCTTTAGAACTCGACCAATGATCATTGGACAGCAGTAAAACGCATTCTGCATTATCTCAAAGGCACAATTGAACATGGTTTTTTTTTCATCCAATTCTCCTGGATATTTAGTTGCTTTTTCAGATGTTGATTGGGCTGGTAGCCCACCATTGCCTATTCTAGCACTGAAGTCAAATTTTGCTCCTTAGCTAACTCCACCACAGAATTGTTGTGGCTTCAGTCCCTATTACAGGATTTGGGTGTTCATCATCCTGTTCCACCTATAATTTACTGTGATAATATCGGTGCCACGTATCTGGCTACACATCTGGTGTTTCACGCTCACACCAAGCACATCGAAGTGGACTTTCATTTCTTACATGATCATATTCTCTATAAAAATCTAGATGTCCGATATATCTCTATGATTTTCTCCGGTCGAAACTTCATTGCTTCCCTCCCCGTTTTGCTTGAGGGGGCATATTAAGGAAAGTCCTCTAGAAGATAACTCCACAAGACTGGCAATTACCAATGGAGGCTCTCAATCAAGAATAGCAATTGAGAATAAAGGATATTTCACAGTTACCAATGATAGATCTCCTCTAATTACCAATAAAGGCTCTCATACAGATTTGGCAACCACTAAATTAGAAAGAATTAATTAGCATAAATTAATTAGAAAATCTTTGTCCATAGGTTCCTATTCTTAGTTTCTTTATTTATTCTTTCATCTTTGTGTATATATGGTATCTATCTCAGTCTGGTCGACAGGTCAAATAATTCAACCATTCTTTTATTTTTCACTCTCTCTTTCCTACATCTTTATCTCTCTCATCTTCAGATTTGAAACAAGGAAAAGGAGTTCTCATTGCCACCTCTCTATTCCTATTGGAGGAAGATGATGAACAGATAACCACTGCTGTCACCGATGGTCAAAAATTTTGATGTATTTATTACATCGATTATCGACATAATTAAATGATAAAATGTAATTTTACACTGATTTTTCGGTGTAAAATTACATGTTTACCAAAATGCCTGCAAAATCGAACTGGGGTGAAAAGTTTACCCTGGTTCGATTTTACACCTCTACCAAATGCAGCCTTAGTAAAATTCATGCATCTAGAATAAAAAAATAATAATTCTATTGTTATTTAATTAGTATCAATCAAGCCAAAACTGCCAAATGTTTGATTTTTTTCCCATTGAATACTTGTTTGATGATTATTAATTTAATAAATTACATATGTAAATCACCCCTTTTACCACTGAGTACTAGTTTTGTAGCAATGATTATGACCAATTATCTTATTTGATTTTTTTTTTCAAATCATGCACTTGTTTCAGGGGGTATAATGGTTTTTGAATTGAACTTTAGGATTTCTATATTTTTCTTTATACTAGTGATGATGAATTGAAAAAGGAATGTTAGTTCATGATAAATATAATTTGTAACTTAAACTATATGAGATTGTTAGGGTTATTACGGAAGAACAAGTTTGGGTTGGACTGGCTTGGCTAAGGTCTCAACGAACCCTAGCAGTGATAGAGCATCTCTCCCCATCTCTCATAAAAGTTCTGATTAAAGTCAAAATGACAGCAAGGACTGAACCATCTAGAGCTTAATGAATACTCAATAAATACTATCTAGGGAAACTTTATTTTCCTGGGTAAGTGATACGCATCTCCTAGATGGGTAAATAACTTTCCCACCTTGGGGGAAAACCTCACAATAATGGATTTTTATGACTAAAATAGTCACTGTCTTGTTCGCATGGGAAATAAAAGAATATGGGTAAATACATTTACCCGGGTAAGCCTTTCCTAAGAAACATTTACCTGGGTAAGTGCATTTACCCGGGTAAATAATTTACCAAAAAGTGAACGGGGCCTTAGAGTGGTCCCTTACCATGGAAATGTTGATTTATTTATTAATGCTTTAGGTTCAATGCATGTGACACATAGTCTGACCATGTCTTCAACTCATCACTCCCACCATGTTTCCTCTCAAGTGGCTTATTAGAAGTCAAAATTTTCCTTTCAGCCTCTAGGACATTTTACATCAATAAAAATGTCTTCATTGTATAATTCCCAGTAGTACTTTCCCCTTAATCTTGTAACTAAGCACTTAAATATTCAGAATCCTATATGATAGTAAAAATTTGATCATTGTAGAAGTGGTTAAATCGTGGGATGCAAATTAGAGATTGTTCCCCATTATATGATGTCAAAGAGAATGAGGTTCATATACCATGTCTCCTCTCTACATCCATCAAGGATGTCAATACAGTCCCACCAACAGTCCATTCTTCAACTGGAGTGGTCCAATTACCTACCTAGATATGCAATAATAGATATTAAACCAAAAAAGTTTGCTCAGAGATGATGCTTGTCTCAATTGGATAGAATAAGATAAGCATGACAGCAAAGATAATGAAGATAAGAATGACAAAAACAAAGGACGAAAGCACAAACCGAGGATATGAGCCCCATCTTTCTAGAATGCAAGACACCAGCACCATAACCAAGAGCATAGCAGTAGGTAGGATCAAAGTGTGTATGGATAACCACATCTTCCTTTGATCTATTATGGTGTTGTGGTGTAATGAGATGTCAATTTTATAATTTTAAACGAAGCAAGCCAAAGGTGTAGCTCAGAGATTTTGGTTCCTTATGCTATTTCCCAACACCTTAGAAGCAGAAAATTTAGGGGCCATTGTTTATGTTCAAAGTACCAATATGATGTTTTTTGTCTTTTGATTGCAATGGAAACTAATGTTACAAGTTAGATTCGTTCTACGGTTAGGAGAATGACAATAATGTGAATTGTATATATTTCAGAAAGAGGTTAGTCCTGTGATTCCCGGGATTGGGGTCTTTGATGGTTGCAATGTTACTACTTTTTCTTTGGAGATACAGACAGCAACGGAAAGACCTTTACGATGATTCACACGATGCAAGTAACTGTTCCTAAAACTTGGGCTTTACTTTCTTCATTGCACTAGTCTTAGGCCCCGTTTGCTTTTTGGTAAGTTACTTATCCGGATAAATGTAATTACTTGAGTAAGTTTTTCTTGAGAAACACTTACCTGGGTAAGTGCATTTACCCATGTTCTTTTATTTCCCAGGTAAATAAGGTAATGACCATTTTAGTCATAAAAATCCATTATTAAAAGGGTCATTTTTGTCCCATTCAAGTGTTAGCAACTTTCTTCCTAGGTGGGAAAGTTACTTACTAAGGTAAGTGATACGCAGGAAAATAAACTTTCCCTGATCCCCACATTAATCTGAAAAAGGAACATGGGATTCTTGGTCAATGAGAACCAAAATCCCATTGACCAACTTCCCCCCTCTCAAAATCCAAAAAAAAAATAATGCTCCCTTAGTGTTACCCAAATTTTTAGTTTAGAGAAAATTCCTAAATACTACCCTGAACTTTGGGGGTTGTGACAAGTCAGACCTGAACTTCAAAACATGTCTCTGCAATACCTTGAACTTTCATATTACGTCTAATAGGTCTCTACCATTAGTTAACCGTTAGTCAACACCGTCATGTGACATCGGGTGCACATTAAATAATTTCAAAATGGAAAAATTACCCTTTATGATGTTTTCCTAACCATTTTACCCATTTCATCCAAATGTTAAAAGAAGGAAAGGGGAAGAAGGGTTGTGAAACTAGACACAGATCAACTGTTGAAGCTTCCGCTCCCCTAGTCAAGCTCCCTAATTAAATGTTCAACTGTAACCAGACGATCAGTTGTCTAGTTTCATAACCTTTCTTCACCTTTCCTTCTTTTAACAATTAGAAGAAATTGATAAAATGGTTAGAAAAATATCATAAAGGGTAGTTTTTCAATTTTGAAAATATTTAATGTGCACTTGGGGGGGGGGGGTCATTCTTTTTCAGATTTTGAGAGGGGGGAAGCTGGTCAATGGGATTTTGGTTCCCATTGACCAAGAATCCCATGTTCATTATTCAAATTAATGTGGGGACCGGGGAAAGTTTATTTTACTGGGTATCACTTACCCCGGGTGATATCCATCTCCTAGGTGGGTAAATAGCTTTCCCACTTAGGAGAAAGTTTCCAACACTTGAATGGGACAAAAATGTCTCTTTTAATAATGGATTTTTATGACTAAAATGGTCATTACCTTATTTACATGAAAAATAAAAGAACCTGGGTAAATACACTTACCCAGCTAAATGTTTCTCAGGTAACTGCATTTACTTGGATAAGTAACTTACCAAAAAGTGAACAGGGCCTTGATGTCACATAACAGTGTTGATTAATGGTCAAATAATAGTAAAGACCTATTAGACACAATTTAAAAGTTGAATTCAAGGACTGACTTGACACAACCCGAAAGTTAAAGATACTGTTAATAAATTTTCTCTATAGTCTATTTAGTTTCCACACGTTACTATTGTTTTGGTGAATACATAAGCAGGTTCTTTGATGATAGAGGGCACTGGTTAGCTTCTTGGTCTCATGCCACTCACAATATCAGAAGCCTTGTATTGAGAACATCTTCCCATAAATGACAAAATCAAGTATGGAAGACATTCTCAATGCACACTTGAAATCGCTGTGAGGTTAGTGTCTCTGTGAGAAGTCCCAACTCGATAAGTGGTGGCCCACATAACCTACAAGGTGTCCTTTCTAGAATGGAAGTTCCGAGCCAAATAAACTGAAATTGAAAATACAGGAAGTAAACCAACATAAGGATTTGACACGTGGCAACCTAATAGCAGTCTTGGTCTTACTTGTGGGTAGGCAATATTTTTGGCTGCAAAGCGAAGAAAGGCGATATTGTAGGGGATATGCATAAATGAAGACAAAAGAAAGTTAGAAACCACCCCATAATAACCCTGTTATATGGATCTTTCTCATGGTTTCAAGATAGCAAACAAACAAGAAACCCTTCTTTTTCGGGTTGGACCATTGACATCTGAACCAGTTTTTCTGGTCTATGTTTGAAAATTAGGTCAAAGACTTTTCTATCAAGACACCTTTATGAGCCAATTGGGTTTTCTTGTCACCTCATAACCACCATCCCTGCAACCACAACATCCCAGGGCCTCTGATACCTTCAATAACAACCCAATATTCAGCATGGTTTTACATAATATATTTTTTATAGCCCTTAGCTAGCATCATTCTTATTCTTTCAAGCAAATTGATGGTATGGTGGGGTAGGCACTTGGACTGGGAAACATAACAAATCCAATAAGATAGATATTTACTATCGTTTCCCTTGCTATCCTTCTTAATTTATACATCGATTCAATGCCACAAAACTATAAAAATATCACACACTTTTCAACAAGATAAATGAAGCTAGTTTTTGTTACTGCAAAATCTCCAACCAAATCCTTATATAAAAATGAAACAATGTGTAGGTTCATGTAATCATTTTATATGAAGTTCTTCATTTTTTCAAAAGGAAAAGCGGTAAAAACGGTTTTGTTGGAATTAAAATTGACCTTGAAAAAGTTTATGATAAGCTTAATTGGTCATTTATTAATTAAAAAGTCTCTTGAATTCATTAAAATTCCTAAGAGATGGGTTAATTTGATCATGAGCTAAAGTATCACCCCTATTTTTAATATCATCTTCTAGGGTTCAATTCTTGAACCATTTAAACCACAAGGGGACTTAGACAAGAAGACCCCCTCTCCCCCTACATTTTTCTAGTTTGTTTAGAAACTCTTTCAAATATGCTTAATAAAGTTGTGGCTAATGGTGAGATGAAGCCATTTTGGTCCCATCCAGGGGATGAACACCTGTTTGGCTAGCTGTGGACCGGACTGATCCATGATATATTGTGGACCGGTCCCGTCCACAATCTATTTTTGATCCCCTACTTCACACTCTCCTTGAAAAGCTGAAACCCTATATTGTCTGTTTCACAATTTACCGTTCGAGGTCTCCGTTGCCCGCCCACTAAAGCTTTCCACCGCTACAACTCTCCACCACCAGTCCACCTGCCAATGTAAGTTTCTCTCCACCCGCTGAAGGTCTCTCTCTCTCTCTCTCTCTCTCTCTCTCTCTCTCTCTCTCTCTATCTATCTATCTATCTATCTATCTATCTATCTCTATCTATCTGTGTGTGTGTGTGTGTGTGTGTGTGTGTGTGTTCAGTTCCACTACAATGCCACCATAAACTTTGTGCTTGTGAAATTACCTTCTCTAAAACTTTGTGCTTGTGAAATTACCTTTTCTGAAACTTTGTGCTTGTATCAGTGAAATAAACTTTGTGTTTATTTTTTAATTTTAAAGTAAAATTCATTATTTTACTTATTTTTTTAATTTTTATAAATTTTTAATGTTTTTATCAATAAAATAATATTTTTAAATATTTAAAATATATTTTTTATTTTTTAATTATTTTACTATTGTTTTTATAAAAAAATTAATATTTATTGGTTAATATTTAATATTACTGATTTCATAATTATTAATATAATCTATGAGCATTCTAATTGACTTGAATTTGACACATCAACATGCCCAAAATTATAATTTCAACCTACATTTTCTATTTCTATCTCATAATTCCCATAATTCAAACATACCATTAGGTTATGTACAGGTTTCCCTATCTTTTCCTAAAGATAAACTCTAACCAGTCTATGTGCATTGTGGGGAGCTTAGACTTAAAATCCATAACCATGATCGACCAAAAGAAGCGTTGCCACCTAACTTGGAGGTGACTTCCATACTTAGGACGGTCCCATTATTCTCCTTTCTTTCATGTTTCCTCTATTGGATGGGCTTCGGAGTCCTAGTTATATTATAGTTGATTGTAGCCATACATGATGATGATTTGATTGTAGTCATATATTTTTCATCTCTTACTTTAGAGGATGGATGCATCTACAAATGTAGTTTGGCATGGATTATTTTTCTTAGCAACTCTTTGAATGATTTTCTTCCTTCTTTGCCTCTTTGAATGGATATCATAAATGCTTTTTATCCATTTATAAGTCCCTAAATATTAAGCAGTATTGGTGATATTGTTGTAAACATCCATCTAAGTTTACTATTTTATAAATAGATTAATGATTTCAAAGTTACTATTGGTGATATTGATACTTTTTGGGGGGTGGGTTGTTCAACAAGACATTGATTTTTTATTATTAAATAGTAAATTTCAAATTAAATGATATTGTAGTTAACCCTTAGTATGGGGTCATTGTCTAGATGAAAACATGGTAAGTCTCTTAAATCAAATAAAGAGCCTACCCTAAATGTCTATTATAAATAATTAAAAAATCAAATAATTCAGATTAAATCAAATAATTACTTACTCAAAATTACTGAATTAAGTAAATAATAATAACAATCAATTATTTATAGAAATAATTAATAATAATAACAATCACCGGTTATCATTAATGTTTATTCAAAGAATGCCCCATAATAATTACCAAATACAGTAATTAAACCTTAAATAAGAATCAATATTTATTAATAGTCATTAAAATTGTTAAGCCAAATCATTAATGTTTATTCTTAAATGGAAAATATGAATTAACAAATCTATTATATAATAATTATACTCGGTCAGAAAAAAATATTTTAAGTAAATATTTAAATAATTACAAATTTAGTTAATATTATTACTAAATAACAAAAATTTTAAAATAAATACTAAAATAAATTAATAATAATAATGGTTAAATAAGTAATAAACGTTTCAAGTTGAATTTAATGACCCGTTTAATTTTACGGGTTTGACATATAAAGGTTAATTTATGTGGGCCCATAGACTGTATGAGTGTCTTAAAAAATGGCAGTTTGTAAACAATAATAAAAAATGGTAATAAAAATCATTATATATATATATATATATATACATATATATATATATATATATATATATATATATATATGATTAACTTCCCTGGACTTAGTACGGGGTCATTCACTAGTTAATATTAATAGGAAACAAACCGACACGTGGAGAAGAAAACATTCTAGATATCAAGAAATACGATCACGTAGGGAAACCAAACCGAATGCCCCCCCCCCCCCTCAAGTTGGAGCAGGAACAGCTTGGATCCCCAACTTGATTACTAGTGTAGAAAATTGAAGAGACCCTAGAGGTAGTCGATCTCAATGTGCTTGGTTCGTTCATGATATAGGATAAGATACAGGATACATTATGACTGGAACGATACAAGTCCAGTCGTGTGTATCGGTAAGATACATATTAGTATCGGTGTGTATCACATCGTATCGATCGATATGTTCCGATACACGTGCATCCCTTGTCTCGTTTATAAAATGCTCCTATGAAGATTCAAACTCAAGTCTCAGCACCCGTTCTACTAGGTGCTACCATTCTAAGCCACTACGCTATCATTCAACGTGTGATATTAAGTGAAATAAAATAATCTTTATTAACTTTACCATTAACATGAACCTAGATAAATATATTGTTTATGTTCAATAATTCCAACTTAAAATAAAAAATAATATTAAAAATTACTATTTTATAAACATTAATGAAGTAAAAAAACTACCAAATTTACATTTATATCAAAAATTGTTTTTTACTCTCAATAAATTAAACATATAAAAATATTAATAATAGATAATTATTTTAGTTCTTAAATTTCATAAATTTATACATTATATGTATCTTCAAATTTTAATATTTGTTTATAAAGTATTCATTGATATTTTAATTTAGACTAAAATATAACATATTTATTATTTATAAAAATAAAAAAAATGGTTTACAAAATATTCAAGAATACAATATTAAATTGAATTTATCAAAACCACTAATTTAAATTTATATAAAAAATGACTTATTACTTCAGAAAAAAAAAACTATAGAAAATAAAAATTTTAACAATGGAATCATTACTTTAATAATTAAAAATTATGAATTTCATATGATATGTATCTTAGAAACTTTAATAATTTTGATATAATTTTAGTTAAGATTAAAAGTAAAAATATGATAATAATATATGTATCTTAGAAAAATTATAATTTTCATATGATAGTAATTTTGATATTATCAAATATTTTAAAATTGAATATTTAATTGGCTTTTTTGTTAATGTTGAAAAGTAAAACTACAAAATAATTTCTATAGTAATTAAAATATAATAGTTGCATATGTTTTGTGTCTTGAACTTATATAATTTAACATAATAATGGTTTTGTGCTTGTTTTACTTTGCAAAAACTATATAATATGAGTCTTGGACTCTTGATTGTTAGATTATCAGCAAAATTGTATGATATTTATGTATCTTGTTATATTAGTAATATATTTATTTATGTATTTATGCTTTATTTGTGGTTATTTTGGCTTTTAAAATTAGTGTAATTGATGTATGTACAAAATTTGTATCATTTTCCTAGTGTATCCATGTGTTTTCATATCTTTCGTCTATATCCATGCGTTTCCAAAGTGTATTTGTATTCAAACTATCTCATACGATACCTGATACTGATACTTTGGTCCTTGGTCAAAATCACAGAAAGCATCAAGAGTGAAGTCATAAGTATAAGGTAGGAAAAGCCTATCAAGGTTTGTGAAGGAACTGGCTCAAAGTATTGACTGCAAAGCTTAGTTCAAGTCTGGTAACTTGTAAGTAGACAAGTTGGCCTACAAGTCTTCAATATTGTACTAGATCCTGAAGTAATGGGTTGGAATCATCATGGAGTGGTAACAACTGCTCCATGGGTATTTTAGTGGGCTTGTAGTGAAGCATGTTTGTCTCCTTCAAAATCTCAAGAATGTACTTTTGATGACTGAGGAAAATTCTTGAGGTAGTATGTTGAACCTCAATGCCCAAAAAAATAAGAGAGAGCCCAAATCTTTGAGAAGAAAATAGGAATGCAGATAATCTTTCAGGTCTTGAGTGCATGACTCATGAGTACTAGTGATTATAAGATCATCAAAATATACCAAGATTACTGTGAAGGTATCAGATTTTTGTAATGTGAAAAGAGAATAGTTAGCCTTGGATTGCGAGAAACCGTACCCTGGTAGGGAAAGGGTGAACTTCTCAAACCACATCCTTAAAGCTTGTTTGAGCCCGTATAGGGATTTATGTAATTGACAAACTTTGTGTGGCTTATCATTGTCAAATCCTTGAGGGATGTGCATATAGACTTCCTCATGAAGGTCACCATTTGAAAATGTATTATTGATATCAAGTTGGTGAAGTGACCAACCTTGGGCTACAACAACTGCTAATGGAGAACGCATAGTTACTAGTTTGGCAACGAGGGCAAAAGTAGCATGATATTCCAAATCCTCAATTTGAGTATATCCACGAGCCACTAGTCGAGCCTTGTAGCGATCAACAATGCCATCAGGTTTAAATTTGATTTTGTAAATTCAGTTTGAACCAATGGCTCTTTTTCCTAATGGGAGGTCTACAATGGACCAAGTATTGTTACGTTTTTCAATTTCTTTGGTCATGGCCTATTGCCACTTCGGGTGTTGGGATGCCTCTATATAATTCTTGGGTTCAACCAAGGATGATGTAAGGGCATGGGAAGGTTGTTGCAAAGATGGAGGTATGGAGAAAATGTAGTCCCTTAAATGGGATGGTGATCACCTAAAATGAGATGGTCGAGGTTGCAGTTCAACAATAGGGCCAGGTGTTGTAGTATGTTGAGAGTTACGTGCAATAAGAGTGGATTCAGCCTCCGATTGGGGTAAGGGAATAACAGGTGGGGAGCAAACTGAATTGGTTTTGGGTGGAGTCTTTAAAAGGAAATTGGGTTTCAAAAAAAATTACATCCCTGGAGGTGAATATGGTTTTGGATTCAAGATCATACAACCTGCAGCCTTTTTGAGCATACAGGTAACCTACAAATATGCACTTTTAGGCTCATGTGGCAAATTTATCATGGAGTTACCCTAGCAAAACATAAGCACCCAAAAACCTTAAAGTGTGAATAAGAAGGAGGTCTGTTAAGCAACACTTCAACTAGAGATTTTCCTTTGAGTTTGGGTGTCGGTGTATAGTTTATGATGTAGGCTAACTGCTGTAAGTATACACTCACCCCAAAAGGTAATGGGAAGGTTAGCTTGAAATCTGAGAGCATGAGCTACTTCCAACAAGTTCCCGTGTTTGTGTTCAAAAACACCATTTTGTTTAGGGGTGTCAATGTTAGACAGTTTTGTATGCCCTTAGCTTCAATCAAAATGATGTACTTTATGAGTTTATTGTAAATGAATAAAAATGCATATTTGGTTCATGTTCCCTTGGTATATTTCTGTGTAATACCCTTAAACTGGACACTTAATGAGACTCGTGTTAGTTTAGAATGTTCACAGCCAGTGGGTCAGTCTGGGGAGACCTATCCTGACAAGGCTGACACTGTGGCGCCACCAAGTCGGTTGGGGTGGCTTGTTTCAGCTACCGGTGTGAGACCTAGGCACATACAGTGTAGGATTAATTGAATTTTTGAACTGGACCAGATTTTCAGTACTGCCCTGGACCTTGGAGATTGATGGGCAAAACTGGAAAGTTACACCCGACCCCTAGACTCGATTATGATACTGCACTAGGTGTCGGATTGGGCTGTCTTTGATGTACCAATCAGTGAGATCCTTAGCGAGGTTCAAAACCTGGGTATGTTGGGACAGTCTAAGAATTCATCTGAGTGGGTGATCATAGTGATGGGATCAGCCCCTTTGTCGGACAAAGGTAATGATCGGGGATGCACTCTCACTAATGGAAACCAAGACTACCGACAGCTGATTTCAATCGTTGAGATTTGTTTTGCAAAATATATTTTATATGAGATATAAAAGTATATATATTATGGTTTCGAAATGATTTGCAAAAGGTTTTAATTCTCGGGATCCATATATGTAGAGAGTGCAACACTGTTCCTTGC
Source organism: Nelumbo lutea (assembly GCF_056320005.1). Classification (NCBI taxonomy): domain Eukaryota; kingdom Viridiplantae; phylum Streptophyta; class Magnoliopsida; order Proteales; family Nelumbonaceae; genus Nelumbo; species Nelumbo lutea. Next base: position 62,089,135 of record NC_142689.1, read on the forward strand.
AGCCGAGGGAGAGATCATCTCTTGTCGGGCAGTGTATGATCATTATGGGCTGAGAGGTTAAGTGTAAGACCATTGAGGATAATACCTGATTGGCTAATCTTGCATCTGCCCATAATCCCTGGGTGTTATAAGGTGGCTTGGCCCAGGGACCACTTAGGGTAAGTGTTGGGCCCATAGAGCCCATCTAATGGGTTTTCAGGGGGTGCACTGTCCATAACAGTGTATTCGGCCTGACCTTGTAACAAAGGCTGGGTCGAACCCATGTGGCTAATGTGTAGATCAATGTTTAGGTCCCACACCATACAAGGAAGTCCAACTGGGCAACAGTTTGGAAGGCTAAATGAATACATAACCTTAATGGGCCTTAAGCCCATTTCAAACTAGGCTAATTTGATTAGTCACTTAAGGGGTGAATTCTGAGATGGATCAGCTGATAGGATTGGGCTCAGACGCTATCCACTTAGAGAGTCCAAGATCTAAAAGAGATTTAGATCTGGAAACCTCCTAATTAGATTAGGAGATGGCTGATCTGATCTGCAGATAACATAAGGGTTATCCCTTATCACTTAAAGGGACTTCTAATCCAAATATGATTTGGATCTCCAACTCCTAATGGGATTAGGAGTTGATCCCTTTAAGTCTATAAAAGGAAGAGGGGGTGGCAGCCTTTAGACATACATGCAATCCAGAGATCCTTGTCTTCAGAGCTGATATTACTAGAAGAGATAATTCTGCACCCTGCAAATACTCTCTTGCCGCCTCCTTCCTACAGCCGCCGCCTCCAGCAATTCGATCTCCAATCATTGGGAGAAATCAAGATTTGATCTTGATACCAATCTTTTGGAGAAAATATTGGTGAGAGTTGTATTCACAAGCCATCCAGTTGATTCTTGCAAAGGGTCAAGTTCTTTTGGAAGAACACTGTTGATTCTACTCCACCCTGCACTGCGCCATATTCAGTGGGAGCAAATTTTGGATCCTTCCTTGGGCATGAACACCTCCATTGGGAGATACTGCTTCTCTGTATCAGGTATTATCCCTCCCTACTCCTTTTGGTTCAGATCTGGTTCAGTTTATGGTTCAAGAATGATCCTTGAAAATATGATTTTCTAAATAGGAAATTCGATTCCCAGTTGAAGGGAGAGATAAATTTTTGAAATCCGCCCCCTTATTCCGTAATCTTTGGGCGTCCATGTGATGGATATCCTATCCCTTCAATCAACACATGAGAGTTGATGTATAATCCCTTATTGAGAATAAAACTGCTTCACGGGTCCAAACAAGAATGCTGACCCATTGTACTTTATAGTAGCATTATATTGTGTCTTAACCATGTGAGAGAATGAAACCAAGAAAAAAGAGTATTTGCCTTATGTTTCATCAGATAAACCCATGTGCTGCAAGTATAACCATCCACCACAGTAAGGAAATAATGGGCCCCACTGTGGGAGGGTGTTTTATATCGACCCCAAATATCACAATGTAACAATTCAAAAGGTACAATAAACTAAGTAGTACTAATTGGAAAGAGAATTCTAGTAAGCTTTGCCCTATAGCAAATTTCAATGCTTTGGTCTGCATCATTAGGAGAATGACCAGAAATGGTGGTAAGTCATAGGGAAGACACATGCCCCATGCGTTGATGCCATAGCATGTATGTCGATGGTGGAGTAGCAGTGGTGGTGGCGTTATGAGTCAAGGTGGACGGTGGGTGAAGGTAGTAGATTCCATTCCACATCTTACCCTTCCCAATCTCCTTCCTCGAGACTAGGTCTTGTAAGACACAGTAATCAGGGTAGAAAGTGATGGCCTAATTCAGTTGAGTGGTCAATTTGCTGATAGAGAGAAGATTATAGTGGAAATTGGGTAGACAAAGAACATGGTCTATAGTGAGTTGAGGTGTGATGTCACAACGGCCTTGATGTGTTACAAGTAATGTGGATCCATCAGGCAAACAAACAAATTTTAGTGAATCTATGGAGGAACAAGTAGAAAGGATGACATTTGAGGGTGTCATATGATCTGATGCAGCATTGTCAAGAATCCAATGCATGGAATTTGAAGAAGATGAGGAATAAGTGACAGTACCAGCAAGGTTAGTAGTGTTAATTTGTTGTTTGTCTTGGCCAATGATTGATTGCATCTAATTATATTGATCCAGAGTGAAGGCAGGGGCAAGACTGTCAGTGGTTGTAGATACATGTGCCACAGTAGATATCACATTCTGTTTCTTGGATTTGTTTGATCTGTTGTTATCCCAGTTTGGAGGACAACCTATCAATTTGAAACATTGGTCTTTGGTGTGGCCGTTCTTTTTGTAGTGATCACAAAGGAACTTATTGTGAGCTTGTGAATTAGAATCTTGCACACGATTCCTTGGTTTGGACTAGACAGCCATGGCCACAGGCTCAAGAGTTTGAATATTACTATGAGATGCTACTAATTGATGGCGCTCTTCTTGGATGATTAGTGCATAAGCATGATTGATTCTAGGAACTGGTTCAGTAGCTAGTATGTTGGATCTAATGGAGTTAAAGTTGTCATTTAGTCCCATGAGGAACTGATGCATCTTTTCTCATTCTCTATCTTCCATATAATCTTTGGCCGCGCCACATGTGCAAGAATAAGAGCATACATCTCATCCCATAATCCTTTTAGCTTGGCAAAATATGTAGTTACATTCATCGAACCTTGATTCAGGAGTGCAATATCTCGTTTTAATTGGTGTATTCTTGGAACATTGCTCTGTGAGTACCAATCCTTGAGATCTTTCCAGATCTCTTGGGCTGTCTCAGTGTAGGCTATGCTTTCATAGAGACCTCTGGCCACAAAACTGAATAGCCAATTGATCACCATGGAATTACATTTTAGGGTAAATTACAAAGACCCCCTTGTACTATAGGGTTAGTGAAAAAGACCCCTCTACACTTCTCATCAGAAAGACTGCTTAAATTTTTCTAAATGCCCAAACTACCATTTTCTAATGTATTTTACCTTTTTCATACAGATGCCTATTTTCTCCAACGCCATCCACCAGGAAAGGGCTGGGATTTGTAATTGCTGTTTGGATTCAGGCCATTTCCAACAACAATTAAACCTTCTCCAACTACTCCAATACAATGAAATCTCCTATGGGTCTTACTCAATTGCAGCTTAACAATCTCTCTGTCCCCAAGGATGTCAGGAGGGAAGGGATAAAATGAGGAAAAGGAATGGGCTTAAATAGTTGATAAAATGAGGAAAAGAAAGGGATTTGGATTTGATCCGGATCGAATAAAAAATGAGGTCTGTTAATTACTCAGTCACTGTTCTGCGTTATACCTAAAAAATTGATAATAACTAGTACCAAATAAGTGGTAACTAATTAATATTTTTAGATAGCATATTCCTCTTACAAAAATAGTCCTCACACGGTCACACCTACCTCACGGTTGAATCCAAATTTCATCCTCACAAGCTTGGTGGTATAGTCCTTGGATTTATTAGGATTAACCAAAGGCAATGGTTGTAACTTGCAAGAAGAAAAAGCAAAGATGGCTTTGTGAAATAGTCGTTGTTTGTATGGTGTGATTAGCTTCCTATCTGATAATATGGAAGCTATGGGGGAAACGACAATGAAAAACCGCGGTTAAGAATCGATTACGCGCTTTGGAGAGACGACTATGAACAGCCATAATCAGTTCCTGCAATCTCTGGTCGTACCAAACAATTAATGGCGTTTAGATTCAAAAGCTGTTGCAATCTTTGATCCCCAAAGAACAGTCAACCAGGGATGTTCTTCTAACCCATTAAGCTATAGATGGTTAATTGGTTAGCCTTAGTTAGCAGTAGGTTTTCTATGTACGTATCGTTTTTTTGTCTGGTTCTTTAATTTCTAGTAGATAGTTAGTTCCTTTTTTGCTTTCTCTCTGTGTTTTGTTGGTTGGTTAGTTCTAACCTTTGTTTTAGTGGAGATGAAGAGTAGCCGAAAAGTAAGCGTTGCAGAGGTCAACACCGGGGAGTTATTGGCGAGAATTTCTAATAAGTAGAGGAACAGAGCAAGGCCAAAGAGCAATCCAATACAGATGTGCGTTCTTGATCTTGAGAGAGGCCATCTAAGGCTTCTTGAGAGCTCCACGAGAACGGAGGCGAGGATCTTGAAACATGTCATGGGAGAAGAAAATAGAGAAACAACAATCGGAACAAACACCGCCACTTGCTGGTAATGGAGGTGTCAGCCAGAGGTGGTGGTGGGGGCGTTTGTTCCGATTGTTGTGATTCCGGTCGCGGCGGGGTTGGTGGAGGAACAGGTGGCGGTGGCGGTGGCGGTGTTTGTGTGTTGTGATTGCAATGAACGAATAGTTACTATTAAAGGTTTATTTTTTGTTCATTTACGTTTTAAGAGAGAATGGTATGAAAAAAGAAAATAGCAAAAATTTATCAAAGTATGCACGCCTCCAAGTCGAATAATTGTCGCCGGTGAGTGGCACTGAAACAAGCACCACCCCTGGATTGTCGGATGGATGAAGGAAATACGGAACCTTGGATCGCTCTCATTGATCGTGATTATGTTGGTGTTCGCCATTGAAAAGGAGGAAAAAAAAGGCTTCAAGAAGAAAAAAAACAGAGAAGACAGGCGAAACAGACAGAAGGAGAAATATATATACATGGTTAGGAACATTCGAGATATCAACAAATCCTATACGATCACATGCGAAATGGAACCAAACAATCTTGAACAAAATAATGATTGATATTAATCAAGAGAAAATTCACAATAGGTACTCTGCACTTTAGGTCGATTGTCAATTTAGTACCTAAACTTTAAAACGTAATAATATAATATTAAACTTTCAAAATGAGACAATCCAATATCTATTACTGTTAATAAACTGTTAATTATATATATCAAATGATTTTATGTACGATTTAAGACTTTTGAAAATATCAAAATTATCCTTAAAAATAAAACATATTATTCATCATCTTATTTCTCAACAATCCACATGATGATTAAAACTCAAAAACCCAAAATAAATGACTCGTTGCTCGCTATCCTCCAAAAACCCAAAATAAAGGAAGCAACAAACCCATGTTTTTAAAACCCAAACTTATCCAAAATCCGGATCTGCTACACTTTTTCTTCTTACCTCCTACACTAATAAGTAACAACTGTGTAATGGAACACCCGAGATCAACTCTAGGAGACCGTGTTAACCCATCAGCAGGTAGTAGATTGTCGCTATTAACAGATGGTTCAACTGGTTGATAAAGCAACTGTCTAACATCTAACATTATTATTTATTTATGTTGGCGTTGTTTTCAGTGTTACAAAAATATAACAAATTACAGGATGGATTTTAGACCACGCTGAGTGCGCTTTATGACGAGCAGATCCCAATTTTAATTTCGTATCCAAACGCTGTTGTCATCCAATCCATTGGCTTTGTTGTTTAGCCAGTCCAATGGAAAGGGATCATCACCATTCACTATGTTTGAGCTACCTGAGCTTTATGACCTCCCGCTGATCCTCTGGTGCCCAGGCATCATGAAGATTATTGGAGGTCTCTGCCGTGATCTCATCGAAACTAACGATTCGCCGGTTGAGCTTTATACCTGTGAGTGGGTTAGGATGAGAGTTGAAGGGGGAGAGGGAGATATTCCTAACAAGGTCGAGATTGTGACTGGAGGGGTGGTGTTCTCAGTTCGCATCTGGCCGGAGGTTCTTCCAGAAGCTAATCGGTGGAGAGAAGATGTTCAGAGAACTGAAGTCATTTTAAAAGAGCAAGGGAGCGGCTCAGAGGTTTCAAGAACGGTAGTCCTCGAGGAGGAAGGGGAGTGTATCTTCTTAGAAGAGAACCTGAGGGGCTCGTTGTTGAGTCTTCCGCCGGACCTGGAGACTCAGGTACAGGCAGCTCAAACCTGGAGTATCGAAAGGGGAGAGGAAGGTGGAAGGGCAAACAGCAAAGCCAGTGCTCATTGGGCACATCCACCGTAAAATATTAGCATTCATGCTACGGATGTATACAAAAAATACACGTTTACTTGAGCCAGCTTGGACGGCCTCCGGCCTCCAAGACAATGACCCACACCACTTTGTCCATTAATGGAGTATCCCCCTGTTTTCCCTTCCAAGACTGATGAGTGCTGAGATACGTTTAACTTGTAATCGAATACCTGGGATCACCTATATTAACAGATAGTTGAAAAAGAAAATTAGATGACACTTGAATGGCATTTGTGTCTTTTCCCATGACACTTAACGGCTAGTTAATAGCAGGTACTACATTGTCGTATTTTGAAAGTTTGGATACTAGATTGTCGCATTTTAAAGTTCGGGTACTAAATTGGCACTCAACCTAAAGTACAGAGTACCTATTGGGAATTTTCCCTAAGGTGGTGTTCGTAGCGCTGAAGTCTGAAAACATCTTTGAAAATATTAGAGGTTGAGCTACCTAATGTTGTCTGATCCAAGGTGTCTCGAATCAAGATCGTAGTTAGATAGTCCTGCCAACTGGTGAGGTTGAGGTGGAAGGGTGAAGTCGCACACCAAGATCTGGAATCAAGAAAAGATCAAAGGCCCGGGGAGTTGTTCCCCGGGTAGACACTCCGATGCTCAAGTCAGTGGTATGAAAGGTAAGTGGTCGGACCGAACAGATGAGAATGATTCTAGTCCAATCCAAAGAGGCAAAGTAATAGTATGAGGAGTCAAAAGTCCCTTACCCTGAGCGGAGGTTACCTATTTATAGTCAAAGATCTGTGTCCAATTCGGATGAGGCTTCTAGGGTTGTCGAGATGAGATTACCTATCGAGGTCTTCAGAATAAGTCCTCTTCCCCAACGAAGTTGTTTTCCTTATCCGCACAGGGCTATCTTTCTTGGTCGTGCTTATCCGTCCTGCGTGGTGCCGACGTGCTGGAGAGATAAGACAGCCACGGAGGCTGCCACGTGGTTCCCGCAGCCAGCTCAACGATAACCCAAATACCACTCCCCCAGTTCCAAAGTCGAGGAGTGTAGTGCTCGGCCACAGTTTGGTGTAAAAGAGCTTTGCAGTTCTCAACTAAGGAACTTCAACTTTCGTTGAGCATGTTCTTCCTCCGCCCGGCTACCTTTGACTCAACCTCCCCAAGCTCTTTTCTCAACATGTCCCGCACCTCCTTCAATTCATGAACTCAGCTCTTCAGCTTGCGGATAGTGTCGTCCCTTTCTTCCACGCCATACTTTAGCTTGGCATTTTCTTCCTTCACCTACTCAAATTTCGTCTCCAATGCCTCACAAAGGAGTTGTAGCATGCAAAGATGATCAATAAAGCCAATGACTAAGCAGGCAGACTACAAAATGATCGATCATCAGTACGATGATAGAAGTAGTGAACAACCGAAGAGAAGGGGAAATGACTTACGGCCGCTATCTGGTGCAAGGCCGCACTAGATCTCTAGAAAGCTGCTGGTCGGGCTATTGATCTCCTGCCTAATGATGGGCATCATCAAACCCCGGACGAGCTGCTTGGGGGCCCCCTCCATCTTGAGGCCGTCCTCCATTCGGACACTCCAATGTGGCACGTATACACCCACGAGCTCTCTACCATGGTGCGGTCTAACACGCACTCCCACAGGCAATGCCAAACTGATGTTGTCCTATCCGAGGTGTCTTGAACCAAGATCGTAACCAGATAGTCCTGCTAATTGGTGAAGCTAAGGTGGAAGGACGAAGCCGCGCACCAAGATCTAGAATCTAGAAAAAGATTAGAGGCCCGAGGAGTTGTTCCCCGGGTAGACACTCCGACGTTCAAGTTAGTGGTATGAAAGGTAAGCAGTCGGGCTGAGCAAATGAGAATGATGTTGGTCCGAGCCGAAGAGGCAAAGTAACAGTATGAAGAGTCAAAAGTCCCTTACCCTGAGTGGAGGTTACCTATTTATAGCCGAAGATCCATGCCCAATTCGGATGAGGCTTTTGGGGTTGTCGGGATGACATTACTTGCCAAGGTCTTCGAGAAAAGTCCTCTTCCCTAGCAGAGTTGTCTTCCTTATTCGCATTGGACTCTCTTTCTTGGTCATGCTTATCCGTCCTGCGTGGTCCCGGTGTGGCTAAAGAGATAAGACAACCATGGAGGTTTCCACGTGATGCTCGTGACCAACTCAACCATAACCCAAACACTACCACCGATGCCCTTTTATAAAATTAAAAAACCGAAAAGGTATTCAACATTGTTCATCTTCTTCTTATTGCAATCTGTTCGAGCTTGCACAAGGGACGACAATGTTGTTTCTAATTTGCAACAATAGCAAAGGGATGAGAAGAAAAGAATAGCAAAAAGAAATAGCAGATAAGGTTCTAAAAATTGATCCAGTTCAAACATTTTAAATATTTTAACAGTGATATGTCATCTTACCCATTAGATTGAAATATTTGGGTAAGATTCATATAAATATAAGAGAAATGAGGTTTGACTGTTTGAGATTGAGAAAGATTTGAGAAGCTGTTGACGACTGAGAGAGTAGGAGAGAGAAGAAGAAGAAGAAGAAGAAGGAGGAAGGAAGGAAGGAAGAAAGGAAGAGGAGGACACTTGTAGGCTGCAGTGGTGACGACGATGGCGACTTACAGTGGCAACAGTGATAGCGATGGCAACAACGAACTACAATGGCAACAACAGCGGTGATGGTGGCGAACTAGCAATGAAATTAGATCCAAGATTTCCCTTAGTTTAAGATCTCTCTCTCTCTCTCTCTCTCTCTCTCTCTCTCTTAGATCATTTGTCTAAACTGCTCTCCCAGATCCATAAATGTGAGATCTTTCAAATCTCTCTCACTATCTCACACATCCCTCAACTAATCTCTCTCTCTCTAGTATATCTCAGATCTGAGAGATTTTCTTCTCTTTTCATTTTTGTTCTAACTTGTTAGAAGTAATAAACCATAAACCATTCTCAGGGTCAAACGGTTCAACGGTCAAACCATTCAGGTCAACAGTTCATTAACTAATTCAACGGTTTTTACCAGAGACTGGGTTTGGGGTAAAACGGAACTGGTCGCCTGGACGATTTCTGGTTTGAATGGTCCAACCATTTGGGTCAACGACGATTTGAAAACATTGACGACAACAAGGGGAGATGAAGAGTCTTGCAAATGGGTTCTTCTAATTGGATTGAAGAACCAACACTAAATAGGGGGCCCTGGATGAAGCTTATTGCCCAGGGGACAACGGCTCTACATATTGCACAGGGGACGACAGCTTTGTTTCTGGTTTAGTTGCAACAGTAGTGAAGAGAGAGACAAAGATAGATAGATAGATAGATAAACTGACAACCTCTAGTTTGTTCAATTATATTTTTTATAATATTAATAGTATTAACATTTTATAAATATTATTTTATATTAATATTTTAAATTAATTTTAATATTAAATTTTTTATAATCTTAATATATGAAGTCAAATATTAACACTTTAAAGGAAAATTAAAAATAACAAATATTATTTTATAATATTTTTAATTAATAATATTTTGATAATTTAAATCTTTTATTAATATTCTTAATCTTATTTATTTTTTATTTTTCTAATTTTATTATTTCTTAATATTTAATATTTTTAAAATTTAACAGTTTTTTTATTGTTATTTAAGTAACAATTTGATGGTAAATTTGTAAAATGTACATTTTTCAGATATAAGAGCATTCAGATTGATGAACAACTCTATTACACTCAAATATCTACAAAAGCAGAAAAGCAAATTTTCTATAGATTGCTTTAAAGATTTTTTGGTTTTTTTTTTTTTTTTTGCTTTTCAGACTCCATACTTCAGATTTACCGAACACCACCTAATTAATAGCTTTAGTGTATAAAGTAATAACAATTTGACCCAGATATTAGTACCAAGTTTTAAGAATCCAAAATTTTCTTTTTCTTTTTCTTTTTCTTTTTCTTTTTTCTTTTTTCTTTTTTCTTTTTTTTCGTTTGTTTCTTCTTCAAGGGCTACATAATGGGGTATATAGCCCATCCCCCAAACCAGGTGCAGTCGGGATTTGATCCCAAGTCTACAAGAGACCATACCAACCAGCCAATCAGCACCTTGCTCAATCAAAGATAGTTTCAAACTATGAACTAAGGATGATTCAAATGGATAAGCGAGAAATCAGATTTGCACCTCACATAATGCATCTCACAGCAATGTCATAGCCCATCACAACCTTGCATAAAGAGCATCTTCTCATAAGCTCCATTTGGGAAGAGTGTAAATACAAATATGTAGATTACAAAACTTTGTATCTTTGTAATATTTTGTATGCGCTAGTAATTAAGCACATACATTGCACATGAGAAATTTTTCTTCATATTAATTATTTGAAATTTAGATATATCATAGTTAAGATATAAATTGAAAATTAGCAAAAGTAACAATATGATTAAAAATAAACTTAAATGCTTGTATCAAGTAACATATTATTATTATTATTATTATTATTATTATTATTATTATTGTTGTTGTTGTTGTTGTTGTTGTTGTTGTTGTTGTTGTTGTTGTTGATTATTATTATTATTATTATTATTATTATTATTATTGTATTCCATTTCTATCAAAAATGAAAATAACTTTTATTTTAACAATTATTTTTCTTTAATATGATGAATATATAACATTAGAAATGTTCTCAAATGTTTTTGACAAAACTCTATACATTTTTATTTTTGGTGTTCTATCTTTTTTCTAAATATTTAACATTCAATTATGACATCATGGGTTTCTTTGAAAAGTTGAATCATTGACCCACCATCTAGATAAGAAATTAGCTTTGCTTTTGGATTAGTTTTAAATTAGGGAAAATTATAGTCAGAGTCGGTTGTACATTTAAAATTAGGCTACAGGTTGGTCCAAAAACCAACAAAACTCTAACTATCTCTACATTTCAAATTCTAAAAACCCCCACCATATCGTCGAAGGCTTATGTGGTTGTTGCCAATATGGGACTTAATCCATGTTGGACACAAAAAAAATCTTATACCTAAATTGCCCTTTAATGTTGGGTGATTGGAAAATAAAAAAGGGTTTTTAGATCTCATGCTCCTTTCTCTCTCTCTCTCTCTCTCTCCCAAAGTTCTCAAAGTTGTCTCTCTCTACTCAACAATTGTGTGATTTCAAAAAATAAAAATAAAAATGGTTTTTGGTTTCTGTATTTTCGTTCTTTTTATCAATTTCTCTTATTCTCTCTCTACCTATCGTTCTCCCTCAATCTCTCTTATTCTCTTTCTCTCCCACTCCCTCTCTCATTCTTTTTTATGTTAATTTTTCTTACACACTTATATGGTATTAACCAAATCATATAAAAGAACATAAGACAAATTTGATATGGTTCAAAAATCATTACACCAATTTAATAAAAATTCACAAGAAACTCTTGGCTATGAAATTTACACCAACTTAATAGAAATTTACAACTTGATTGTACAAGTGGTTAGTCCATTTAGTTCTTTTATACAGCCTTATTAATATTGTATAAGTTTGTAAGAAAAATAAAAAAAATGGAACAAAAGAGGGAATGGGAGAAAGATTAAGGGAGAACGATAGATTGAGAGAGAGAGAGAGAGAGAGAGAGAGAGAAAGGTTTTGACTTGGCTACAAACCGAAGCTAAGAGAGTGGGAGAGATAGAGGGAGCAAGAGATCGAGAGATGACTATGAGAGTGAGAGAAAAAGGAGGGAGATCAAGAAACAAAGGGAATGAGAGAGAAATTGAAAACCTATAGGCTTTTTGTTGTGTCCAACATGGATTAAGAGTCCCGTATTGGCAATAGCCACATAAGCCTTTGATGACATGGCAGGGGGTTTTATAATTTGAAATGTAGAGCCAGTAATTTTCCCTTTAAATTATATATTTCATTTACATTATATAAAATAATTTTTACTTATCACACTTAATTTTTGTTTGCCTATGATATCATTTGACCTAAACCACTAACCCGCCACCCAAAAAAGGAAAAGTAGTTTGATTTCTAGGTTGACATTAAATTTTGTTCAATATATTGAATGTATAGTTTTATAAATATACCCAATATTTTATTTTTTATAAATATATAACATTAGATATGTGCCCAAAATTTTCTCTATATTTTTTTGTGATTCTTTGTATTTTCTATTTTTATAAATTTTATTATTTGACTATGGCACCATTTCATTTCTAGGTAGATTTTAAATTTGGCATTCCATTTTCATTATTAATAAAAATACTTCTTACATTTCATACTTATTTATTTTATTTTTATTATTTAATTTGACATTATTTATAAATCCATTTGATCCCAAATGGTCGAATTGTTTGCCCACCACCAAGAGGGAATAAAATGGTTTTGTTTTCAAAATATTTATTTTTATACTATTAAAATTAATATTGTAGATTTAATTACAAGAATTTAACAATGAGAAAAATATATTTTAAATATAGGTTTTAATGAAAGAGAAAAAGAAAATATTTTTATTTCCAATTGATTTTAAATTTTACATTCCATTTCTATCATTAATAAAATATTTCTTATTTATCATACTTATTATTATTTAATATGTATTTTAAAAATGTCCCCAATTTTTTTAATTTCTATTTTTTTTTTCATTTGATCCATTTTTGAGTTATATTATTTAATTGTGGCAACAACATTCCATTTCCATCATTAATGAAAACATTTCTTATTTGTCATACTTATTATTTTTAATATGTATGTTAAAAATGTTCCCATTTTTTATTTTTATTTTTTTTCATTTTATCTATTTTTGAATTTCATTATTTAATCATGGCAACATGAATTGACCCATTTGACCCAAATGGTTTAATTTCTTACCACCACCTAGATGAAAAACTATTTTTTTTAGGTAGATTTTAAAAGTATAAGCTTTTATGTTATTGAAATTATTAATTTATTAAGTATGGATTTAATTAATAGAACTTAACGATGAGAAGAAACAAAAATGACTTAAATATATGATTCAATGAACATGAATGCAAGTTAATAACTTACGTGTTAGATTTAATGAGAAGGAATCGAGTATATTGAATATCTTAAAAGTACCTCTTTTCAACTCATTTAATATCAATAACCAACTACCCTATTTGTCCTCATTTTTATAAATAAATTTAAATATAGAGAGGTAAATTTTACCCTAAAAAAAAACCAAAAATATTCTTGAGGCCATTTATGCTTTTTATAGCAGTATAGATTTGTGCCGTACTTATTTATATTTGTACTCTTTCCAAACTGAGCCTTGAAAAAAGTAAAAATATAAACAAAATAATACAAAATACAAGGTTTTATACCCTACATATTTGTATTTGCTCCAAATAGAGACTAAATGACAATCAAATACGAAATATATTCTCAATGCATGGTTAGTTGAAAACGCTGTCAGGTTGGTGTGAGATGCATGAGGAGCAAGTCCCGCTTTGAAAAGTAGTTATGGCCCATGTAACCTGAATGAAAAAATATAAGTATAGAGATGCTCCCAAATGGACTGCAAGTAAGCCCACGTAAGGATTTGACACGTGGCAACATAATAGCAATCTTGATCCTATTTGTAGGTTGATGTCTCAAAAGCAATTTTTTTTTTTCTTTTGGCTGCAAGAAAACAAAGGCCATATTGTTGATATTGTTGGGATCCATAAATGAAGACAAGAGAAAGCAAGAAACCACCCTATATTATAAACCTGTTCTGTAGATCTTTCCCATGATTTCTTGATAACAAGCCAAAAAAACAAAGAAACTTCAATGGGTGGGTTGGACCGTTGAGATCTGGGCGCGTTAAGGTGTATGGACCTAAAACAATACTTTTGGCCCAGTTGCTGCTCTATACCTGTTATGTTTGAAAATTAGGTCAAAGTTTCCAAACTTTCACGGTATTGGAAGAAAATATTAATGTGCCGCCTGTGTTTCACGTAGCACCGCTTTGTCCATTTTTTAATTCTTTTATCTACTAATATTTGAGACTATATATATTTGATCATTGGGATCATGGAGTCCAACCCAAGTCCCAATCGCAAGCATTGGGTCCTTTCCTTTCCTTTCCATGTTCAACATCTTCATATAAATATCTTTCAGTTTTAACAATTGTCTACATATTAAGATGGTTTCTGGTAGATATGACATTGACAACCACAGGAGTCATATTGCAGGTCCCATACAGTCAGAATAAAGCATGGGTGATGGATGACACAGATTTTATTCTATAAATATCACAAATTGATCCCTTCTTCAATTTTGACAAGTAATTAAGGCACATCCCTTCTCATGTATCTAACAAATTCTAATTTTCTAAGTAGGCTTGTCATTTATCCTCGTTGAATCATCAAGACAACCCCAAATGCTAGTTCTACCCGACCCACATGATACAATTATGGGCTGGGCTTGGACAGCTTAAAATGCTCTTGGACCCAACAAAAAACTGGCCCATGAGCATCCTTAGAAAAGACATGGGCACAGGCCACAGGGCGTGTAATGATCTGGTGTGGGGCTCAATTGAAGAAGTTGGGCTGTGCCTAACTTAAATCATTTGGCCCATTGGTGAGTGGTGACCCACCCTAATTTTAAAAGTTAAAAAGTTAAAAGAAAGCAAGGGGTACCGATGTCATTAGACCCGGTCAAAGGTCAATTACCACTTGTCGCAAGCAAATTTGAAAGTGTGAAACACCTGTTTTTTACTTTATAAAATTAGAAACATTCTCGTCCTCTCCGGTCTCCAGTCTCCACCCCGGAACAACCGCGTTTGGGGTTTGAATCTTTGACCCGATAGACCTTTACAATTCTAAATTAATTCCTAATCCACTAATTTAAGTATTTAACACCACAGTCCACACCACCTCCATTCAAAAAATAACAAACACGTTTTTACTTGTTATAATCCACGGCAGACGTGATGTGAGTCCGTGACCCCAGCAGATCTCCATCTCCATCTCCATCTCCATCTCCCTACATTGCGTTCCGTCTCTACACGTGTTGCCAGCCTCCTCCTTCCCTTCCCTACTCCCTGCTATATATTTATACGCTCTCACCCTTCTCCCAACTTTTCATCTTTTTTTTTCTTCTATTTCTCTATCTTTGCATCTTCTCTCTCGCCTCTTCTTCGTCTCCGGACTCGGTTCTCTGAATTTCTTCTACTTGAACTATTCATTAATCACTCCCCCTTGTCTCTTTTATAGTAATGAGGAAAGCAGAGTAAAATCGGGTACTCAAGAGGAGAGATAAGATGTTGACAGAAGCGAACAGCATGTCGCGGTCTAAAACTGGTAATGCCGCGCATTCTGATCCAAATATTCCTACTCCCCCTAACGAAGAGGAATTCGCCGCCCGCAACAGCAGCGAGTCCGGGACAAGCCCCGGTTACTACGACAACCCAATCAGCGCAGATAGCTCTCCCATGATCATGTCCCCATGGAATCAGGCTTCTCCTCTCGCCAAGTCTCCATGGTCCAGATCCTCTCCTGTTAGTCCCTTCGATGAGAATTTCCCTCCCAACGGTCTAATCGGATCCCTCGTCCGCGAAGAAGGCCACATATACTCTCTGGCCGCCACCGGCGACTTACTCTATACTGGATCTGACAGCAAGAATATTCGTGTCTGGAAAAACCAGAAGGAATTCTCCTGCTTCAAATCTACCAGTGGATTAGTTAAAGCCATTATAATCTCCGGCGATAAGATTTTTACCGGTCACCAGGACGGTAAGATTCGAGTCTGGAAGGTGTCCCCGAAGAATCCCAGCGTTCACAAACGCGTCGGAACTCTCCCCACTCTGAAGGACTTCATCAAGAGCTCGCTCAACCCCAGCAATTACGTCGAAGTGAGGCGTAATAAGAACGGACTCTGGATCAAGCATTTCGACGCTATTTCCTGTCTAAGCTTGAACGAGAATCAAGGAATTCTCTACTCGGCTTCTTGGGATAAAACCATCAAAGTGTGGAGGATTTCAGATTCCAAATGCTTGGAGTCCATCATCGCACACGACGACGCGGTTAACTCCGTCGTTGCCGGCTTCGAGGGTTTAGTCTTCACGGGATCGGCTGACGGCACCGTCAAAGTTTGGCGGAGAGAGCAACAAGGCAAAGGGACAAAACACGTGCTTATGGAGACGTTGCTGAAACAAGAATGCGCGGTAACGGCATTAGCCGTTAATCCGTCAATGACCGTCATATACTGCGGTTCATCGGACGGACTCGTCAACTTCTGGGAGCGTGAGAAACAACTCGCTCACGGTGGAGTGCTTAAAGGCCATAAGATGGCCGTCCTGTGTTTGGCAGCCGCCGGGAACCTTGTTTTCACCGGGTCTGCTGACAAGACGATCTGCGTGTGGAGGAGGGAGAGTGGAGTTCACACGTGTCTGTCGGTGCTAACGGGACACAATGGCCCCGTTAAGTGCCTTGCTGTCGAAGTCGATCGTGAATCAACGGCTGGCGATCAACGTTGGATCGTTTATAGTGGCAGCCTCGACAAATCGGTGAAGGTTTGGCAGGTTTCCGATCAGCCACCGGATTTACATCAAATGGCGGCCATCCAGCAGCACATGTCCGAAAATTTTGCTCATTCGGAGTCCTTACCGTCGACACAGTAACGTGGGACTCGGACTCGGAAGCGAGAGCAGTCGTCGGGGGCCGAACCCGAACCGAATCGTTGGTATTATTTCGTTACATACACTTGCCACGTGGCAAATATTCATGAATAGCTAGTGAATCAATGAAAAGAAGCGTATCCTAAAAATGGCGGACCGCACTCCGCAGCAGAGGCGGTTCTTTTACCTGTTACATTAATTACTGTTCCATTGACACGTGTCGTAGAAGGCCTTTCGCACGCAATGGATATCAACTCGTACAAAAGCGGCCTCAATTTGACGATACGTGACACGAGAAGGAAGGGTGAGAGTTCGATGGAAAACATATATTCTTTTTTTTTTTCTATTTGTTAATATTATTTTAAAATTTTAAATATGAATATAATGATGCCGGTTTAAAATTGTCAAGAAAATGAAAGTGAAGGAGTGCTGAGAATGATGATGGGCCGGGGGAATTTTTAAATAAGAATTTATTTCCTTGATAAACTGTGGAAAAATGTAATATTTGTATTTTTTTCATTTTTTTTCTGTTTTCTTCTCAATCTTGATTGAGGAGGATGCTGTATACAAGTTGGATTTGTTTGCATTTATGGAACTGTATTGTATAGTCGAAACTCTTGTCCATATTATGAATACAATCAGAATATATAAGAACTTTGGCTTAGATTTTTGTCATTATATAAAGGTTCTCTAATTATAGTATTATCCAAAGTAGGCAATTACAACTTGTGATTTTCTATAACAACTCTAGTTATACTTGTTAAAGAACAAGAGCATAGGGAGGTCAAAGCATATAAATATCGAACTAGTTTTTATGGACCACATTAAAACATAGCAGATGACTGCTGATCCCATGAATAAGGGTTTATATGGCTTACTTTTGACACTTGTAATATGTTTAAAATTTGGCTATGTGGTGGAACTTGGACTTCCAAGTTAACCATGTCTGGTCTTATATCGATTAGATGGTGTAATGATTTTTATGATTCTTGTTAATGCATTCAAGAATTCAATCAGATATATTGTTTCTCATACAATGATTCTTGTTAATGCATTCAAGAATTCAATCAGATATATTGTTTCTCATACAATCAGTGGTGGTTTTTCAAAATTACAATGTACATTCAACAATCATTATAAAATAGACAATTCAGGAGAGTTGTCAAAAAAAAAAAAAAAAGGATAAATCATAAATTAGGGTTGTAATCAAATCCGACTCGGATCGGATTTAGTAAAATCCGGATCCAATCCGATCACCAAAACCCGCTTCCGAATTTGATCGGAAATCTGATTGAATTTGAAGACCTTATATTTGAATTTGAATCTTAATGGATTTGGATCAGATTCAGATGTAATTTGACTCTGTTTTAATTTTTTTAATACTAAAAAGTTAAAACTTTAATTACTTTTTAATTTTTATATATAATAAATTAATACAAATATAATATACTGATTTTAATATATATATATATATATATTGTAATATATAGAATAAATTTATTTATAATTTTAAATATAATTATATAAAATTTATATATTAAAATCAATAAATATTATAATATAATCGGATTCGGGTTTTAATCCGATCAAATGGACCAATTGTTTAATCAAATGTAGATTACAACATCCAAATCCCATCTGGTTACATAAATATATAGTATGAATTTGAGATAATCAAATCGAATGTTGGTTTGGGCCTCGAGTTACCAGGAGCCTTGAAAAGAGGAGTCCTTGATGGAAAGGCTTTTGTAACTCTTTAAGTAGGGAAAGGTCCCAACTCTCCTACATATAAGTTTTGCACAAGTTAGAAAGAGTCCATCACTGCTCTTCCTCAATTTTGGCTTAGAATACGGAAATTGGTAATGATGGGAGGCAATCTCCCTCTCCCTCTTATAATTATTTTGCATTTTCTACATGCTAGAAATGGGATTTTCATCCGTTGTAAGTGTTTACATAAAGTTCAAACCATTAATGCATGTCTGGATATTTCCTTCATCCGGTGATATTTCCTTTTCCGGCATCATCTTCTACGTATTAGAACCAGTGCAAAGAATTGGTTAATAAAGAAAATTAGATAATACCCGAAGGGAATTCGTGCCCTTTTACTTGTCACTTAACAATTAGTTAATAGTAAGTATTAAATTGGCATACTTTAAAAGTTTAGGTACGGCATGAACACTAAAGTTTGGATACCAAAATGAGACTAAGCCGAGAGTATAGGGTATTAATCTACAATTTTTCCTAAGTAATTCAAAATTCTCATCATTGTCAATGCATGGGAAAATGATAAGATATAGAATTATAGGGGATTTTTGTTTTAAAACAAAGTTCAGGGGTCTAAGTGTCACAAGTCATAAGTACAGGGTGATATGTGTAAGTTAACCCATTATTCTGAAAAGCTAATTCTAGATTGAATGCTGTTGTAATCCTTGGTTGTTGAACGAAACAAACCTAACGGTTATTGGTAAAAAAGAACAAAAAAAGAAAGAAAAAAAACATAATAGCCTCCTCATCTCCTCCACGAGCCATGGCCTACCTGGTAGGGCTGTAATTTCAGTTAGATTATATCCGTTTTTTATCTGAATTCAATCTAGTAAGATTTGGATTTGGATACCCTTATAACAAATCGGATCGGATAGAAAAAATCAATTCGTTTAAGCTATGTTCGGTTTAAAAGAAAAATAGGCCCTTTCAAATCATAATCTTAAAAATTCAAGGGATGTTTATCAAGTTCGAATCGATCAGAAATTCAGAATTCTTTACCGGATCGGATCGGATATTATCCCCTGCTGAATTCCAATGGATCCGATCCGTCACTATTACCTGGCCCAAATTACACTGGTGTGTACCATACCATGATAGATGCGTTTCTGAAACCCAGTAACGATAAAAGATAGCTGCGGTTTCATTCAAACAAACACTTCACCAATTTAGGCAATCTCTGCGGCTAAACTTTTGGCATTGCTACTTATTATCCAAATCAACTTTTGCAACATTATTATTATGTCTCAATAATCAAAAGCAATATCATGAATGGAAACTTAGTATTAACCTAATTCTAGTATAATATTCTTACACCTAGCTTTTTAGTAGTGGGTCCCTCACCCATCCAAGGTTCCAACTGCACATAAATATAGCCACCTATTTTACACAGTTGTTGCCATGTAGCTTTCAGGCTTTGCCTATCACCTTCCCTTATAAAAGTATTAACAGTACAAATGGATTCGATTAATTTGAATTCAGTTTTATTTTTATCGGATTCAAATAATCCTTGTTGGATTTTTGGATTGAATTGTATGAGATAACAGGGTTTGATTGGAAATCGAGTCTACTTTGAATCACTCCTATCCGATCCAAATTATATATATTATTTATTTATAAATATGTTTTGTATTACATTTTATAATTTTTTAAATGGTGCCATATTAGAAATCCATTTTTTAAGAAAATGTTTGCCGTTTGATAAACCATTTTTCTGAAAATCGTTTTCTCAGACTAAGCCTGGGAAATCGGAAAATGTGTAGTATGAGTTGATGCTTTCCCATTTTTTCTACCATTGTTAATAATAATGATACCAAATAGAAAAATTGAAAAAATAACATCCATTCCAAACACCACCCTAGTTGACAATCTCACGAGTTACGCGAGCCAGTTGTCTCACTCGTGTGTAGGGTCCTCCATTGAATTCATCTCTGATTGATGCACGTGTTAGTACTGGGTAGCGTTATCAGTAGATGTTTTGTTGTCTACTTATCTTTACACCATTAAAACCTCTTGCATTGAGATGAAACGAGATTAAAAAAAAAATAATAATAATAATAACAGACAACCGGACAATGTAAGTAATTAGCAGGTGAGAGTGCAACTGCAGTGGAAGAGGAAGACGACTCAAGTGAAGATTCCAAGGACGCTGTTGTTGTTGTTGTGCTTCGGCCTCCGAGTTCCGAGTTTCGAGCTGCAAACAGGAGTCACAGACAGATTCACAGGCCCAAGTAGAATTAACAAAAGACAAAAACAAAAGACCCTTCGATCCGACATGTCCGCCACGTCATACTTTCCATTTCATCGGGAAAAGGAAAAAACCCGCTAAATTTATTTTCTTTCTTTATTAAAATAAATAAAAAAGCGGAAAATGAAAAGTAGATTCCACACCCCAACCCCTAAGCTTGAGTTTTCGGTTCTCTCTCTCTCTCTTGCGTCGTGCTGTCTTTTTCGTTCAAACCCCACTCCTTGAAAAACATTTTTCCTCTCACGCGGAGTCAGAAAACTGCTTCGGACTACTACCGTCTTTCAGTCTTTCTCTCCTTCGTCTGACTCCTCTCTTCTCTTCTCCGCTGCTTCGTCTTCCTTCTAACCGGTAAGAGAAGAATAGACTGTCTCCTACTTGCTTTTCTTTTTTGTTTAATTTTGTTGCCGAGTTTCGCAGTGAGGTTGTCTTTTCAATCATCGACAATATTCAGTTCATCAGACACTAGGATCTAGCTTTTCTTCAATTGGGGTTAGGCTTGGAATTTGGGTCTTTCTTTGAACAAGACTGACAGAAATGGAGGAGCTTCAAAGAGAAAACTCTCCTCCCTGGAGCGCCTCCTCCTTAGCTTCTAAGATTGAGAAACGAAGCCTTTAGCTGTCTTCGATGCTTTATACGGGTTTGGAATTTACGGCTAGGGTTTCTCCGTAAAGCTCAGCTGAACTGCTTGTAAGGCAAAACTATGAAGGGGCTTCTTAGTAGTATGTTGCCCGTTGGGGTTCCGATCCCTCACAGTCAGGATGAGGTCGAGTATTCGTTTGCTATGGAATACCACGGCCCTCCTGTTACCTACGATCTCCCACGTGCTGTCCCTATCGACATCAAACGGATTCCTACCGCTGCTGTGGTCGCCTCTTCCTCTCTTTCGGATAAGCTGTCCTTGCCGGTTGTCCAGCCACTCCTTGCTCCGGATCCTTCCGGCAAGAAGCACCCCAAAGAACTAATCCAAGGCTCGCGCAAGATTGTTTCTCCGACCTCCGTCATCACCTTTGATCAGAGAGATAGAGATGGTCCTGATTGCGGACTGTCCGGTGAATTTAGTAGCTCGGGCACGCTGGCCTTCTCGAATGGCCATGACCAGTCCTGTGAATTATCTGACGTGATTGATGATGGCTCGGACACGCTGGCCTTCTCGAATGGCCATGACCAGTCCTGTGAATTATCTGACGTGATTGATGATGGCTCGGGCACATTGGGTTTATCTAATGGCCATGAAGGTTCCCCCCAGTTATCAGGAGGAATAGGAGTCTCGGGTTCATTAGGGTGTTGTAATAACCGGGATGAATCACATGAATCATCATGTACCTCAGGTGCACTGCGGCCTTCCAGTGATTGCAAGGAGAGCTTAGATTTTCTAAATGACATCAATCCACCAGATTGGGGCTCCACCGAGTCGATGCAGAGCTCTCATTTTCTGTCCTCTGAGATTTCTTCCAGTAAGGGTGATGATTTCAATAACGATCCCGATTGTCATGCCAAACGAACATCAATTGTAACGTTTCTTGATGCTGAATCAAATGATTCAGTAAATGAGGAATTTGGTCCTGGCGAAGGTCAAGTCATCCAAGAACAGAGAGGACCTGGAACAAAGACAAAGAAAGGAGCATGTTATCGCTGTTCCAAAGGTAATCGGCTCACGGATAAGGAGGCCTGCTTTGTTTGCAATAAAAAGTATTGCAGTAACTGTGTGCTAAGAGCAATGGGGTCAATGCCAGAAGGAAGGAAATGTGTCACTTGCATTGGGTTACCTATTGATGAATCAAAGCGTGAGAGCTTGGGTAGATGCTCTCGAATGCTCAAAAGGCTGCTTAATGAGTTGGAAGTTCAACAGATTATGAATGCTGAGAAGTCATGCGAAAAGAATCAGCTACAGGCAGATCTTATTTATGTAAATGGGCAGAGGCTCCGTCCAGAGGAGTTGGTTTTATTGCAAAGCTGCCCAAACCCACCTAAGAAGCTAAAACCAGGAAGATATTGGTACGATAAAGTATCTGGGTTTTGGGGAAGGGTAAGCGTGGAATTCCTTTGACCTTTATGTTGGTTTTGTAAATAGCATTGCATATTTTGTAATTATATCTTTTAACTGAAATTTACAGGAGGGACAAAAGCCATGCAAGATTATTAGCCCCAATCTTAACGTTGGGGGTACCATTTCGGCAAATGCTAGCAATGGAAACACAAAGGTTTTCATAAATAACCGAGAGATTACCAAATCAGAATTGCGGATGCTTCAGGTTTTCTTTTCTTGGACGCAATTTTGTCATGCTGATATTGGCTAGCTTGACTCAACAACGGTTAAACTAAGCAAAGTTCTATTAACCTTTGCAGTTGGTAGGAGTCCAATGTGCCGGGAACCCTCACTTCTGGGTGAATGCAGATGGATCTTACCAGGAAGAGGGACAGAAGAACATAAAAGGGCATATATGGGGAAAGGTTCAGTCTAAACATGGTTTTGTATGTCTATCTCTTTCCTTATTCCTTGTCCTAGTTTTATTCATTTTTTTTGGTGGTGTACTTCTCAGGCTGGAATGAAACTTGTCTGTGCTGTACTGTCTCTACCCGTTCCTTCTAAAACTACAAATCCTTGTGGAGAAGAAGTAAACAATCTTGTCAACAGACCTGTTCCTTACTACCTTGAGCATAGAGCACTCCAAAAGATTCTTTTAACTGGATATTCTGGATGTGGGACAAGCACTATATTTAAACAGGTAACTCCTACTTGTATCTAGTTTTCTTTTTATTATTTTATTATTTATTTTTCATTATCTCATGATTTGCAAGTGTGCAACCTTAAATCAGGCTCTAACTGGTTAATAGAACTTATATTTTCAAGAGTAGCAATCCATAAATCACCACCATGAAGTGGCAATGTGGCATAAGAGCTTCTTACACAATTTGAATTCTGGCATTCATCCATTCATTGGGACTTATGGAGAGAAGTCTACTGAGGACAGACCCCTCTGTAGATGTTAAATTCATATTACAATATTCCGAGGCTATCCTTGCATCAATTGTTGAACGTTTCATTGCTTATTGTCTGCATCTGTCCTTTTTGTTGTTTTATGCAGTTGATCTGGATGGTTTTGGGGTTCATTGTCTTTTGTAGGACCTTACTGTCTTAATATATGCTGCTCATCCTCATTTCTCCTTGCCTAATCTTTAAAATAATTTTATTATCAACAAAATGGGTGGGAATTTTTAAAGATGAAATAGAAGTTCTGGACCTTGAAGAGGGGCCTTTCTTATCTCTAATCAAGTGATTTTGGTTAATGGGACTAGAGAAAACACAATTAGTCCCGCCCAGGCATTACTCTGTTGTCCTGGTCTGTCAGTCAAGTAACCATAAAAGTTAAGCTCAATGCTGTCCAATTAAGGCAAGACCAAAGCAGAGATCATCATCATCATCATCTAAACCTTGTCCAACTATATGGGATCAGCTACATAAATTCTGTTTTCCTATTCCATTCACTTTAGTGCCATATCCATTGTTAAATTATGATTGCTTAAATCACTAAGGAAGAGATATGACAATGAATTAAAGGGCTAGGCTTGGAAAATCGGCCTCTTGCAATGGAGTCCATAGATTCATCAAGAGATAATTGCTGGTTGCAGTGTGTCTCGATGATTTATCAAGGTCAAGTTGAAAAGGATCATGGTTATCTTTTGAGATCCTAGAATTTATTTCCTCCCAGATGCTCCATATGGAAGCAAGAGGCACACTTATCCAGACCCCTCTTACCAAATGGCCCAAGGCTGGCACCACAAGAAATTAAGATGTCCTTAGGATTACCTATCTAATCCTGAATATATATTTATAAAGTGACCACTGGAAAGCTATCACTAGGAAAGAATCAAATAACGAAGTGAAGTTTCATTGGTTCCCCAACTGCCTTGCATGTTGGACATACATGAAGAGATTTATCACTGTCCTTTTGTATCCCAAAACATGCTACTGCTATTGATCTTTTATGTGGTGACCTCCAATCAAAAGCCTTAATCTTAGGTAGTGTTTTTTTTTTCCCTTTATCAGCAAAACTTAGGTAGGGTCATTAGCTTCTAATTGGCTGCAAAGGGAGATTGTCGTTTCTTTGGAAACTTTATATAACACTATGAGGAAAGATATAGAAAGAGAAAAGTAGCATAGACTAGGAAGACCAGACCTTGTGATCCTTACCAACAAAAGGAATGAAGATCACTTAGCTGAGAGGATGGAACTGTATTTTTGGGTGTTCTGTGGCTTGGTGGAAGACCAAGTAAAGGATTGCTATTGGACTCCATATAACCAAGGAATCGAAAACATTAAATGTAAATTAGTCAAATAAAACCCAATTAAAAATTTAGAATTAGCAAAAGCCACCGGCAAATCAACTTTACATATGGGTACCACCAGCACTTCTTCATGGGTCGCTTCTTGAGGTGTCTTTTTCTTTCCTGGTCAGGTTTATGTTGTTTCCATCAGAGGCTTTACCCACCTTGATCAAATTATTTTCTTCTTGTACCAATAGCAGAACAAAAAGGAAAAAAACAAGAACTTAGTTTTTGTTACTACCAAATTCCTTAATAGCAATGGTGCAAGCATTGCTATTTAAATCAAGCTCATTACCCACTTTGGCATCATCTATAATGACAGATGCGCTAACTTCTATTTCCTTGCAAAAATTAGCAAGACATATTTCTTGGGTATAGAGCTGATATAAAAGCACTTCTTGAATACAGCTATACTCAGTGGAGAATCCTTTCTAACATTGTTTTTCTAGTTTATGAAATATAAAAAGTTGAAGTTTGAGAATAACTATGATGATTTTACTCATAAAAAAAGCTATGGTGGTTTTCTCATATTTTTCTAATGGATTTTAACTAGCTATCTGAAGATGTCCATAATTTATGTGGGTGGTGTTATGTTCTGTAGAAAAAAGAGAGTAATTATTGCTTGAAACAATTTGGCCTACAGTATTGATGAACCAAGAAATCTTAAAGGGGCTGACTCAAGTCAATAGTGTTCACTTCTTTGTTGAAAAATTTTGTCTTGAATGATGAATTGTGTTTGCCTTTTCTCCTGAACTTAAGGAACTGGCAGTGAGTCATTACGTTCTTATTTCAGGCCAAGATTTTGTATAACAAACCAGTCCCTTTCTCAGAGGATGAGCGCCAAGATATTAAGTTGATGATCCAGAGCAATGTATATAAGTATCTTGGTATATTGCTTGAGGGACGTGAACGTTTTGAGGAAGAAAGCCTGGATGAAATGAAGAAAAAGCAATCCCTTGATCAGTTTGATGATGTTGGTATGGAACTATTGTCTTTTTCCTTTTGGTTTTTTAATCTTAAAGTTATCCATTTTATTTTTTCAGTATTTTGGTCAAGGACACGCAGATGTTGTATGCTCATTGTTCAATGTGTTGTTTCACAAACTACTTATCATATATATATATATATATATATATATATATATATATATATTGATTCACAAACATATTCTTCGTAAATTGAATGAATAATTTGTAAGGGAAACTTTCCTGAAGAAGTATATAAAACCTTAAAACTCTAAAATCAATCTCTTAGCCTCCATTTGGTTTGTGGGAAGATTTGGGTGGGATGGGATGGCATGAGAAAGTGTGAATTCTTCATCTTCCATTGTTTGGTTAGACAAGGGAGAAATGGAGAGTAGTAGGAATATTCCTTTCCTATGTTTGATTTGTGAACAAATGTTGAGAAAAATACATTGGAACAAACTACATAAAAACAAAGTTTAAAACAAGCAGGGAACAGTGTTACAACCACCAATCCATACCAAAATGAGAAGAGAACAAAATTGGTTCAATTGAAGCAATCAAGCACTAATTGCTAAAATTACTTTGAAAGAGCACAACCCAAATCTGTACTATTGTATGCCCTCATAAACAGAACTGATTAAACATAGAATTTTCAGACTGTATTTAATATGAAGTAAGATAGAATGAAATGGGAATCAGTTTAGATACTTGCAGAATTAGACTCAAAGCATCAGTTTATGTGATTTACGTTAAAGCAAACTATGTAAATTTCATATGTTAGAACCAAATGAGAATCATTCTGGTACTTGGTTCTGTGATTCAGACTACCGTGCTTTCAATGATTCAGTGCTCAAATCAGCACAACACTCAGGCTGATTGAACACTACCTGAACCTCCTGATTAGAAAAGAAAAAATGAAGCACAGAAATAGAGGGGGTTCCCTCATTGCTTGACTTGACCGACTGAATGCTGTAAAATCTTATTCGGTCAGATCTGCATGAAGATAGTAAAAAGCAGGAAATGAAGAATATGAGAGAGAAACCTGATGCTTTCATTGTAAGTTGATTTTGAGGTTTCAGGCATCAATATTCAATGAGAATGGATGAAGTATCTTTGAGAGTGGAAGGGGCTAAGGCGGTGCAGTTAGGAACCACAATGAGCTGGATGGTTGGAGAAAAAAGATGTAGCAGAAAAGAACAAAATATAATGGGAACAGAAAAGAAGAGCTCTGATGCAGTAGGGCTAGAACAAACTATCATGAGAGAAAGAGAGAGAGAGAGAGAGAGGGAGGGATCCCAAGGAATCACTCCAAGGGTCCTAGAATCACTCTAGTATTTGTAGGAATCACTCCATAACTCCATACAGCAAGCCCACATGGGACTGGTCAAACTATCATGAGAGAGAGAGAGAGAGAGAGAGAGAGAGGGAGAGAGAGAGATCCCAAGGAGTCACTCCAAGGGTCCTAGAATCACTCTAGGGTTTGTAGGAATCACTCCATACAGCAAGCCCACATGGGACTGGTCAAAATGACGAAAATTCCCATACTGTCCAAATATGCAGAAATACAGAAAATTCCAAATTTGATTCTTCACCTCCTGCATTAAGCTCTCTCTCAAAGGTTACGGGATTTCCAGTCCGAGCTCCTGCATCTTAACTCGAGAGTGAAAGGGTCTGACAAGCCACAAAATCTTCTCTCAACTTTCCTTTCTCACTGGGGTTGCACTGTTTTGGTGCGATCCTGCATCCCAACTTGAGAAGTTACATCCCACAACTTTCTTGTTCCATCCACCTATATCTCGCTAAAGAAGCATGGGAAAATGGAATCCTTTAAGAATATTCCATGTTTCCTGGTAGTTTCTCACAAGCCAAGCGGAGACTTAAGTGAAATTCACATAAAAGACATCAATTATTTTCCTTATGCATCCACCACTACTGGTTTCTGAGAGTGTTGGTCTGGTTTACTTTATTTATCTACTATTATGTGGCCCCCAAACACCTTTGCTGTTTGTACACTCTTAATGCACTGCAATTTACACATATTAGGCATCAACTATTTCTAATGAATTATGTATCCACTATTTTTTTAAATTATTAAAGTTTAAGAACCATGTACATCTTTTTTTGTAGTTACATGTATATCTTTTTGTGCATAAAAGAACAAAAAATATATGTTCCCAATGTCTGCAAAAGGTCTTAAATTTGAAGACGTGAAAATCTTTCAATATTTATACTATAAAAGGTCATCTGTCTGTAATTGTATTTTCCTTGGATCACGTTTACTTGGCTCAAAAATACCATGGTTCTTTTCCTTGAACAAATCCCAGCAAATAAAAAATGATACTAGGTTCCACAAAATGTGTTTACTATGGTTTCTCGAACTTTTAGTTTCTGTGTATATTTAATGCGTTTTCCCCTGCCCCTTGTAGGGGTGATGAATTAGCCCCATCCCCTCCTATGTGTTTGAATTTTTTAATGGAGTATTTTTTTTCTGTAGTTTTAGTTGATTTATGGAGTATCTCTTGTAGTCAGTTTTTTAAATCAACTTTAACTTAAAGCATGTTTTAGACCTTTGATTTGATGTCTTGCTTATACCGAGGAATCTGAAAGTGAAATCTAATTAACAACAGGAAATGTCAAGGAGAATGAAGAAAAAACTATCTATTCCATTGGTCCAAGGTTGAAAGCATTCTCTGATTGGCTTCTCAAGGTTATGGTGTCAGGTAATTTGGAAGCCATTTTCCCAGCTGCTACTCGAGAATATGCACCATTGGTTGAGGAGCTGTGGAAGGATACAGCAATTCAGGCCACATACAAGCGGAGAAGTGAACTGCAAATGCTACCTGTTGCTATTTATTTCCTGGAGCATGTAAGTTAATGTTTTATTCTGCTGCTGGTTTTATCTGCATTGCAATTTTAGGCAGATTATGCTTATAATGTTGTTTCCTGTTAAATCTCCTGTCTCTATTCACCACATCTGATGGTTCTCCATGTAACTATGTTTCTTCTCGTCATGGGTTCAAATTTACAGAAAGGTGCTGATATGTAACATTATTTATTTATTTATTTATTTATTATTATTATTATTGTTATTATTATTATTATTATTATTATTATTATTATTATTATTATTATTATTATTATTATTATTATTATTGTTATTGTTATTTTGATATACTGCTCATACAAGCAAGCTATCTCCTAACAGATATACTTGACCACTCCAGAGATTTGGTTCTCTAATTGGGCATTTTCCATTTGGTACACATTCTGGGATCTTCACATCAAAATAGTGGATATTGGACACAAAGCTAAACATAATAGTACAACATTGCTTTGTAGTGAGCACTAAAACTGAATGTCTGCATGTTTAAAACCTAGTGGCGAAAGTAAGAACAGACTTGCTCAAATTGTTATAGTAAAAACCTGCATCTTTAAAACTCCATGAAATTGAATACAGTGGTGAATCTACACAAATTGGAATGCCAATCTTACAAACTTGACTGGTGTCACTTTTACTCAAAACTTGATTCATGCCACTTTCCCCTATTCTCTTTATCTTCTCTTTTATTTACCCAAGCTTATAAGATCTATGGTTAGGTCTGTATCCAGTCCACCCCTCCTAAGACCCCAGATAGATGGGATGGGAGTGGGACAAACATTTACATACAGATAAGGCTATGATATATATTGATAATTTTAGACTATGGTATTATTGTGTATCCCTCTGCATACAATCATTTTGTATATTTGCTTTTGGTTTACATTAATGAATGTACATTATTTTTCTGATTGAAAACATGCATTTATACTAAAGAAGAAAAGGTGTGAACTCCAAATGCAAGTCCAAGATGGAGAGGCCATAGAGGGAAGTCGGATCTAAGTGGATCTAGGGAAGGGTGGTGGTCTCTATGCTTTTTTTTTTTTTTTTTTTATCTGTGGAAGGGTCCTTTGGAGCTGATTTTTGGGTAGGTGCCTTTTGTATGGTGGTTCATGTATAGGAGATTTTTTGGTGCAGGGTTGGATTTTTCTGTATGCTGCTCCCAGCTATATTTAGTGTCTTTATTTTTGCCTATCTGGGTTGTTGCCTGTACAGAGCTTTTACACCTATTTTCTTTTCTTTTAATGCAATTTTGTTTTATTATGTAAAAGAGAAGGGAAAGTCTGTAAAGCCTATAGAGAGTAATTTATACAGGATAAGGAAATCTAGTAAAAAAGAATCACCGAGTTGTCAATGGGCCAACAGCATAAAACATATTCGCCTATAGGATTACTATAGATCCATTGATTTCTTCACACATCACAACCTCCGAGAGCTTTTTCTTATCAAAAGACAAAAAAGTTCCTTTTGTTCCCTATCTAGTTCTTTTCTATTTTTGGTACTGTATCTATGATGGCATTTGAAATTACAGGTTGAGCTGCTGAATCATGAAAGTGATTAGACCAATTGGTTTTCAAAACATAGTTGTGATACCACTATCATAGGTTTTGGGGACTCTGCATTGAGACAACATCAATAAGAATGTTGAGAAGCGATCTGCTTGGTGCTTGCCTTTTCCTTGGGTTTAGTGAAGGCTTAAGGGATTGAATAGCATTGTATTCTGATGGGAGGTGTAGTGGGGAATGAAATCTTGGTGGGTGCTAAGCACATATTCCCTTTGTACTTTATTAATTATGTTATGGATGTCAATAAAATGTATAGATGTTACCAATCAAAAAAATCTCTATTCTAAGCTTCCAAGTCAAATTTGTTTTGAGTCAGTGAAACCTGAAAGGTGGATACATTAAGGAAATGACAAGAATGCTGGGAGAGTGGGAGTGCATATAGGTGGGTGCCACATTCAACCATTGGTGAACCTTGTAAGATCAACTTGAAGAAATAATAACGAGATAAAGGGTTGGGTGGCTGAGACTGACCAAGTGGACCAGTAAAGGGGTGTTAAATCTTGGATATGTACAGAATCCTTTTATTCAAACCAATTAGCTGTTACCTATAAAAAATGATGCATGAAAAGGTTTGGGTTTCTTAAAAACCAACTGGACCAGAAAAGTCATTCTTCTAATCAGTCTGATTTGAGGGGGAGAAAGAAGGGAAAAGAAATGTCACTAACCCTATTGATAAAAAAAAAAGTCAATAACCCCATATAGATCTATACTATCACTTGAGGCTTGACTGCACTTGGGGATGCAACTTACAGAGAGGTTTCATTTGATGTAGCTTTGTTGTGCATTGCCAGTAATGGTAAGGGATGCAATTTTGATGAACTGTCAGAAAATGGCATGACTTTGCAAAGATGTAAAGCTATCTGGACCAAGGAGCCAAATTAGGAAATAAAATCTGAAAATTTAGTTACTCAGTTTCACTGTTGACATTAATGTTGTTTGTTTGCGGTGTAAAACCTCATTGATGTAAAAGTCCACCGCCGGTTTAGTTTTATTGGCGTTTGTTTGCAGTGTAAATCAAGATCGATGTAAAACTCCACTCCCGGTTCAGATTTGTTGGCATTTTGGATGGAATGGAGTTTTACATCGTAAATCGATCTAAAACCTCACTTATAATTGAGTTTTACATCGATTATCAATGTAAATACTACATCGATTATCAATGTAAATACTACAATAAAATCGATGTAATATTACATCAATAATCATGTTTTCTGAAGTTCAACAGTTTAGAGGTTTTATACCGTTTGGTGTGAAACTCCATTGGTGGGGTTTTACACCACAAACAAACACAGCCTAAATGACCAAGGTCACTGCAGATCCTATATATCCAGAGAACAAACTGATCCTGATCTTCAAGCAATTTTGTCTTCTTAGAAAGTTTTAACCATTCAATTTGTCTGTCTGGTTTGTTGATTGATTTGGTTTTCGTGTTCCTTTTCTCCCATATTTTCATATTTGAATTTCAATCAGTTTAGTGTAGGGAGACAAGTTATTGTAACTTATAACCATAATTTATGTAGATGCAGGTTCATTAGATTTCTAAATTTATCTTTCTCTTCAGGTTGTTGATATATCAAGAACAGATTATGAGCCCACCAATGAGGACATTCTACATGCTGAGGGGATAACTTCATCTAACGGACTTGCTTGCATGGATTTCTCGTTCCCCAAGTCAGCAAATGATGATGTTAATGAGACTGCTGATCATAATGATTCCTTGTTAAGGTTGGTAACCATGCTTCATGAATTGATTGTTGCTCCTGCTTGAATAGTAAAACCTACTTCATGAGTGGGTATAACCTAGGACACTTTATTAGCCAACATCCAATCATTGGATGATCTAATTGATCTGATTCTTTTGGATGCCAAAGAGCAAATGATTAGTGGAGATGCCTACTGAACTAGCATTTGTTGAGATCCTATTGCTGTGATCCATAAAAATTTGGCTCCTCCACCCACACATTTGGAACATATTTAATTTAGGTGCTAAATAGTAGAGTTCACAAGTTGGCTTCCCAAAGAATGGAAGTGTGAGGATTGAAGTGTCCCAAAGAACGGAAGCGAGGATTGAAGTGGATCCAGTTCCATCCTAAATTTCCTCTATTTGGTGATGATGAAGATTTTTGACAGTATTTTATCGATACTGTTATGGTTGTGCCTTGAATTCTTTGTTGCAACCCGCTCCGAATTAAGTTGAGAAAAACCTGAAGGCAAAATTTCATAGTGGTTTTTGGTGGAAGCATAGGGTAGGTACAGACCCAATCCATATTTAGCTTATGGGTCCAAACAGAATACGAAGAGCTATGTATTTCGAGGGTTTTCTCTCTTGTATGCCTAGTCTTTTGTCTGTGAGAGAAGTGAGAGACTTAGGGTGTATTTGGGGTTTAGGATTTTCTGAGTGAAGTTGCGTGTACAACTCTGTATTCCTCTCCATGACAGATTACATAGTGGATTTCTGCTCCTCCTTTGCTGGTGGATATAGGCTATAAGCCGAACCACATAAATCTGTATTTCTAGGTTTTGTGCAACAGATATGTATCACCGGTCTTTGCTAACATTTTATTGATTGGTAATTTGCAGGTACCAACTAATTAGAGTACATGCAAAAGGCCTCGGAGAAAATTGCAAGTGGCTGGAGATGTTTGAAGATATTCGACTTGTCATCTTTTGTGTTTCATTGAGCGACTATGATCAATTCTGTGATGACGGCAGTGGGTCATTTGTGAACAAGATGTTGGCAAGCAAGAGGCTCTTTGAAAGCATCGTCTCTCATCCAACCTTTGATCAGATGGAATTTCTTCTGATACTCGACAAGTTTGATCTGCTAGAGGAGAAGATTGAACAGGTCCCGCTAACCAGATGTGAGTGGTTTGATGACTTCAATCCAGTGAGAAGTCATCATAGTTCCAACAGAAACAGTAACAGTGTCAATAGTAATCCCTCGCTCTCTCAGCTTGCTTTCTACTACATAGCCATAAAGTTCAAGAGACTCTTCAATTCTCTTACTGGACGTAAGCTGTATGTTTCTCTAGCGAATGCATGGGAGCCTGCTACCGTTGATGAAGCTCTCAGATATGCAAAGGAGATTCTGAAGTGGGATGAAGAGAGAGAGAACTTAAGTATGAATGAGCTATCAAATTACAGTACTGAGGCAAGCTCCTTCTCTCACTGATGTCTAGATGGAAGTAGCTTGTAAATGGGTCTGTTTATCAATGCCCAGTGTATATATATTGGTGTATAGGAAAAGTAAAGATGAATTACATTCCACGAGCAATTACAACCCTATTTTGGGGCATGGGATTAACCAAAGGATGCTCTTCCAGCCTTGGGATTGAGTATTATCTCCTATGACAAAATTATTGCTTTGCAAAACTCATTTAACCACCATATTTCTTCGGTTGTCATTTAACATTTTATAGGAAATACATTTCATTAAAGTTCATAAGAATTCTGATGGGCTGAATGGCTAAAATCATCAAATTGGCGTTGATTCTGTGGATGGAAAACATTGCATTTGAAATCCATTTGGAGTCTTGAATAATCTTCTCCACGTGGGGATGGAAAACATTGTCGTTGAATGCTTTCTATCTTTCGGGTCCTGACTGAGGCTGTGAGACGTTTCCCTGCCATTTTTTAAAATAAAAGTGCAGTTTTTATTTCGTGTCATTGACTGCAACTTATTCCAGCATGACTATTGATTGATTAGAGAGGTTATTAAAGAGTACGTATTTCATTAGACTCACTTGGAAGATGAGATTTTCCGTTGTAACTTGGCTTTCGTAGCCTACATAGTGGGAAGAGTGATTCGTCTTCAGAATGCATGCATGAAGACCAACGCAAATGCCCAGAGCCCACTTTGGTTACTGGGAAAGTGCACGAGAATGACCTCTGAATGATTCAGTTTGTTGAAGTTTAGTTGGAACATGCATTCGTGCACTTCTACTGCCAACTGAGTCAAGCTCGGAACCCAGAGGAATGATTGCATCTCCTTCTAGAATTCTTAGGATCTAATCATTCAAAATGAAAATTAGTCAGTATAATGGACCAACACACCCTGAGAAGCAGAGACGAAAGTGTTGTGTGTGGCACAGAGGGAAGTCAGAAACGGAATTCAGTCTGGTCTGTACTCTGTAGCATTACCTTCGACATAGGAGGTCTGAATTCTGGGTCTTGGCATAGGCACAATGAAGTAGCATGAGCCATGGCTTGAAGCTGGTATGTATGAGTATAACTATGCAATTGGTCCAAGTCCAAGCGCGGATCCAGCAATTGATAATTAATTGTTAAGGCATGGCTTTGTTCTAGGGCCAGCATGGAGAGGGATAGATCTGCTGGGAACTGATTCGCATTTTGACGAGTTAAGTCGATTGTTCTTCGCCCTGTAATTAGCTCTAGTAACACCATGCCAAATGCATATACATCAGCTTTCTCTGTGAGTTTTGCGCCATCAGTGTACTCCGGTGCAAGATACCTGGAAATGAATTTGTATTAGAATATTAGTGCAACGGTGCAACCGCTACCTACTATGCCTATAATGCAACAGAAATCCTGAGCAGTTTCTTAGGGCTTCCCACCCTTTGGCCTCGATCGTTTGTCAATCGGGTAATTGATCACGATCCCTGTGTTGTGTTCTTATGCTTCTATTCTTGGTCCCATGGTAATCGAATTTTTCCAAGGGTATCTATCAATTACCCCTCCATCGAGGGTGGATAAGTTATTTATCCTTCTACTGATAATGCTAATCCCCTCCCACTTACCTCTTTACCTGGGTAAGTGAAAACGCACAGCACCACTGGCACCGACTAAACTCTGCTTAGCCAAGTAAGTGAAAACGAACTGGGCCTTTGCGTTACTGATAATTAAACAAATGTAGACTTTCTTTATGAATACAGGGAATAAGTATCAGGCGGAGAGATTGAATATTGTGATTACCCTAGAGTTCCAATCGCACACGTGTCGGCACCAATATCCCATGATGGTTGCCACCTGGCCAGTCCAAAATCTCCAACCTAACAAATCAAAGGGTTAGACGTTAATGTTTGGACTATTTTCCAACTTGATCAAAGTATTCCTCTTTAATGGTATGCACATGGCAAGCTTGAGCTGGGATACACAGCCACACAGGCTTCCTACTCGAGTTTTGTAATAATAATTTTAGCCAATGAAAGGAGGACAGTATAGAAAAAAAAAATTCTTTTAGGGTCCATTTGATTCGCAAGTTGAAATTAGAATGAAATTCTTCAAAATTGGAATTGAAGTGGTCTATTCTCATAATCTATTTGGTTCAGACAGGAATGAGAATGAAAATTAGAATCACCAGAAATAAAATTTCATTCACAAGGGAGAGGCAGGGAATAATCATCCCTCAAATGGGAGAATGTCATTCCAGTAGGAATGAGAATAGAATTTCGATTCTACCCAGCCAAACAGTTAGAGTTGGAATAGTTCATTCTAATTCCGATTCCAAACACCTATTCCTTCAAAACAAACGGGTCATTATCCGATTCTACCCAGCCAAACAGTTAGAATGGGAATAGCCCATTCCAATTCCGATTCCAAACCCCTATTCCTGCAAAACAAACGGGTCCTTATTCATTTCCAACCAGCAGGAGTCGTATCAACAAATCAAGAGACAAAACAAAATCAAGTACCAGTGGTTCGAAATCATGGGTGAGGAGGATATTGCTCGGGCGCATATCTCTGTGCACAATGCACCCAACCCTGCAGTCCTCGTGAAGATATCTTAAACCTCTTGCTGCTCCAATTGCTATCTTAAGACGCGAGTTCCAATCTAAAGGAGAGCTCTCATTTTCTGCGCACAAAACATACACACATTGAGAAAGTACGAAACTTTTACCATATGGCACCTTCATTAAGTCATGACCCTACATACATTCTATCTGCATTGACAAATACCATCCACATAGATTTAGGGTCCATTTGATTCTCTGCATTAATAAATACCATCCACATAGATTTAGAGTACATTCGGTTCACAGTCAATTAGAATCGGATTGCTTGGTTTTTATAGTCTGTTTGTTCAGATATGAACTGGAATGGGAATTAGAATTAATTAGAACTAATGGAAGAGAGGGGAGGGATTCTAATTCCGCCCAATCAAACAGTTAAATTTGGAATCGCCGGTTTTGGTTCCATATTCTATTCCTGCAAACCAAACAGATCCTTATTTATATGCAGAGGAAGAAACTGGAAAAAATAAAGAGTTTACCGTGTAAGTGGAATTCCAAGGAGCCGTTGCAGACGTACTCATAGACCAATACCCTCCTTCCATCCTCAACACAGAAGCCAATCAGCATCACAACATTCCTCTGTTGTGCACAACTCAATACCTCAACTTCCCTACAGAAATCGGCATCTCCTTCCAACCCAGACACTTTCAGCTGCTTCAGAGCTACCACCTGACCATCTCTCAACACCCCTCTGTGAACCAAACTGAACCTACCTTCAGCTAAGAAATTCACCTCCGAAAACCCATCTGTAGCTTCCTCAAGCTCTCTGTAGTCAAAGCATCTGGGTGGTCTTCCGAAAATCGGCCCTTTGTGCTGACATATTGAACATAGAGGAGGAGGTGCCGAAGATGTTCTGCTCAAAGACATTGCATCTCTGACGTCGGAGTTGACAGCGTAGTCTCTTTGGTGGCTTTGGTTATCTCTGAATGATTGGAGCCTTGTCTCTCTGCCAAGTTGAATGAACTTTTCAAGCAGTGCTCGAGAAGGCTGGGGTTTGGTGCTGTGGGTATTCTTGTAGTTTCTGATAGTCGAGCTCCGTTTATCGACGGTGTGGCTTTCGGGAACCCAATGGACATTCTTCTGGTTACGAGCCGCCGATGGCGTAGAATTTGTAAACAGAGAGATCAGAGCATCGCCACCCGAGTCAATTACAATGAAACGGTTATCCGAGCCTACTCGTTCATTTAGAGATCCAGGTTTTCTCTCGTTGAGACCTTCAAAGAAAGGGGAAGCACCTTTGTTGTTGGAACTCGAAACCCAAATTTCTCTAGTGGTGGTGGTGCTGGTGGTCCTGGAGAAGGAAGTTTTCTTATCTTCGGGGCTGCTCACAGGGGTTGAGTGCTTGATCCTGACGTCCGGCGACTTCTCGTCATCGGATTCTGGAGTTGAGAAGGAAGAGATAGGGGGTTGGACTTCATATGAGCTTTCTAATTTGAGCCTGAGTATTTTAGGTTGAGAACGCCTCATCACTACAATGTTGCAGTGGAGTTGCTCCATACAATGCTTCTCTTCCTGCTTCAGTTGTCTGTGACTGACAAAACAAACACATGCACACAGGGAAAGAAATGTGAAGATTTCCCCCCAAAAAAAAAGTGAGTACTGATTATAGAAAAACGACATTCCTTTTGATTTTCGATATTTTGTAAACAGAGGATGAAATTTTGGGTTTATATATTCTAATATTTATATATTTTTAACTATTTAAAATTGTTTTAAGAGGGTGTAATGTTAAGTTTAGAAGTGCTTATTTGAGAAATAAGTGAAGTGTTCATGAGCATTTGAAAAAAAAAAGACTTATTTTAAATAGGGATAGTATAGATATTTTCAAAATGATGTGGAATCAAAACAGGCAGAAAGGAAATAAGTGATTATTGAATAAGCATTTAAAAATAAGCACAAGTTTTGGCTTCTCTGAACAAATGCTTATTCTCTTATTTCAGGCTTATTTCTAAAACGCCAATAAGTACTTATTGGTATAGTCTAGTCCAAAATAAATGTTTATTTGAATAAATACTTATTTTTATTTTTAAGTACTTCCAAACTAGGTATAAGACCGAAATTTATTTTCTATTGAGTCTCATTTTTCATTGAGTTGTTTCAAGGGGTTCATGCCATTTAAGGATTTGTAACTCTGTATAAAAGGACAAATTTAATTAAAAAACAAAATCCTAAAAGATTAAACAAATCCAGCAACAACTGTGACAACAATAAAGAACAGAAAGTAATACTTTGGTGAGATTACTTGTCTAAAACGACCCAACTAGCTCCAGCCTTCTTTGATTCTGCAGCCACCACTCCACCGGGTGAAGCTGATACCACCTTGATGCTTACTCTAACCTACAGTCACCACCACCCAACCCATCATCATTGTTAATTGTTAGCAGCATCCCGTATTAATTTCCCATTCGATATTCCGTTCAGACAATGGATGCTTTCATTTAAATCAGCTTAGGATCCGTTTAGGTAAACCACTACCAATAAATTAGTGTGCAGAAACTTCAATTTAGCAGGCTTGGTGTATTTGTTTCATTTCTGACAATTAGAAAGAAAATGACATCAATCAAGGTATTGTTTGTACTGTGGATGTTTTTTTAATAAATAATTAAATATTTTGTATGAATTTGTCTTGAAAAAGGAAAAAAAAATGATTGATAAATGTATTTTTTGTGCTTTTGATAACCAGGTACCATTATACACCACATATAAGCACAGTAAAGAAGATGGTCTTTGGTATGGTTTCCCTCCACCTGAAACAATGGTGTCAGCTCATGGATATATACGCATATATCCGGAAATGCTATTTGGTAAAATGATTTATCAAATAAACATTTGTCTCAGCTTGTGTGAATCAATCATTTGGAAAAAGCTTCATTTTAATATTTCTCTCAACACCAAAGTATTTATTTATTGTTTTTTCTTATGGGGTGCCTAATGATGTGTAATGACACCTAGTTATCAAACACTAAGGGGCTGTTTGGCATGTCTTTTTGCACGGTCTTTTGGCTGTTTACAAGTTGGAAAGGCCAAAAATCGGTCTATTCTCGAAAGATCTAATTGCCAAAAGACACACAAAGCCCATTTTGTACTGATTTCAGGAAGCTCTAAATGAAGATTTCTGTGTCTTTCACGTTTTAATCTCGCGGGGAAAGACCCGAAATGCGCACGAAAAGACACACGTCTACCAAATGGTCTTCGGGCTGCCCAGATCTTATATTAAAAGCTTAGTATGTCTATTGAAGCTACGAGAAGATCTTTTAAAAAATACTTGCCAAACAGGCCCTAAAATTTTTAGTGATAGAAAAATATTATCAAATACAAACGTTTTTCAAATAAACGAAAATCATACTAAACATCTCCTAAAAATTATAGTATTTGAAAAAGCATTAAAATGAAACTTTCTTCAATGATTGAGCTCTTAAACAAATCGAAACAAATTTATTTAATAAATGTTCATTGCAGAATAAACCACTATATAACAATGATATGACTAAACATCTCCTAAAAATTATAGTATTTGAAAAAGCATTAAAATGAAACTTTCTTCAATGATTGAGCTCTTAAACAAATCGAAACAAATTTATTTAATAAATGTTCATTGCAGAATAAACCACTATATAACAATGATATGACTAAACATCTCCTAAAAATTATAGTATTTGAAAAAGCATTAAAATGAAACTTTCTTCAATGATTGAGCTCTTAAACAAATCGAAACAAATTTATTTAATAAATGTTCATTGCAGAATAAACCACTATATAACAATGATATGACACTATTTTCAAATAAATGGCAAGGGAACCAAACACGATCTAAGGTCTCAGACAGTGAGCGGTAGTGTGATACTGAGGAGCCTATGCAAATTTCTTGACTGTTAGTGGGTGGACCCAAATGTTACATTGGTTGGACCGTTGGAGTCTGTCAAACAGCCGTTGCTTGCTGCACCGATTAACTGACAACAACCTAGAGCCAACTCAGCTAAAATATTCTCCATATTTTCCTACCCACTGTTCATGGTTTCTCGAAGCAAACAGCCCCTTTTTGGTTTTTTTTTCGTTAAGATTCCGTTTCTCAAGTGACGTCAAAACTTATTGCCGGTCAGTCAGATCCCGGCGTCTGAGTCGTGACAGACTCTGACACACCCAATCAAGTGTTGTCAGACCATTGGGACACCGATTCTTTTGATTCACATAATGCTTATGGATGCAAAGATATAAGCAAGTTTGGTCGAACAGTTTGGTTTTTGGTAAATTGTGCCTCTCACCTGGTTTTGGTCGTGAACTTGGAGCATCATCTTGGAACAATACTCTGAGATCTGGCATTTCCAGTCGGAAGACTTCTCCCATTGACGGCTCCCACAATCTCCGCTCAATCTCGGAAAACCCCATAATTTCCGACCTGCATCATGAGCACAATATTATGATTATAAGCAATTAATTAAGCACACACCAACAGACTAACACGCCCAGAGAGAGAGAGAGAGAACAGAAAGCTCAGTGAATTACCTCTGTTTTTCTCGGGGGGAAGGATAGCGAGCAACGTAGTGCAATCTCCGGGACGAACGATGCAGGACAGTGCCCAAGCCAGTGCAGTCTTGGAAATGTCCTTCTCAGCTCTGACGGCCACTATTACGTGCTCTGAAATCCTCTTTTCAGTGTACTGATCTCCATCTGCTCCTCTTTTTCCAACATGGGGCGACCATGTTGTATCCACCGGAAACATGAGCTCCTCTGAAGTTTTGGAACACCGGAAAATGCGACGGAATTATATTGAAGAAAGAAAAAACCTAGCTTAGAACAAGAAAAAGAAGAAAGAGAAAGGACACAGGAATTCTTTCTTGCCTTCTTTGTTGGTGTGCTATAAATATATAGATTACATGCGAACATTTAAAAACTGGGCCTAAACATAAATCCAGAGTTAGTTAACCATGGTTAAGTGTCTGCCTGGCACCTGCCCTGAGGAGTAGAGCTGGCAGTAAGATCATTCATGATAAAATGAAATTTTAGTGGTCTGATCTCTGATTTTCATAATTCACTCTGTCAAGTTTATTGTTTTTTTTTTTTGTATTTTAATTTGTTGGACATTTATGGTTTGTGGGTGGAAGAGTTAAGTGTCCATTTTTCACTTTGTTTTTTATAGAGAACAGTGGTTGTATATGGAGGTAAAGTCTAGGGATGGCATTTTTTTTTATCTTACGTAGTGATCATCTGGCCTAATGGGGAGTATTTTTTTTTTTTTCTTCTTGAAAATAAATTTTGGGGTGGAATGAAGTTTGGGGTTTTACAATCCGCATAGGGGTACGGTATTAGGATAAATCAGACCTACATATTATTGGAAAGCAGATTAATTTCTTTACTAGGTTTTGAATGTAATAATATTTTGAATTTTATGTAAAGAATAATTGATAGTTTATGTTTTTTTACATGTTTAATCAAATAATTGGAATTTTTTGTGTTTGTTTATGTTATATTACTATTTTACTTATTTATTACTTATACATAACACAAAATAATAGGAAATTAGATGTGAATTTGAAGCCCAATCTTTCGATCTAATTCATCTCATTCTCAAATGCGAGGAGGATTTTGCATTTTCATCTGTTCGATAGGGTACCAATTGAGAGAATATAAAATTTAGAAAACCCTCTCCAAACCCACCCCATTACCATCCCTAGTGGAACCCGCATTGTTAACCCTCAGCAACATTGCAAACTTGCAAGCCCTACAGCCCAAGTACATATTAAAGTGTGGCACTGTTTAAAAGAATCCAGAGCCCCTGTTGCCAGATACTTGCAAGTTTTACTGAACGTCCAATGGAAGGAAGCTCAAAACTTCGATGGGATTAGGTTTGCCATTGATTCTCTTTTCCTGTCAGTTTGAGTGGTTTAGGTTTAGTTTTGTGGGGGATCTTCTGTGTTTTCAATAATTTAATTCCAATGTAATAGTAAGTAGTACTGTAATGGAGACAAGAGATTACTTTGCCGACACTATGACACGCTTTCTAAGGCAACTAACATGTTATTGTATTGTGTTTTTCAGTATTCCCCCACCACCATTGAATCGATTAGCGAGATACAAGTGTCAAGTGTAATTTCTTACAATTTTCTTATCCTCGCTAGTTGGTCTAGTTCTGGTAAAGAGTAAATATTTACCATGTATTTGAGACTTTGATGGATTCTGCACAGTTAGCGACAGGTTGGAATTGGGGTTTATAGCAGCTATCAATCAATGCCAGCCAAGCTATCAACCATATCGTAATAATCGTTGCTTTGGCTTTGTTGATGGAGATGTACGGAAATGCAACTCTACGTTCAATATCTCATCTCTTTCTCTCTATCTCTCTATCTCTCTGTGGAGTAGTGCCCAGAGACTACTCCAGTAAGGGCAACAAATCGTAATCTTCCCTTTTTCTCTCTCTCTCTCCCTTTCTCTCTCATTTTGCTCCACCCCACAAAACAACTTCCCATTCTGGATCAATTAATTCTTACGGAGCTCAACAGTAATAAGGAGAGGATGGAGGTATAAGTGAGTAATCAATATCCGGGAGCCGGCGTTTGGGGTTTGCAGCCAGCCATCAAACTGGTGAACCGTTCTGAGGTATATTGAATTCACCGGGGACCTACCAACAATGTCAAAAGGAGATTATCAATCAAGATTGCTGATCATAAACATTGATGATTCAATCACATACCAGTGAGTAGTGTAACATTGACAACGATGGTGGCTGTAAATGAGCCTGAATACTCTATAGTAGTGAGCAGTATTAACAAGGGCGGCGGGTCTCTAAAATGTTGCTACTTGGGACAAATAAAATAATGCAGTAAGTACAATGTGATTGAGATGATCAGAATCAGATGACGCATTCACGTAGGTACCTTCCCAAGAAAACATTAAATGGGATGGGGCCATCCACTTCAATGGATGTTCGGCAGGGTTGGCATCAATAATAGCATTTCACACACAAGTGATAGAATACATGAGAATTGAGACCCACAAACATTTTTGGGTGTTATCATTGGTTACACAGCCTGCCTGCTACACAGTTAAAACATTCAGTTAACCCAAATTCGCATTTCGAGGCCAAAGAACTCATCCATGATTCCTAACTTGTCAGGGGAAAAGAACTCCTGAACATTTTTGTTTGAGACCAATCCATTTATGATTTACCCTAACATTTATAAAT
The DNA here is from genome assembly GCF_056320005.1 of Nelumbo lutea. Classification (NCBI taxonomy): domain Eukaryota; kingdom Viridiplantae; phylum Streptophyta; class Magnoliopsida; order Proteales; family Nelumbonaceae; genus Nelumbo; species Nelumbo lutea. Next base: position 62,132,363 of record NC_142689.1, read on the forward strand.
TATAATGCATTTTTGAGACCAAAGGATTCCTCCATGGCAGGGACAATGTGTTAGAACATGAAAGTTCAGGGGGTCTTTGTTGTAAATAAAAACTCGGGAGCTACATGCCACTACCCCAAATTACAGGGTAGTAATCTGTAATTCACCCCAACTCCCTTTCAGCATTGTTTTTGTTTCCGTGTGGTAAGGGGAGGAAAAAAATTTAATAAACTATCATATCGTAAAATCCCATCCTCAGACAGGAAAAAACTCTGGAAGATTGCCCAAACTAATACTGACAATGTAAACAGCATAGTTGAAAACCAAAGAGAAACTTGAAGGTAGGATAGAGATTTGCCATTCTAACCACCATGTCGATTTTTACTCACATATTGGCTACGTTCTCTGCATGCATCAATAATCAGTTGGGGGCAATGGTATTTGAACAGAAATATGTACCTCTAAAAAATTTACAAATACATGTACATGCAATAATTGCAAATAGCTATCTCAAAGTCATGGACAAACCCTAATTGTGCAACCACGGCCATCCAAACCACATGATTCCCCTCGATCATCTAGCAAACTATATCGGACCTGCTCTTGCAGGTTCAATAAAACGTTTTTAACAGCCCAACCAGATCTTGACATTTCTTCCTTCAACAGGTGAACATCCTCTTGCAAATATCTCCTGCTATCTTCAACCACTTTAAACCAGTCTCTAACAACTGAGTCTATGGGGTCACCAAGTTCTAGAAGATGCTCCCATCTGCTCTTGTTGAGTAGAAGAGCTTTCCGGATATGACATGCCTACAACAAATCACATCCATTAGCCAATGGGTTCAGAATTATCATTGCTGATAATGTCAAGGCAAACAATTTAGGTTAACAATTAAGATCAAATCTCTTTTGACAAGCTAACTGAAATGCTCAATGCCCTGTAGTAATTAGTATTAGAAAAAGTAGGATAGTAAGGTGGCATTTGATAAATCTGAAAAGTTAAAAAGATATTAAAGTGTCTGAAATCTGAAATCTGAAAGGAGACATTGTTGCTTCTCAACTTTTTAGAGGCTCTGAATAAAGAAGGTTATTTGTGTTGGATCAAACCTTCAGCATCTGAAATTCATTGATTTTACTATTTTACCCCTAAAATAGACTATTTGGTAATTTTGAGTTCAATTTGCATTATTTCAGAAAAAATAATTTGTTAATTCAAAATAATATTTCAAATTATGAGTAAATTATAAAAAATAAAAAAGAATTTATTAAAATAAGAATAGAATTGAAAAATACATAATTTATAAAATTTAAAATATTTAATCATTAATATATAAAAACTATTAAAATATTTAATAATTAATAAAAATTAAATTAATTAATGATTAATACAAATATAATTTATAAAAAAATAAGAATAAAATTGGAAAGAACCGCCGCTGCTGCCCAGAGTTGCAGCGGCGATGGTGGGAAGACAGGATAGAGGGAGAGGAATCAGACACGCCGCTGGCCCGCTGCTGAGAGTTGCAGTGGCGGTGGCGAGAAAGAAGAATAAGAATATCTGAAATGTAGCATCGCCAGGAGCAGCATCGGCATTCTCTTCAGATGGATCTGCATATCTGTAAAGCAGAGGATGTAGAGAACGTTGAGTGAAGGGGAGGGGGAGAGAGAGAAGGGCGGAGGGAGAAGCTTGTGCTGCACCGTCTAATGAAGAAGAAGAGAGCAGAACTTCCCAGGGGAGGAGTCAAATGACCTAAATTTTTGAAGGGCATTATGGGTCATTTCAAATTTCTATTGGGGGGTAATTTGACACTGCCATGGATAATTAGGGATGGTTTCAATGTAATCAGATGTGTTGAAGAAAAGAAAGGAAGTCGGAGTAGAACAAAAGCGATGGATGACTTTTCAGGTTTAATAAACAGGTTTGAGTTTATTGATTTACCTCTTTCAGGTGCATAGTATACTTGGTCTAATAATCAGGAAGACCCAGTCCTGGTGAAGCTGGATAGGTTCTTGGTTTCAGCTGATTGGGAAGATAGTTTTCCAAGCATTAAGCAAGAAGCTCTACCGTGGCCAATTTCAGATCATTGCCCTATTCAGTTGGTCATGGGTAGACAAATCAAGAAACCTGCACCGTTCAGACTTGACAATAGCTGGCTTGAAGAGGAGGAGCTGAAGACTCTAATTGCAGAAAAATGGGATGATATCCAGGTGGAAGGCACAAGTTCTTATGTGCTGGCAAAGAAATTAGGGGCAATCAAGTCTGTCAAGAAGAAAGTGGAAGAAAGGTAAAGCTTCTACAACCAAGCAAAAGAAGTTGGAGTGCTTGGAGCTGATTAAGGAACTGGACAGATTAGAAGAACAGAGACAACTGCCTGAAGAGGAGAGAAGAAATAGAGAAGAGGCAAGGATCATCTTTGATAAACTAGCATACAAAGATGAAATTAGTTGGCGTCAGAAGGCAAAAGTGAAGTGGTTGAAGGCAGGAGACAAGAACTCCAAATTTTTTCATAAGATGGCAAATGCACGCTTCAGTATTAATAATATTGACAGGCTGGAATGTGATGGCAGGATTGGGGAGCAACCAATTGAGATTAAGGCCATTGCTACAAACTTCTATAAATCTCTGTTCTTGGAGCGGTGGAAGAAATGTCCTCTGCCTGAAGGTGTGCATTTTAAATCTTTAAGTGAATCACAAAAGGAGGATCTGGTTAAAACTTTCTCAGAAGAAGAAATTTGGGCTGCAGTTCAGAAGTGCTGGACTGTTATCAAAAAGGATATTTTGAAGGAATTTCAAGATTTTCATGCTTCTGCCTCTTTGGTTAGAAGCTAGGACGCTGCATTCATTACCTTAATCCCAAAGGTGGAAGGAGCAACAAATGTCAAAGATTTTAGGCCAATAATCCTGCTGAATAGCTTCTAAAAACTCCCTGCAAAAGTGTTGGCCGAGAGATTAAAGAAGCAGTCAGGAAGTGTAATATCAGATAACCAATGTGCTTTTATTGGAGGAAGACAAATCTTGGACAGTGCTCTTATTGCTAATGAAGTGATCAACTCAAGGATAAGGGCAGGAAAACCGGGAATCCTTTGTAAAGTGGACCTTGAAAAAGCCTATGATCATGTTAACTGGAGATGCCTAAATTTTATTTTGGAGAAGATGAACTTCAGTCAGAAATGGAGAAATTGGATGAAGGTATGCTTCTCATCACCAAAATTTTCAGTTATAATTAATGGAAACTCTTCTGGCTTCTTCAAGAGTTCCAGAGGCATTTGCCAAGGAGACCCCCTGTCTCCTCTACTCCAAATTTTCAGTTATAATTAATGGAAACTCTTCTGGCTTCTTTAAGAGTTCCAGAGGCATTTGCCAAGGAGACCCACTGTCTCCTCCTCCTCCTATGTGTAATGGAGGTTCTGACCCAATTCATCAATCGGGCAAGACAGGTGGGCCTCTGGGAGGGTTTTGAAATAACTCCAAGGGGTGAAAAGGTTAATGTGCTTCATTTTGGGATGATACACTGCTTCATAGATGCTTCTTTCCCCCAAATAGAGACTCTTGTAGGAATCTTTGCTTGGTTTGAAGTGGCAACGGGTCTAAAATTGAATCTTGGGAAATCATCCCTAATTTTGGTGGGAAATGTGGTGGATCTTGCCATGTGTAGGGGTGGCCACGAGTCAAGCTCTTCATGAGCTACTTGAGCTCAGCTCGGTTTCAACCAAGCTTCGAGCCAAGCTCAAGCCTAATAGAGCTCGGCTTGTGAGGCTCGCGAGCCAAGCTCGTATATATATATATATAATAAAATTGTAGAAAATAATATATAAAAAATATTATAATCTTTAATTTTTTAAATATCAAATAAAAATATTTTTTATATATAATTTTTTATTTTTATAAAACCTTTTTTCTCAAATCAAGCTCGATCCTTGTACAACCTCGGGGATCCGAGCTCGAGTCGACTCGGCTCGAATCCACCCCTAGCCATGTGGGCCGGAATGTTAGGTTGTAAAATGGACAAGCTCCCCACCACCTATCTTGGCCTTCCGTTGGGTGCTAAATGTTCTTCAACAATTTGGCAACAAGTATTAGAAAGACTAGAAAAGAAGCTTGCCTCGTGGAAAGCAAAGTATCTATCAAAAGGTGGTAGGGTAACATTGATCAGAAGTACTATGGCAAATCTGCTTACCTACTATCTGTCTCTCTTCCCTATTCCTGGTTGAATACCTAAGAGAATAGAAAGGCTGCAAAGCGATTTCTTGTGGAGAGGGTGGGAAGATGAAAAAAAGATATAGTCCAAGATTTTCAGGTGGTTTAGGTTTGAGAAGAATAAAAAGTTTCAATACTACTTTATTGGGAAAGTGGATCTGGAGATTTGGAGTTGAAGAAAATGGTTGGTGGAGAAAGCTCATTGCATCTAAATATGGTCTACAGCCAGGGGGGTGGATAACTGAGTACTGACAACAAGTTGCATTCTTATGGGTGTTCCTTGTGGAAAGATATAATGAGGACTCTTCCTCATATCCTAAAGGGAGTGTGCTTCAAAATAGATGTTGGAGAAAGAATTCGGTTTTGGAATGACAGATGGCTCAATGAGACATCTTTGGAAGAGAAATTTCCTTGTCTTTTCTCTGTTGCTGTTAATAAAGAAGCGAGGGTGGCTGATTATTTTGAAATTATCTGGGGGAAAGTGGTATGGAAGCCTAAATTCAGAAGGGATTTCCTTGATTGGGAAGTTGAGGAGGTTGTAAATCTGCTGAACCGCCTGAATACATTTGCCTTCCACCCCCACTCAGCTGACAAATGGGTCTGGATTTGGTCTGCTGATGGAAAATTCACAGTGAGATCTTTGGTTGACAAAATGAATGTTAGAAGAACTACTGATTTCCCTCAAACAAATCTGGATTCCCAAGTTCCATCCAAAGTCAATTTCTTGATATGGGCCTCAGCATTAAGGAAATGCCTAACAAAAGCAATATGGCAAAAAGAGGTTTGAGTTTAAACGATATTTGGTGTGAGGCATTGAAGAAGAATCTATTGAGCATCTCTGTATGCATTGCACAATTGTCTGGAGAATCTGGTCTCATTTCTTCAATGCTGTTGGTATTAGTTGGGCAATGCCAGGTACATTGAAGAGTCTGCTGCACTGCTGGTACCTGCCGGCCTTATCAAAGAAAGGAAAATACATTTGGAACACCATCCCAGCTGCAGTGATCATCTCTATAGGTCTGAAAGAAATGACAGAATATTCAGAAATGAGAGGAAAGATCCGGAGGAGTTGATCCAGTGTATTGTAGCCAAACTAGCACCGTGGCTGTCTGTTACCCCTGTGTTTTGTAATCAGAACATGTTTATGATGCTTAATTCTGCCAATCTATGGGAGCTTTGGTTAGTCCCTTGGGGTTTTTTGTATCAAGAGCTTCCCTTTTATTGTATGTTTCTTTCATCATGAATAAATTTACCTTACCTTTTTTTTTTCAAAAAAACAAGTGCTATCAAACGCCACCTAACTGTCATAATAATAATCTCTTCAATATCAGTAGTTAAGAAATAACAATAGCAACAAATATCTGTGAACACTACATGTCAAAAAAGGGCTAATGACACCAGACTAGAACATGACCCATTCACCATGCTACATACCCCATTCACAAGGAGAGCTAGGAACCACCATTTAATGATTCCATCAGGAGATATCTTCTGGGACATAGTAACACAAGTGAGTGATATTTCTAACTGAACTCCAACAATTAGAATTGCAAAAACTCATAAATAGTGCTATGGTGCTACCTCACAATGGGTCCACTAGATGTGTGCCATTATTGGTGTAATCATGCCAGACTGAGGTCAGCAAGGCCTGGCCTGGCCAAGACCAAGTACTTAGGATTAGGGTGGGAGAGGGTAACGAGTAGACCTGGTCTGTGTACATCCCCAGGTGCACCTTACATACATTATTACAATAATGCCAAGAGTGGTATTAACAGCGGTTTCCTATTACTAGATTGAATACAATTTATTTTTCCTATATCAAGTGCCATTTACCTGCAACAAACCCATGATGATATCTGTTGTGCCAGCTCCTTCCCGTAGGCATACAAGAATTCCTTGCTGAAATTTCAAATAAAAAATAAAGGACATTAACAAACCAAAACTATACTCTAACGTGTAAAGAACATTCTTCAATATGCTAACCTGCACATTTCTGGACAAACCCTTGATGGATGTCTCCAAGCAGATGAAGTAGAAATCTTCACGCTTCAGAGACTTCATCGTCAGCATTGAGAGCTTTGGTATTGGATCGTTAAGATCAACACATCCGACTCTAACTGGCAACGACTTTCTGCCTGATCCAAACCTCATTAATAATTTGTAGTCTCTGTCGTCTATGTACTTTTAAAATTCAAGCAGTAAATATGGAAATACCAAAACAATGGCCATATAGAATTTGCTAGGAGAAGGCCTCACCTCTGCTCCATGGAAAATCCATGCCTTCTTCCTTACTCACCTCTGCAGGTGAAGGAATAAATCCCAACTCAATCCAGGTACTAAGTATAATCTCAAGCCTATCCTGAATGTTAAATTCAGATGGTGAGATAATAAAGTTCAGAAACCAACAGGTGGAACTTAGAAAAACTTCTTCATTTCATTGCAGGGCATAAATAAGAGATCATTATATTTTTTTGCCCATATGGCATTTATAATCATAAAAATTATCCATCTATAAAAATAGATATCAATTTTGACTATCCAATAAATCATAAAAGAGCACATTTTTACCGGTTTATATCACAAGCAAGAATGAGCAAAAACTGGAATTAAACAGACATGGTACTTCAAAATTGAATGTAGTTTAAGTCAATGGACCAACTATTAACCTTCATTATTGGCTCATAAGAGCCCTTTAACACATGGTTGCTTAGCTTTTCATAAAATTCAATTGTTGTGCTAATATTTCCAAATTAGCACATGGTTGCTCATAAGAGTCCTTTGTTTTCTTCTTTAGTGGAGAAATCGCAGCTCGTGCCTCTCCAAAGGCTGCTTGTATGTGCTAATATTTCCAAATTAATAAAATGTTCGACAAGACCCCCCCCTTCCAACTAGTGCTATGCATCTTTATTCTTCTTAATATAAAAGGTTTTTATTAAAAATAAAGAAAAAATGAGATCCCCCCATTCCTCTTCTTCCTCTCCACCCCCCCCCCCTTCTTCCACCTGACCCCCCTTCTCTTAAGGAGGCTTACGCCTCCTTGTGCTCGGGAGGCTTACGCCTCTTAGGTTCTAAACTACGCCTCACGCCTCTAGGTAGTGGAACACCTTGCATCACGCCTCCGCATTTTAAAACATTGGTCTGGATAGTTGTTATTTCGACCCTCTTCTTTTACACTTTACAACTTTTTACCTGATATTTCCACAAAATAAAAAGAAAAGAAAAGGAAGAAAAGGAGATGACCAACCTTAGTTAATGTCTGCAGATGGACATGCTTGAGTCCTCGGTAGATCCCAAAAAGGTCGATTGTAGAGAAAACTGGGTATACAACAAAAGGAAGACATGCTTGCAATCTTGCAAAGTAAAAAATATAAATTAGTCCTCCAAAGATACTAATTAAATGCCACTTAATGAAAATAAAGGATAATTTGCAATCATGAAACTAGTAAACCAGGGCAACAGCAGAAACAATTGGAAAGAAGTTTATCTTCTGCAATAAAGCCAAAAATTAGAGAACAAGACGTTTGTAGTCTGCTTACTTATCCAAATTCAATTTCAATGTTTGCAATTAATTCTTGTTCAATGCAGAGAAAATATGAACAGAACATCTTGTAGATAATAGAATCCTACATTTATTGGTTTCTCTTGTCAATGTATTAAAGGTCAGAGTAAGTGTGAATGTGAACGCCATAGGGCATCGAACTCTAACCATCAAACTTACTAGTGGATAATATCTAACCATCAATAAGATATCAATAAATTCCAATGGGATTGATTTTGCACCCATTAGATTTATCACATTATAAGCTTCTTAAGCACATGGGAAGTATTCAAAAAAAAAAAAAAAAACTAATTTCAATACAAAGCAAATCAGAATTGTAATGAAAGGTAGAGACAAAGAGGGAAACCTTTGGCTGTTCTTGCACAATATATTCAAGAGTGCAGCAAGCATCAGGCCAATGTTATCAAAGCACACAGTTTGAATCTGCAACCCAAGCCAAAGATTAGTGTAGCCAATACAAAGTAGATAATGATAAAGCATAAGAAATGTGATAGGTTCAACCATAACATACCTGTGCTTTGGCAGAAACTTCACCAAGATTATCTGCAATTGCAAAACTTTGGTGTACAGCAGACTGCCAATACAGTAAACAATAAATGTCCACAGAAAATAGAAAGATAGGAATAAAAAACTTCATATATCATGTACAACAAGAAAAGGATTTCTTTTTTCTTTTTTTTTTTCCTCTTTTGAAACTTTGAAAGATAACAATGGAAAGGATTTGAAGCTTCAAACCTCTCAGATGCAAGGCAATGCAAGGTTAAATTTACTTCCATAGCTGGAAAAGGACTCCAAGCAAAAAGTGAACATAAAATCTACTCAAAATAAAAATCCTAAAAATGACTGACTTATAGTATTTGTTGACAATATCTAGTTTTGGTATCTCCTATACATGTTGCTCTTATCTAGCATTAATGGGTCATGACAGGTTTTTAAGTCCATGTCACTTACACCAATATCCGCATACCTTACCAATCTAGAAAATGAGAATTCTACAAGGAGTATTGGTTGTTTGCACATCTCAAGTGCAGGAGCTGGAAGCAAGTATGTGGCTAGGAATTAGATCCATGATCATGAATCTTAGAGTTTGGGAATTGGACCTGTCAAGTAAACTAAAAAGTATAAAAAAATTTTTCTTTTCTTTTTATTTTTTTGGAAAGAGGAATACTAGTTATAGTATACAATCTTCAAATAAGCAGGAATACTAATTATAGTGATGAATAGAGAAAGCACTCAGTAAGGCCACCATTACAAACTTGTGAATTACGACAAGGAATTAAGAGACTCCAAATGTAATACTAAACTACAGATGTACAGACATAATGCTAAGTAGAGCATGGATGGATTTAAGCATTTAACAAATAACTATTAAAGAAAAGCATGAGATGACATGATAGCAAATTAAGCTTAAGTAACCAAAACACTTAAAACATGACAGAGGCTTGAAGCCTTACACCAGTTGCTAGGTAGCAAGCCAGGCTTATTTGTTTAGCAATGTTGGCCACAGTTGCAAGAAGCAAGAAGTTCTGTGGGAATGCTGGAGTCAGCAACTCAACTCCTATGCTCAAGGTGAAGAGAACAGACGTAGAGAACCTAACTCTCTGCAAACTAGACAAAAACAAGTATTAAAATGTCACCTTATTTAACCCCAACACACCAAATTCTAGCTGGTAAATCCGTCATACCTTCAAATTGGTGTCAAATGCGGATGCCAAGCTAGCAGTGTATATGCATCGACTAAGCCTCCCAAGACCATCCTTTAGCACCCAATTGAGTGCAGCAGCTGAAGGAAGGGAGTGAGAATACCCAACACCTATAGCTCGAAACATTGCCTAATATCAACCAACCCACAATGTCAACATAATAACACCTATTACCTAATTGTCACCTTCCAGATCTGAAGTGAACACTGAAAGCAAAAAAGTCCTGTCAACTTAATACATAAATCTATTGCTTGCTACATCACTAAGTATTTGGCATTGGCCATTTGGATACTAAAGAAGAAACGCTCTTGCTCCCTTGCTTTAACCAGAAAACAAAAAAAAAAAAAGGAAAAAGGAAAACAAAAGTTACAGCCCCATTTATATTTATTTCTCCACACCTAATGACAAGCGTTTTCCTCTCAATGCCAAAGTAGTGCATAGCTTCATGTTGTATGAGAAAGAATCTTACAGTATGAATCCAGTCATTTATCTGCAGAAAACTCGAGACAGAGAATTAAAAAAAATAAAAATAAAAAAGAATTTTTCGCAGTACACTTTTACCTGAGTACCGAGAACCTGTAGGGCAGAACTGAAAATCCGATGCAAGAATTTCCATTTTACGTAATCTATGTAGTGCCCATGAACTTGGTGAGGAATGAAAAAATCCCGAATAGCCAAGCTACAAAATTGGAAAAATTTTCGAAACCCATTGTCTAATGTTAAACAATTCGAGGCGCCTCCATCCAAATAAACTAACCGCAAATGGGTGCCATCCCAGAAGTAGCGAGAAGCCCTACCAGACCGGCGAACTACGACAGGCAGGCGTAATGCCGTCGCTGGTTCTTCTTCTCTGCCGATGCCTTCGAATTCATACCCATAAGAAGTTTTCAAGGAATTTGAAAGAAGTAGGTGTCTTTGGGGGAGTTTCCGTTGCCTAAATTTAGGGCTTTGGACCATGGAGTGGGGACGTTGCGTCGTCCATGGGAGGTGGAGTCGAGTAGAATCGGAAGTGATATGAAATGCTGATTGCATGAGAGGAGAGCTCGCTCCAAAATGGAGGTACAAGAAGGAGCTCTCAGACGTACTGGAGATGAATAATGCCAGCCCCCCAAGCCGAAAGGCCAAACAAACCCCCAACTACAACTACACGTTTCGTTTTTGTGTTTTTGCGTGACCTTTGGCCAAAAAATGTTCATTCCATGTTGTCGTCTGTTATTACCTCTTCTAATTCAATGTTCGGGGTTTAGGGTTTTCACAAGTGCATCCGTAAGATTCCTAAGGACAGATTGGTATGTCAATTATTACGATGTGAAGAGTCAAAAACAATAGGGAAAAGTACGAGCACGCTCATTGCATAAATCTAAACACAGGCCGCCCATACAGAATTTAGAATGACTCTCGAATTCAACTTTTGAAATTATAACACCAATTCTCACACCATGTAAGTGCATTACTTCTACCTATGCTTTTCCTGTGAGGTGGCAATCTAACTTGGATTACATGTCATAATAACATATTTTTAAAATTTAGCCTTAAATTGTAAAGACTAAAATGACCCTATTAGGGCCCACGGCCATTGTTCTCTCCTGCCTTCCCTATTCTCTCTCTTTCGTTCTCTCACACTCTCAACTCTCTTCTCTTCGATTGCAACTTTTCCCTCGACGATTGAACTTTGGCTGCTCTCCCTCCTCTCTTACTATCTTTCGTTGTTCTCATAGTCTCAACTCTCTTCTCTTCAGCTGCTTCCTTACAACTGCAAGTTCTCCTCCCCAAGGGCGCCCCTCGTTCTCACTCTCATTTTCTCCTCCCTCGCTCCCCCTGTCTCCAGTTCTCAGTCTTTCTTGCTCTCACTTTCTTCCATTCTCGTTATCCCTTTTTCACACTCTCATTTTCTCCTCCCTTGCCCCCCTCAATCTTGCTCTCCCTTTGTTGCGCCCTCACCCTCTCCCTCTATCAATCTCTCTCGCTCTCGCTTTCTACCGTTCTCTCTCTCCCTCTCTCCCACTCTCCCTCCCTCTCGCTATCACTTTCTCTCGTTCTCCCTTTGTCTCGCTCTCCCTCTCTCCTGTTCTCCCTCCTCGCTCTCGCTCTATAACTCTCTCTCGTTCTCCCTCTGTCTCGCCCCCATTCTCTGTCTCTCTCCCGGTCTCCCTCCCCCTCTATCACTCTCCTGCTCTCCCTCTGCTCGTTGTACCTCTCCCTCTATCGCCCCCACTTTCTCCCGTTCTTGCTATCCCTTTTTCACACTCTAATTTTCTCCTCCCTCGCCCCCCTTAGTCTTGTTCTCCCTTTGTTGTGCCCTCACCCTCTCCCTCTATCAGTCTCTCTCGCTCTCGCTTTCTCCCATTCTCTCTTTCCCTCTCTCCTGCTCTCCCTCCCTCTCGCTATCACTTTCTCCCGTTCTCCCTTTGTCTCGCTCTCCCTCTCTCTTGTTCTCCCTCCTCGCTCTCACTCTATAACTCTCTCCCGTTCCTCTCTCTCTCTCTCTCTCTCTCTCTCTCTCTCTCTCTCTCTCTCTCGGCCTCCCTCCTCATCTATCGCTCTCCTGCTCTCCCTCTGTCTCGTTGTCCCTCTACCTGCAAATTTTTGGGTAGCATTATTGCTTTTTTCACTTCTATTTCTGTCTCAATATATACCGGGTGAAGGCCCATCTTAATTGTTTTTGTTTCTTGCGCAGCATTTGTCAATGCTCCATCATTTTGTTTGCCTTATCCATCAGACTAAAGTTTTGGCCAATACATTGAGGCCTTCCCTAACCGGAAGAAGTTATCATTTTGAACACTTGTGCCACTAACAGGTATTTGACAATTTCTTTGTATGATAGTTTAATTTGTTATAGTCAATCAAAAAGTCCTTTCAAATAAATTTGATTTTTGGTTCTCTTTGCATTTCTATCATAGTAAATAGGCTGTCATTTTTATATAAAAAATTTTGTTATGTTGTATTTGATGCTGATTCATTCCTGTTGAATGTGCATTGGAGAACGAGTGTACATTAGTTTACACATGGAAAAGAAGATCAAGCAAGTGTGTGTTTGTAAAATTTCTTCTATGGAAGGTCAATTTACTTAATGAAAATGTCTCCAAAATTAAGATGATAGTTTAGTGATAATCACTCATGACAAACATTAATAATCACATATTGTTTTGTTGTAGACTCTAGGAGGGTGTTTGACTTCTCAGCATGCTATTCAAACTCCTCTTATAAAGAGCCAAATTGAGTTAATGAGAAACACTAATTTGTAAGTTGAATGTCCTCAAATCAAAGAAACTTGAATTTGTTTACCTAACGTGAGAATTTTGGCTAAAATTAAAATAGTAATTAAAAGTGACATTGATAAAACTTAAATGGGAATAATAACCTTATAACCTTAATATGGAAGGATGCTAAAGTAATTACAATGAATGACAACAATAAGCATGGGATAAAGCAAACAAACATGTTTTGAATAGAGAAAAAGAAATTTATGATAAAAATAAATTTATAACAAATAGGCAGTAACTATGGAACAAAGCAAATCAGTGGAAAAAAATTAAACAAACAAAAATTTGAGAACAAAACAAAAGTTAATTCCATCACACCATTCGTAACCTATTGTCATTCCAAAACCACAACCAAAGAGTGTGAGGCAAAATGAAGATAAGTTATAGATTGAGATTGAAGACACATTAGCATGAAAATCCAAAAAATTGACATATGTGACTGATGAAATACCAAGGTTAAGAATCTCCTCAACCCAAACCTTACCATCCCATGGGATACAGAGAACTAAATAAGGGAGAGTACTACAATGTATATTACACTGAATTGAATCCTGCTTTTCGTATTCCAAACATAAGTTCTTATCCAACCATCCAATAAAGGGACTTTACCTTACAATGATCCCAATGATTGACATTCCAGAATTAAGTCCTAATCTTTGGTAGTTTTGGACAAGACTGAGACCAACATTCTCTTGCTTGGTATTCCAGGACATTACCATTGCACTAGCAATGGCCCCCTCATACAAATATATTCAATGGCTTGGACTAAGCAGCAACTCTTAAGTTCAATCATTTCTTGGAGCTAGATTTTCCACAAAGTAAATGAGATAATATCCTAAATGATGGTTATTGGGTTGGCACATTTGGCCCATATCTGCCAATGGGCCATTAATTTTTTTTTTTCAATAAGATAAAATTTATTTGGAAAAAGAATACATTAGAAATGCGATAAAGCATCATCCAAAGTGGAAATAAACACAAGAGCCCAACTTTGATCTCATAGATCCCATACTAATATCAATAGAACCAAATGACAAAATGTTATAATCTTTTCTCTAAACAACCTCTATCACCATCCGATAATACAAATCAAGGTATTATTTTTATTGTCAAATGATATTGGTTGTTTGCAATTGCTTTCGGATGTCTTTATATTAAAAATTGTTATTTTAACTCCATATTGATAAATTTTTACCAAGTTAGATGATGCTTACCAAGTTGCCACATTTTGCCCTACTTTTTCCAAGGGCCATTAAGATTTTTTTTTTTAAATAAGATAAAATTCATTAAGAAAAGTACACATTAGCAAGGTGATAAGGCATCACCCAACATTGTTCCCACTAGTCCCATACTAATACCCCTAAACCGAATGACAAAATCTAATAATCTTTTCTCCAAACAACCACAATCACAGTCCAATAATACAAACCAATGCATTATTTTATTATCAAATAATATTGGTTGTTTACAATGGCTTTCGGATGTCTTTATATTAAAAATTGTCATTTTAACTCAATTTTAGTAAATTTTTACCAAGTTAGTAGATGGTTAAGAGGTTGGCACATTTGACACCATATTTTCCAATGGGCCATTAAGATTTTTTTTTTGTCGAAGAATAATATAAAATTCATTAGGAAAAAATACATTAGGACGGTGATAAACCTTCACCCAAAGAGGAAATAATTCTAAACACCAACATTGATCTCACTGGTCCCATATTAGTATCCTTAGAACCGAAAGGCAAAATCTTCTCATCTTTTCTCTAAACAACATCTATCACAGACCAAAAAATAAACCAAAATATTCTTTTATTGCCACATGATATTGCTTATTTTCTATGGCTCTTGCATGCCTTTATATTTCAAATTGTAATTTTAATTCTATCATGGTAAAGTTTTATCAAATTAGATGATGCTTACCAGGTTGGCACATTTAGCCCCGTCTCTACCAATGGGCCATTAAGATATCATTTTTTTTGAAAAATAAAATAAAATTCATTTGAAAAAAAAAATACCTTAGGAAGGTGACAAAACATCACACAAAGAGGAAATAAACCTAAGAGCCCTACAATCATCCCACTAATCCCATACTAATACCCCTAAAACCGAATGGCAAAGTCTGATAATCTTTTCTCCAAACAACCTCTATCACAGTCCGATAAAACAAAACAAGGTATTATTTTACTGTCAAATAATATCGGTTGTTTGCAATGGCTTTCGGATGTCTTTATATTAAAAATTGTCATTTTAACTCCATCTTGGTAAATTTTTACCAAGTTAAGTGATGATTACTAGGTTGGCACATTTGGCACCTTATTTGGGGGCCATTAAGATTTGTTTTTTTTATTGAAGAATAAGATAAAATTCATTAGAAAAAAGAATATATTAGGATGGTGATAATCTATAAACAATTTCGAAAGCCCAACTTTGATCTCACAGATCCCATACTAATACCCATAGAACCGAATGACAAAATCTTATCATCTTTTATCTAAACAACCTCTATCACAATCCAAAAAACCAAATCAAAACATTCATTTATTGTCACAAGATATTGCTTCCTTTCTATGGCTTTTGCATGTCTTTATATTTCAAATTGCCATTTTAATTCTATCATAATAAAATTTTACCAAGTTAAATGATGCTTACCAGATTGGGACATTTGGCCCCGTCTCTGCCAATGGGCCATTAAGATATCATTTCTTTTTAAATAAGATAAAATTCATTTGAAAAAAAAAAAAACCTTAGGAGGTGACAAAGCAACACCCAAAGAGGAAATAAACTCAAGAGCCCCACAGTCATCCCATTGGTCCTATACTAATACCCCAAGAACCGAATAAAAAATTTGATAATCTTTTTTCCAAACAACCTCTATTACAGCCCGATAACACAAACCAATGTATTATTTTATTGTCAAATAATATTGGTTGTTTGCAATGGCTTTCAGATGTCTTTATATTAAAAATTATCATTTTAACTCCATCTTGGTAAATTTTTACCAAGTTAGGTGATGATTATCAGGTTGGCACATTTGACACCTTATTTGCCAACGGACCATTAAAATTTGTTGTTTTTTTATTGAAGATTAAGATAAAATTTATTAGGAAAAAGAATACATTAGAATGATGATAATCCATAAAGAATTCCAAAAGTCCAACTTTGATTTCACAGATCCCATATTAATACTCGTAGAACCGAATGACAAAATCTTATCATATTTTCTCTAAACAACATTTATCATAGTCCAAAAAACAAACCAAGATATTCCTTTACTGTCACAAGATATTGCTTCTTTTCTATGACTTTTGCATGCCTTTATATTTCAAATTATCATTTTAATTCTATCTTGGTAAAGTTTTACCAAGTTAGATGATGCTTACTAGTTTAGCACATTTGGCCCTGTCTCTGCTAATGGGCTATTAAGATATCATTTTTTTTGAAAAATAAGATAGAATTCATTTGAGGAAAGAATACCTTATGAAGGTGATAAAGCATCACAGAAAAAAAGGAAATAAACCCAAAAGCCCCACAATCATCCCACTGGTCCCATACTAATACTCCTAGAAAAGAAAATAAACTCTAGAACCGAATGACAAAATCTGATAATCTTTTTTCCAAACAACCTCTATCATAGCCCGATAATACAAACCAATGTATTATTTTATTGTCAAATGATATTGATTGTTTGCAATGGCTTTCAGATGTCTTTATATTAAAAATTGTCATTTTAACTCCATCTTGGTAAATTTTTACCAAGTTAGGTGATGGTTATCAGGTTGGCATATTTGACACCTTATTTGCCAACGAGCCATTAAAATTTGTTTTTTTATTAAGATTAAGATAAAATTCATTAGGAAAAAATACATTAGGATGGTGATAATCAATAAAGAATTCCAAAAGCCCAATTTTGATTTCACAGATCCCATACTAATACCCGTAGAACTGAATGACAAAATCCTATCATCTTTTCTCTAAACAACATTTATCACAATAAAAAAAAAACAAACCAAAATATTCCTTTATTGTCACAAGATATTACTTCCTTTCTATGGCTTTTGCATGCCTTTCTATTTTAAATTGCCATTTTAATTCGATCCTAGTAAAGTTTTACCAATTAGATGATACTTACCAAATTGGCACATTTGCCAATGGGCCATTAAGATATCAATTTTTTGAAAAATAAGATAAAATTCATTTTAAAACAAAAACCTTAGGAAGGTGATAAAGCATCACAAAAAGAGGAAATAAACCCAATGGGCCATTAAGATATCAATTTTTTGAAAAATAAGATAAAATTCATTTGAAAAAAAAGACCTTAGGAAGGTGATAAAGCATCATAAAAAGAGAAAATAAACCCAAAAACCCCACAATCATTCCACTAGTCCCATACTAATACCTTTAGAACCGAAAAGCAAAATCTGATAATATTTTCTCCAAATAACCTCCATTACAGTCCAATAATACAAACCAATGTATTATTTTATTGTCAAATCAAATTGTTTGTTTTCAAAGGCTTTCAGATATCTTTCTATTACAAATTGTCATTTTAACTCCATCTTGATAAATTTTAACCAAATTAAGTGATGGTTATCAGGTTGGCACATTTGGCACCTTAGGGCCATTAAGATTTGTTTTTTTTTTTTTTTTTTGAAGAATATGAAAAAATTCATTAGAAAAAAGAATACATTAGGATGGTGATAATCCATAAAGAATTTCAAAAGCCCAACTTTGATTTCAGAGATCCCATACTAATATCCATAGAACTGAATAACAAAATCTTATCATATTACTTATATCACAGTCTAAAAAACAAACCAAATTATTCCTTTATTGTCACAAGATATTGTTTTTTACTATGGTTTTTGCATGCATTTAATCTCAAATTGTCATTTTAATTCAATCATAGTAAAGTTTTACCAAATTAGATTATGCTTACCAGGTTGACACATTTGGCCCCATCTCTGCCACTGGGCCATTAAGATATCATTTTTTGGAAAAATAAGATAAACCCAGTAGCCCCACAATCATCCCACTGGTCCCATACTAATACCCTATTACCGAATGACAAAATCTGATAATCTTTTCTCCAAGCATCCTCCATCACAGTCCGATAATACAAACCAATGTATTATTTTGTTGTCAAAAGATATTGTTTGTTTCCAAAGGCTTTCAGATGTGTTTATATTAAAAATTCTCATTTTAACTTTATTTTGTTAAATTTTTACCAAGTTAGGTGATGGTTATCAGGTTAGCACATTTAGTACTTTATTTGCGAAGTGGCCCTTAAGATTTGTTTTTTCTTATTGAAGATTAAGATGAAATTCATTAGGAAATAGAATACATTAGGATGGTGATAATCTATAAAAATTCCAAAAGTGCAGCTTTGATGTCACATATCCCATACTAAGACCCGTAGAACCGAATGGCAAAATCTTATTATCTTTTCTCTAAACAACTTCTATCACATTCCAAAAAACAAACCAAAATATTCATTTATTGTCACAAGATATTGCTTCTTTTCTATGGCTTTTGCATGCCTTTATATTTCAAATTGTCATTTTAATTCTATTATGTTAAGTTTTACCAAGTTACGTGATATTTATTAAGTTGACACATTTGCCCTCGTCTCTGCCAATGGGCCATTAAAATATCATTTATTTGAAAAGTAAGATAAAATTCATTTGAAAAAAGAAATACCTTAGAAAAGGTGATAAAACATCACCCAAAGAGGAAATAAACCCAAGAGCCCCACAATCATCCCATTGGTCCCATACTAATACTTCTAGAACCGAGTGACAAAATTTGATAATCTTTTCTCCAAACAACCTCCATTACAGTTCGATAATTCAAACAAATGTATTATTTTATTGTCAAAAGATAATGTTTGTTTCCATAAGCTTTTGGATGTCTTTATATTAAAAATTGTCATTATAACTACATCTTAATAATTTTTTACCAAGTTAGGTGATGGTTACCAGGTTGGCACATTTGACACCTTATTTGCCAATGGGCCATTAAGATTTTTTTTTGTTGAAGAATAAGATAAAATTTATTAGGAAAAAAATACATTAGGATGGTGATAATCCATAAAGAATTCGAAAAAACCAACTTTGATATCACAGATCTCATACTAATACCCGTAGAATCGAATGGCAAAATCTTATAATCTTTTCTCTAAATAACTTCTATCACAGCCCAAAAAATAAACCAAAATATTTCTTTATTGTCACAAGATATTGTTTATTTTCTATGGATTTTGCATGCCTTTATATTTCAAATTGTCATTTTAATTCTATCCTGGTAAAGTTTTACCAAGTTAGATGATGCTTACTAGGTTGGCACATTTGGCCTTGTCTCTGTCAATGGGCCATTAAGATATCATTTATTTGAAAAATAAGATAAAATTCATTTGAAAAAAGAATACCTTAGGAATGTGATAAAACATCACCCAAAGAGGAAATAAGCCCAAGAGCCCCACAATCATCCTACTGGTCCTATACTAATACCCCTAGAACTGAATGACAAAATCTGATAATCTTTTTTCCAAACAAATTCCATTACAGTCCGATAATACAAACCAATGTATTATTTTATTGTCAAATAATATTGTTTGTTTTCAATGGCTTTCGGATGTCTGTATATTAAAAATTATCATTTTAACTCCATATTGATAAATTTTTACTAAGTTACGGGATGATTATCATGATGGCACATTTGGCACCCTATTTGCCAAGGGGCCATTAAGATTTGTTTTTTTTTTATTGAAGAATAAGATAAAATTCATTAGGAAAAAGAATACATTAGGATGGTGATAATCTATAAACAATTCTGAAAGCCCAACTTTGATCTCATAGATCCCATACTAATACACATAGAACCGAATGACAAAATTTTATCATCTTTTATCTAAACAACATCTATCACAGTCCAAAAAACCAAACCTAAATATTCCTTTATTGTCACAAGATATTGCTTCTTTTCTATGGCTTTTGCATGTCTTTATATTTTAAATTGTCATTTTAATTCTATCCTAGTAAAGTTTATCAAGTTAGATGATGGTTACCAAGTTAGTATATTTCCCCTCTCCCCCCCCCCCCCCCCCGTCTCTGCCAATGGGCCATTAAGATATCATTTGTTTTTTAAAAAATAAGATAAAAATCATTTGAACAAAGAATCGAATGGCAAAATCTAATAATCTTTTTTCAAAACAACCTCATTTACAGTCCAATAATACAAACCAAGGTATTATTTTATTGTCAAATGATATTATTTGTTTCCAATGGCTTTCGGATGTCTTTGTATTAAAAATTGTCATTTTAACTCATTTTGGTAAACTTTTACTAAGTTAGGTGATGATTACCAGGTTGGCACATTTGATACCTTATTTGCCAAGAGGATATTATGATTTGTTTTTTTTTTTTTTTTGTTGAAGAATAAGATAAAATTCATTAAGATGGTGATAATCCATAAAGAATTCCAAAAGCCTAACTTTGATGTCACAAATGTCATACTAATACCCGTAGAACTAAATGGCAAAATCTTATCATGTTTTCTCTAAACAACCTCTGTCATAGTTCAAAAAACAAACCAAAATA
The DNA here is from genome assembly GCF_056320005.1 of Nelumbo lutea. Taxonomy (NCBI): domain Eukaryota; kingdom Viridiplantae; phylum Streptophyta; class Magnoliopsida; order Proteales; family Nelumbonaceae; genus Nelumbo; species Nelumbo lutea. Next base: position 62,152,659 of record NC_142689.1, read on the forward strand.
TTTCTTTATTGTTACAAGATATTGCTTATTTTCTATGGCTTTTGCACATCTTTATATTTCAAATTATCATTTTAATTTTATCTTGGTAAAGTTTTACCAAGTTAGATGATGCTTACCAGGTTGGCACATTTGGCCCTGTTTTGTGCCAATGAGCCATTAAGATTTTTTTTAAATTAAAATAAAATTAATTTGAGAAAGAATAAATTCGAAAGGTGATAAAACATTATCCAAAGAGGAAATAAACACAAGAACTCAACAATGATGCCACAATTCTCATATTAGTACTTATAGATTCATTGCACTTTTTCATCACTTGCTTCCCATTTTTCTTTATTATCACAATCTTTCTCTTGTGTATCGCCTTTAGAGACATGTCCTTCCCCCGTCACCTCCTCCCCCCACCCCCTTTTCAACCTTTGTAATCCCTCATGGGTATTCACTCCCAACTTTAAAACAACAAGTTCACCAGAGTTGTTGGTCCCATCTGATTTGTCATGTTGACAAATCATTTATTGAGATGTACATCTCCTCTCTCCTACGTTTTGTAGTTTGATTTAATATTGTTAGGTAATGAATTAAATTTGGATTACTATGCATATTGGTGTCAATTACCATTCCATCATGTTATCACAATTTCCTTAAATGCCAAATTGATAAACTTTTACAAATATGAGTGTGAGGCATTGATTAAGTTTATTGATGTGGATATAATCATCTGCAATTGGAATTAATGTCCTAGTATCGATATTTGAGTTATGTCACTTAATTCAATTCCTTCCTTTGGGTGACTAACATCTATTTTAATCTCTTCCTATTGCCTATCTTACCAATAGTATAATAGTATTTTATTTATCATGTTTCATCATATCTAAACATGTTTTTAATGAATTAAATTGCTTTCCTCCATCACCGTTGTGCTTAAGAAGGTGTGTATCACCGAAATTGACATGAGATTGTTTGGTTGCATAGTAATTGTTATTCATCTTTTTCCTCTTGTTGAATGGTGTGCTAATTTGTTTGGGTTTTAATCAGACAAAAGGGAAACTTTATACAATTGGTTTTATCTCAAGCTGATATACTTGGCACTATGAATTCTTCATTATTTTCTTATGTATATATACTTGTTCCAACTGACATTGATTATTTTCTACAGATATTTACAACGCAAGATGCAAGTATACACTAGAAATAGTATCACCCATTTGGTGAAGTTTATTTCATCACTTAACTTGTCTAACCATAAGGGTGTTGAAGATGTCATGAGACAAACACCATTTGCACATTTTCTTGACTTCCCAGATGTAATGTCGGAGAAGTCATTTCTATGTGCACTTGTGAATTGTTGGGACATGCAATCAATTTCGTTTAGGTTAGGGAGAAAGCTTGTCACATTCATGATATCTAATGTAACTTTGATTTTGGGTTTGTCTATGAGAGGCAAATTTGTATATGATCCCACATATATTATATCTACAAACGAAAATCTTCAGAAAAAATGTGATACAATGGGGTGATTTAGAAGAAGAAATTAGGGAGTTGTTAGGAAACAAGAAGGCAAAAAGGAAATATGTCCCAAAGTTGTTTATTGTCTATATATTGGGTCAATTCCTTTTTACAAAGACATGTTATAACATTGACTGTAAATGGTTTCAGTACACTAATAAACTTAAAGAATTAAGAGATTATGATTGGGTTGGTGTTGTTCATAGAGAACTATAAAATAGTTTGAATGAACTCTCTATGTCACTGATGAAGGAGGCACCACCCAAATTTGGGTGGCTACATGATTATGCTACTATACTCATCATAAATTTATATTTTGTATAAAAATTAATTCCATTTAATAAAACTTGTATGCTAACGTTGAGTGAGTTCTTTTTATCTTGTTACCTGCAGATTTGATTGTTTGAACATTCTACTGTATGGATTCCTTCCATGCTAGATGCATTTTCAAGAATTGCAAAATGATCTAGCACCACTTATCGTCGAAGGAGAACATATAGTGATGCTATTGCCATGCTTGCGGATGATGAGGTAATATAATGAGATTTTATTTATACTGTCAATCTTCTAACATAAATTATTGTTTTAAAACATTTTGTGTTTCGTTTTTTTAAGGTTATTCAAATTTTAGTTCCTACCTCAAGTGAATAAGTGGTTATGTTGGATGATGGAGAAAATGAGGAGGAAGGAGCCTCTTCAAATAAGGAGAAAGAGGGTTACCTTGCCTAATACCTCTATTAGGTTTAAATTCGTCTGTTGGACTCCCATTGATTAAAATCTTATAGGAGTTTGTTTTGATACATTCCATAACCCATGCAATCCATTTCTCATGAAAGCCAAATTTCTTTAAAACTTTTTCAATAAATTCCTATTCTAATTTATCATAAGCCTTTTCTGTATCAATTTTACAGGTCATAATCCCTGAGCTTCATTTCTTTTTTTTTTTTTTCATCGTATGAATCATCTCATGAGCGATTAGGATATTATCATTAATTTATTTGTTCGGCACAAAGACACTCTAATACAGGGATATTGTTTTCTCTAGGAGATGTTTAATCCTATTGACAAGGGTTTTAATAATGATTTTATAAATGACATTGCATTCACTGATAGGCCTGCAATCATTCACAGTTTCAATGTTCTTTTTTGGGATGAGAGTTAATAAAGTCTAGTTTAAAATCTTTAAAATCCTAGATAGTCTTCCACTATGGAAGAACGTTTTTAATACGTCACATACTGAATCTCCTATAATATTCCAGAATTTTTGAGGTTCTTCATAGAATCAACAGCCTCACTAATCTCATCATTTGTAACATCCCTAGAGATATGAGCATTTTGCTCATAATTTCATAGTTGGGAAGGGTTTTAGAGGATCTCAAGAACTCCAAAATATACTAGGCTTGAAATCTCCTACTACAAGATTTAACGCAATAGCAAGTTGCCATGTAGCAAAATAAGGAGTTATATTTTGAAATCTCCTTTAGCTAAGGGAAAGCTATAGTGTAACTTTTAGGTTGCGTTTGGAAATGATGCAAATAAGTGTGAATGCAAATATGTAAAGTGAAATGGTTGTAAAGTTATGTTAGTTTTTCAATGACAAATTTACCTTTTTACCAAACAGTCTTTTAGTTGTAATGGGTGCAAACATGAATTTTAATAAAACATATGCCTTCTTACCAAACAGACTTTTAGTTGTAATGGACATGAATTTTAATAAAATATATGCATTTTTTTTTATCAATAACCCACTTGAATACAAATTTACTTCTTTTTTATTAACGTACTTTTACATCTTGTTCTGTCATTTATCAATGCATAAATGTAATGTTGCCAAACATAGACAAAAGTGAACTTACTCTAAATCAGAATTTACACTCATTCATTTGCATCGTTTCCAAACGCAAGATTAAGTGTTTAACCGCGATAGGTCAGTTGGGGTAGAGAACCGAGCTATAATGTAGCTTTTAACTTTTCCACTAGAAATGTGCTTGATGAACTTGACACATTCATTTTCAAATGAAAGAAAATAAAACATTGACAAATTAATTTCAGTACCTTGAACCCTGTTTGGATACCACGTTAATCTATTTAGACAAACTTTGAATTGATTAAAAAAAAAACTGAGTTGATTCTCCTAAAGCTGATAGTGGATTTTCATGCTGTCTAAACCCCATGGCCCCAATTTCCTGTTCACCCTATTGACCCAGTTGACGCATGTTCTTTCCAAGGTAACAGATGATGATAACAAGTATAAGGGGAAATGAGTAGATAATCATAATAAAATCTAAAAGTAGAACCAGAAGGACAACATGGGAGTCCAATCCATCTCGCCGCCGATATACTACTTTTACAATTTAGCAAACGGAATTTGGCTCAGTTTTCAACCAAAATATGTACATAAATATTCACAACGACGCCCAGAAGGTGAAAACAAAAAGAAGAAAAGAAAAAGGATTTTTACAGTGACTGGTTACCTAGTTCTATACAGAAATTGCTAATTAATAACATGGAGATTATGCTGGTTTTCAACAAGAAGTAAAGCGATCCATGAGCAAGCAGACTATGGTTTCAGAGAGCGTTGATGCATGGAAAGGCTCTAGTTTGATGGGCTTGGGAGGGGAGTTGATGAACAAAGAAAAATGTTTTTCTTCCTGGTGTTGTTGTTGTTGTTGAGGACGTGGTGAAGCCTTTCGGAATTGAACCTTCTCCCCCAGCGTTGAGACGAGCTCAGTCATCCAGACATCTACTAACTCCACATTGTAGAATGACACAATGAAGCTGCAAATCTCTCAAACAAATTGTCGAACGGTGTGTCGTCGATTTAAAAAATAGTTGAGAAGGGCAATGAACATATATAAGAGCATGTGGAGAGAGATGATGGAGGCGAGAGCCAAGAGAAGACAAACGAGTTTTGAAGCGAATAGCCAGATTCATTCGAAGATGAATTGTTTTGTCGAAACCACTTTGCAGGAAGAATGTGAATCAGGGTGCCTCTGCCCCTAGTTACAATGAATATTGGAGATGAGTATGACATGTGTTTTGGGTGGGGCAAAGCCATATTGTGTGTACACTGCACAAGCGACAGACGTGATTGATGGTAGTTGGTTCCATGTTTCCCCCAACATTTAAACATTTTCCGATTATTCAACTATTTTTTTTTTCAATAACGATGTACAATCCATTTTTCAGAAATTACGTGATGTTTGGTTAGTTGTTTTTTCATATTATACCTAACTTTCTAAAAAAGTTGTCTAAATATGGAGCTGTTTGGTAAGTCTTTTTTAGAAGGATCTTCTATAAGTTTTGAAAAGATGATGTGAGTTTTTGTATCAAACTCTTACTGGTTTGAAGACCACTTGGTTAAAGCGCTTTTGTTCGTACGTCTTTTCTTGTGAAGACGAGTTGAAAAAAAGGCAAAAAGCTCTTTTTGGAGCTTTTTGAAAAAAACTTGAAATGGACTTCTGGCATCTTTTTACGATTACGGCTTTTGGCGATTAGATATTTTCTCAATTAAACAGGAAAAAGACCAAAATATGGACTATTAAACTTGTAAAAAGTTGACAACCCGCACGAAAAGACATGCCAAACAGGACCTTAATAAGCTTATCAAATCATTTTTTTCTTCTTATTGGGCAACTTCTCAAAAAAAGCTACCTATACTTGTAGTAAGCTTTTAAAACCGTTTCCTTAATCCCTATTTCCAAATCCTATTTTACTTTTTTGTTTCATTGGTTGGTAAAAATTAACCTTGATTACTTGTAAAAATTAACATTGGTAAAAATAAAATATATTTTTTTGTTTGTATTATTGGTAAATACATTATTTTACTTCATATTATTTATTTGTTTATTTAATCAACTTGCATTGGCTTCAAAAGGTTAGTTAGGTTAATACAAATAATATGCTAATTTGCTCTAACATATTATTTTAATTTTTATTATTAGCAAATTATAGTTAGATTAAATGTATTTAGAGCCATTAGATATAGTATTTAATAATTTAATTAACTTATACTAATTACTTATGTTAATTTAGATAACGGTAATTTTTTATATGTTGAATTAAATTTATCTTTGTGGCTTCAAAATAAAATAATTATAATTATTAAGGTAATCAGACGGGTCACTGTGCTATTCTAATCAAATCGATAAAAGTGCTAGCTTTGTAATTACCAATAAATGATGAGAGTTATTAAAATGATTAACTATTGATCATTTTCATTTAAAAATAATAATACTTATTAAAATTACTACAAATTATTAATAAAATTAAATTTATTAAAAGTATTTATTCAATTATTAAACTACCAATAATTATTTTTTGAAAAGTAGCAATAAATAAAAACATTCAATTATTCAATTTTTATATATTATAAATAACTTTGAATATTTCCAGTTAATTAACAACAATTTTTGGTTATTAATTTATCAATTAATTAATAGTAAATAAAATTATTCAATCATTTATATTTTCCCATTTATCACCTGGCCTCGCACTAACATATTAATATAACAAAAGAACTAGATATGTACCAAGATTCAAAAAATCGTTATGTATCGGCCCGTATCGGGCCCTTCTCGATATGCCCCTGTATGGGCTGTACCGGGTCAGGGCCTGATTCAGAAGGTAGCCGGGACTTAAAGCGGCCCCTCTGAACCAAAATAGAAAAAAAAAAATGGCTATAATCTTCCCATCCATGACTTGGAAAAAATAGGGGATTTATTATAATCTAAGGATTGTAGGCATTATGTGCTCTGGGTGATGGCCCTTCTCTTCAGGTTCTTGGATGAATTCGGTTTTTACAGGAAAAAGAAAAAAAAAAGAAAAAAAACAAAAAGATAAGATATTTGGTGTTGTGGCCAGGTAAGGCACCTTAGCGTTTCTCTCATCCTTATCTTTCATTACATCCCGTAAGCTCCACCATCCAAAGCCACCTCACCACTTTTCTCATCCTTATCTTTCCTTTCATCTGGGGTCTGTTTTTTTTTTTTTTTAATTTGTTTGTCTTTTCTCTGCACCAACATCAGTCTACATTCTGCACAAACCGCCAAACAGAACCCAGCTTAGTCTGAGTCTGGCAATACCTTCACAACACTCTGAGACACGCATGGCATTAACAATCAGAACAGACCGGAATAGACAGTTAGACCGTTTGACTCAAAAACCAGTCATGACTGTAGGTCCTGTTTTGAACCTAAAATCTGTTTGATCAGAGTTCAAATTGAATGGTCGAACCATTTGATCCAAAAATCGGTCAAAGTGATTTTATCTCTGGATTGATTTTCAAACCATGGTGAGGTAGAGAGAGGTAGGGAATACGTTGGATTTGTTACTTTGCCTACGGTCCTTGGATAGTCGGATATACGCTATTTGTCGGCCCTAAGGCTAGGGGTGGATTCGAGCTGAGCCGAGCCGAATAGTATCAGGCTCGTGCTCGGCTCGAGACTATTCTACATGGCTCGAGCTCGAGTTCAAGCTCAGTTCGAGCCAGAATCTTGAGCTCGAGTAAAAAATTCATAAGCTCGAACTCGATTTTGAGAAAAAAAATATTTTATAAAAATAAAAACTATATATAAAAAAATTATTTTAAATTTAAAAAATTAAGAATTATAATATATATATATTCGAGCCAGCTCGTGAGCCTCACGAACTGAGCTCTAATAGACTCGAGCTTGACTCATTTAATAATCAAGCCACTGAATTGGGCTCGAGCTCGAATTTGGTTGAAACCGAGTTAAGTCGAGCTCGAACAGCTCATAAAAAGCTCGTCTCGTTGCCACCCCTACTAAAGGCTAGAGGGGTGAATTTGGATGAGATCAAGGCCCCTTCTAACACCGTTCGAACAATTACAGCCTTCCATTGGAAATATCTCTATACCTATGTACTTTATTTCATAGGGCCTTGCACCGACTGAAGTTGAGTTCGAATCGGGTATTTGCGCTATTTGTCTACAGCCCTCCAAATCGTTCTTTTTATGATTGGCTTAATAGCTGGGTGAGTTTAGATGAGCAGAGGATCTCCCCCTAGTGCTTCTGTTTTGGAGGAAAAATTTCTCTATTGTCATGGATGTCGAGTTATCTCAAGCCCTATTCAATTTTTCATCTTCAAATACTACAATTTTTATTGTTTTTAAAACTGACTTAGTGACTGAACCAGTTAGGGGTTCAGTTATCGGGTTGAACGGTCTAACTATTTAAGTCGAACACTTGGCCTGTTTTGACAAAAAAATAAAAAAGGGTCAAAACCGTTCAAACGGTTAACCATCTGATTCAGCGGTTCGCTGACCAAAATCAACGATTTTGAGAAAAAAATCCGGTTTTTGGAGAAAACGGAACCGATCACCTGACCGGTTTCCGGTTTTTCTGGTCCAACCATCCGATCTGATCTGGTTTTGAAAACCATGACAATTTCTACCCCATTGCCAAATGTTGTGGACAGATGAACAAAACCCCCAACTGGTATGGTAAAAGTTAATGTGGATGGGACTATTCGTGACCCATTTAGTGGCATTGGTATCAATATCATTGTTTGAAATACCCTTTGTGAATTCATGGAAGGTAGAGAGCCCTGAAATATCCCTTAAAAATGCTGTTGAAGTGGAAGGTGCTGCATCTAGAGAGGACCTTGTATTTGCTTCCCAATTTATCTCCCTTCTTCAAATTGAGGGTGATTCATTCTCCACTATACAATTCCTGTTAGACGATTCTCGTGAGTCTCCTTGATGAATCCATATCATCACCGTGGAATGGATGGACTCTTTTAAACAATTTTATACATGTGCAAGCCACTCGCACTCTCCGGGCTTCAAACAAAGCAGCCCATGAGTTAGCCCAACATAATTGCTCTATTGCAAATTGTTTAACTTGGTTTACCTGTGGGGAGTTAAGCCCAACATAATTTGCTCTATTGCAAATCATGTATATCAATCAGTCATTTTATTGTCAGTATACAATCCCCACATTTATTTGCTGCTATATTGTGTCCCATCATAATTGTAGATATTGGAGAGTATTATTATCTGGGTAACGGATACCTTTCTTCAAGCAGGCCAATAATGCTTTCTCTCCCTCTCCCTCTCTCTTTACCTGAGTAACTTGTATCGTACAAGAACGTTGAAACCTCACTTCTCTGGTAAGTTTTACTTGAGAAATATTTGCATGGGTATACATGATTTCCCAGGTAATTTAAAACCAATGGGGCCTTGAAAGCAGCTTTTAGCTCAGCCCACCCAAATGGACCCAAAAGTGCAAACACTGTATTAAAATGTTGACATTCAATGTGTCTTGGTATTATACTATTATCTAACTAGTGAAGACCCATGTGATGCATGGGCTTTGTTAAGCAAAAGAACACATGAGCATATAATATTTCTAATTGGTTTTTGCTCCAATTAAAGTATCCAATTTTCTAAATCTCTAAGTTATTAATTTTACTTATTTATTAGTAACTTATTAAATAATTTTACTTTCAAGTAAGTTAAAGTAATTAATGATAACTTTACTAATTTTCTAATTTAAGTAACTAATTCACTAATTTTACATATTTACTTAAATTAGTTACTTTAATAGTAAAACTAATTTCATTTTAATTTTACTAATTCAATAATGTACTAATTTACCACAAATTTTATTAAATATTAACAATTTACTAATATACTAATTTCTAGTAATTTAAGTGATTATTAACTTTTTTGTTAACTAACTGTACTAATTTAGTAATTTTAAGTAGTTCACTAATTTTTGTTTTAGTAAATTAAGCAAATTTTCTAATTTTAACTTTATTGGTTCACTTAAGTTTAATGACTAATTAACAATTAATTAATTGAATAAACAATCATTACTATTATTTTAATAATTAAAATCTAAAAATTTGAGAAACATTTGCAGTGTATGATAATCCGAATTGGGATTTGCTCCTCACACCGACCTTACAGCAACATCCCACCATATATTGGGAATATCTCTCCATGAATAATAACATATAAGTACAGAAAATATTCTCAATATAGTGTGAGGTAGGTGTGAGGAGCAGATTGGGACACCGATGATCCATACCCTACATAAGTTGCTTAAATGGGTAATGGTGCACCCAGCTAAATCTAACATGAAAAGCAAGTAAGCGGGTCATAGAAAACCTGTTCCCGTTCTTCTTCACCCGACTGAGAAAACGGGTTCAACAAAATCTGCTTTAATTTCTTTTTAAACATGTTTTGCTCAGTTGGAATTCCTATCACTTTTTCCTCCACACATTTTCTATTTAACAAAGGCAATTTTTATGCTTATATCGCTTGTCTTCTTGCTTGGTTTCTAATCTATTTTGAAACATTTCTACCTCATTTTTTTGTGCCTGTTCTTATCGTTTTCTTCAACAAATGAAACTACTATAACAAATAAAAAAGTTTGGCAACATACCTATGTTGAAATTCTTGACATATGAAATCCAAAAATTCTTATATAAATAAAATGGATCACGGTTATGGTCAATAATGTTGAGATGGCCGAGTTGGTCTAAGGCGCCAGATTAAGGTTCGGGTCCGAAAGGGCGTGGGTACAAATCCCACTCTCAACATTTCCTTTTAACATTAAGATGGGCCTCCTGGGCCTCAGACGTTATTGCTCAAGAATAGTGATGGGCCTGGATTTTATAAATTCTTTCAATAGTACTGTGCGAGCGAAAATTGCTCATTTCTGCTATACTTGTTCAATAATCAGATGAAAGATTTTCTTCTCTTGAAATGATAAGAAAATCCTTTTAATTAATAATAAACTACCTTCTCTGTAATTTAAATTCTAAATATACCCCTCTAGTTTTTTGGATGAAAAAAATATACCCCTGTAATTATATAAATTCTTTCAAACTTGATCAACTCGTGCAAGCCTGTTTAAGTTTGGCCCTTGGTAAAAGCTTGAATTGGGCCTGGATTGATAAATTTGGGCTTAATCTTGGATTGGGACTGAATGATTCAACAATTTGCTTGTCAGGGTCAACAGGTTTTAAAGATTTTACGGGTTTATAGATGAACTGACCCACTTTACCTTCGGGTGATGGGTTGAATGCTTCAACTGCCCGGATCAACGGCGGTTTAAAAACATGTGCTTTTAACTCGATCTAACCTGTCTGAGTTGCAGCCCTAGTTTATTTGCATTCTCATACATTTACACCCGTATAAATGAAACATAGGCTGTATTTCGTTGTAGTGCATTTTTATTTGCACTAGTATAAATGCATGGGAATACGAATGAAAAAAATGCAGATTTTTGTTTAATTTTATTATGGATTTTGCTTTATTCTACTTCAGGTTTTAATTTACTACATTTGTGCTGCAATTAAACAAAATAAACCGAAATGCATCAGATTTTACACTCAAAATAATTTATACTACAATAATTTTGCATCACTGCAAATTTATTGCACGCCTTAGACTTAGTTTGGAAAGAGTACAAATACAAATTCGTATAGTGCAAAATCTTATATTTTGTATTATACATATTTGTATTTGTACTCCTTCCAAATTGAGCCTTTCCTTGTGTCCAAAGTAATCAAATACTTTTTGAACTTAGGTAAGACAGAGGTGTTTGGTTTCAAGAAAATCTAAGGGATGTTCTACAACATGAATTGTTTTTCTTGTTGTCGGTTCCAAAAACAAATCAAAACCATTTGGTTTAAAATCAGATTATCTTTTAATGCAAAAATTCAAAAAAAAACATGTTCTTGGTTGTGTGCTTTTTGTTTTCAGAACTGAAACCAAAATCATGTTCTTGATCTAGTTTTAAAAACCATGGTTTTGAAAACCAGGCTGGACTGGTTGACCCAGGAGTGGTCATTGCTCCGAATCTGGTTTTGGACCCCAAACTGTCCAACTAGGCTTCAGACTGGATGGTTGGACTGCTTGACCCAGGAACTGGTGGTCAAAACGGTTTCGTTTCTAGTCCAATTTTTAAAACCATGTTAAACACATTTTTTTTCATTTGATTATTTAACATCGTATTCTATAAATCATATAATTTCTATATCAGAAAATTTGTTTTTGTTTTAAAGATCAATATTTTGTTGATTCCAAAAACATCTATTGCTTTTTGAAACAAAAGCAACTTATTTTTTCCTTTTTGAAAACAAAAACATGTTTGATGTAACGATTCAAAAAAACAAATGAAAACAAAAACATCCATATTTTCGTAAGATTGCAATTGTAAGATATTTTTGGATTTACACAATTTTTAAAAAGTAATATAATGGAATTAATTTATAGTCCATTTCCCAGCTGACAGAAACATAACGGAAAGTGTTTGTCCAAAAACTTGTGTGATATGAGACGTTCTAGTCCGTCTATGAAATGAAGGTGACGACTTTGTTTGTTTAGGTGTCGTTGTAGCAAAGACTTTGGAATCTAATCCTAATTTCACCAGAAAACATTAGCTGTATTGAAAAAATGGGTAAATTACAAAGAACCCCCTCTTCTATGGTCGTGGGACAAAGACCCCCTTGGCCGTTAAGTTAGATGACGGAAAGCATTAAATTATCAAAATACCCCACTAAACTTTTTCTATTTTTTTTTCTTGCTCTTTTTCTCTCAAAACCTATTTAACGTAGAAAATGGATATCTAGTGTTGCAAAAGAAATTGGTTTTGGAAAACAGGGCCAATAGATGTCTTTAACTCTTTATCGTTTTCTACCCTTCTTCAAACTAATCCAGGAAACTTGCCTTAAAGAGTTTCCTAAGAGGCTGGAAAAATATTGATTTTGGGGAGAAAACAACCCATTTGAGCCACCTGAGAGGCCTTGCTACGTTATTGTAGTCGCTTTGTTTAACGAATGGCTTTAGCATAGATCGGGTCAAGAAGGAGACCCAATATGGGTGAAGACATGTAAATTTTTAAGCCAAATAAATGGGCTCAATTTACATGACAACCTCTAAATAAATATGGGCCTCCATGGGCCCAAGGCCCAAGATTACATAAATATGTCTTGATGGCCTAAGGTGATCCCATTGGCAAGACCACTAACTTCTATTGTAATAAGGTGATCCCATTGGCAAGACCACTAACTTCTACATAATGGTGCATGTATGGGAGTTAGCTCTAACTCACCATTCCACTCACATAAGATTGGTTAGTAAAGTGGGTTGAGGTGGCAGTTTTGATCATTGGCTATAAATAGCCTTGCCTAGGAAAAAAGAGTTTCCCTTTTGGAGAATCACATTGCAAGAAACTCTCACACACTAATACTTGAGGATTGCAAGCAACTACAAGCTCCTGCAAACTTCAACAACTTTAAGATTAAGAGGGAAGAAAGAAAGGAAAAACTTCTTAGTTCTTTACAACTCACTTAGATTCGAGCTTTCTAAAGAAGATCAAACCACCACAAAAGTGCCATTCTTAGAGAAGCATCATTCACAGCCGATCAAGCACGAAGCCCAGAGTGAAGAAATCTACATCAAATCTCCCAAAGCACCAAAATCAAGGAAATCTACATCAACACTTTAAGAAGTACGAGAAACATGCCAACGACCCTAGTTTTCACCAAATTCGACCGTCAATCAGAGGTTGCTCACGTCATCCAATGGCTACCAAGAGGGTTGCAACTTCCTTCTACAAATCCTTTGGCACTTTTAGTTTTTCTTACAACCGTCCTGTCACACGTGCCACGGCGAAATCAATTGATAGTTGAGACCAACTTAAGAGAGAATTCCTCACTCACTTCTACTGTACACGTTGAATGGTTGGACTTCCAAAACTCTCCACTACAAGGCAAAGAAAGGATGAGTTTGTCATCAACTACATCGAGCGGTGGAAAAACCTCGCCCTTCAGTGCAAGGAACAAACTAGTCAATCTTCTGCTATAGACACATGCGTCTAAGAGATGCATTGGGGACTACTCTATAGCCTCAAAGAGAACATGCCTACCACCTTTGAAGTGTTAGCTACTCGAGTTCATGACTTGGAGATCCAGAAAGCCAAGCATGGGAATCCCCAACTAAATAATCCTCATGAAAAGAAAGAAGGAAAGAAGGAAGTCAAGAAATACTTTAAGACCTCTTCCTCCTCCAAAGGAAAAGATGTCATGAATACTACCACTAGACTAGTTAAGATCTCCTACAAGAAGAAGAAGATGGAGATCAAAGTGAAATCTTTTGCAAACCAAGGACAAGAGAAGTCTAGCCCTACTCTGAAGGAACTAGAAGAGGAGTATCCATTCCTCAACTCTGACATTCTAAAAATGCTCAGCCAGCTTCTCCAATCAAAGTTGATTGAGCTTCCATTGCCCAAGCGGCCTGAAGAGCAAGGATGTGTGGTCGACCCCAAGCACCACCAGTACCATCGGATGATAAGTCATCATCCAACTTAAAAGTGTTTTGTCCTGAAGGACACAATACTTCATCTCGCAGAACAAGGAAAGATCGAGTTAGATCTTGGTGACAATTTCGCTGCTACTAACGTCACCATAGTGACTTTTGGGTCTTTTGACCTAGTACCATTGCAACCTTCTACATATCCTTCCTCTACTCAAGCTACAATGGACGCCCAGACCTTAAGGAACTCTACACCTACAAAAAGGAAGTCAACACCACAACACAAATTAGTGGATTCTCCTCAAATTATGAAGACTGGGGGCATGGTAGCTGGACCCCAACAATGGCTTTTCCTACAACATCCCTCACAAAGGGGGCAATTCTTGTCCATTTTATTGTTGATCAGGTGACCACGGTTTATGCTTATCTTGACATGCCAAGGTTCAGGAATCCCAATATCCCAACTCTCTATGAGCTGATGATTGATGACTTAGACTACTGGGAATAGTCGTTTGTTTCAGAAGATGAGATAGAATATGGGTGATCCACTTTCACCAACAAGAAACCCAAAGAGTAGGTATGACACCAACCCAAAGGAATCATTTCGAATGGGGGCAAGACTATCTTCGACTACTCTATTGACTCAAAAACATCTCCTTAAGACGAGAACAGATGAACTATAGTCTCTCAGTGTAAGAACAAAGCTCCTCATCCTGTCCTCCCTACGTTAACTAGACCAAAGCGGACTAGAAGACGACGAGTACACAACACCTCCAAGAAGAAGAAAGTGCCAAAGAAGAAAGCACCTCAGGTACCCCCAACTAGTGAGGAGGAAGTGCTTCAACAACCTCATCCAACTCCAGTAACCCTTTGGGAGTTCATGCCTAGAGAACTTTTCCTAGATGAGTGTGTAGTAGCATACATGGTGATAGTTGACAAAGAGGAAACATCACCATCAATAGAAGAAGCTTCACCCGATGAGAACAAAGACATGACAAGGCTTCTTCAAGAGCACCCCATGTGCAATGAAGCAGTAACAAAGCAACTGAAGGAAGTGCCATCCCATCTGAGCCTTACCCAATTACTAGAACTACTATAGAAGGTTTGTTTTGCAATGGCAAAGACCTTGATTCTCCCCAACAAGTACCAAAGAAAAGTACCAAAAGAGGATGACTGCACAAATTGCATGGCAAAAATTACCTTCACAGATGACGATTTACAACTTGGGTCATATCCACACTACAGACCCTTGTATGTTGCTGGATATGTTCGTAAACAGAAGATGTCACGCATCCTCATTGATTGTAGATCTACCGTCAACATTATACCAGTCTCCACTATGAAACAACTTGGAATTGACAAGGATATGGACATCCTACAAATAGGGGATTGACATAAAGAGCAAGTTGACAATCTAAGGCTTTAATCAAAAGCGACATGTGGACATAGTGTGTCTTGAGATAGAAATAGGGGACTTGACATTTTCAGCCCTTATACATGTCATCAATGCCAAAACATCCTACCAACTACTTTTGGGATGTCCTTGGTTGCATGAGACAAGGGTGGTTCCTTCAATATGGCACCTATGCTTCAAATGCTGCCGTAATGGAACACAGAGGTAAGTAGTCGATGAGCTAGAGCCTTTCAACAAAGCTGAAGCACATTTTGCTGATGCAAAGTTCTATGCTGACAAGGTCATCTTAGAAGCTCTTCCGATCTTTGTGCCAAAACCTTCCATAATGAAGGTTTTGAAGGAGAAAGAAGACACGACGCATGAAGAAGAAAATGCATCTTCAAGTGGTGACAAGAAGCCTCTACAAAAGCAACTTGTATCTACTACCTTGCCAACAACTCCACCATTGACTTTCTCTCTTTGTAACCAATCAACCCCCGTGCTTCGTTACACCCCAAAGTCGAGGAGAAGGGAAGGACAACTACCTTTTGAGGTCATGGATGCACTAAGCACTACACCAATATCAAGGAGTGACACTGAAGTTCTTGAGAAGGATCTTGTGCCTCCAATCTCCACATCAATTGAAGTTAGTGGTTTATGAACCTCCACTAAAGGGATTTGTTAGAGCTTCATTAACCAGCAAAGTAGGGCAACATCAAGGAGGATAGTTTGACCCCAACACTGAGAAGCTCCTCAAGAAGGTAGGGTACAAAGAAAGTGAAAATTGTCAGTTAGGGGACCTTAAGTCAATCCTTACAAGTGGACAAGCCTATGGCTTAACAAAGACGTAAAGAGCTTTACAAAGTGGAGGCTCCCACATCCCTTAGAAAAATGTTTGCTTACGATACCAGCTCAAATTTAACGAAGGGAAGCGTCGTCCAACCACATGACTATAGAAGTGGTGGACAAGAAGGAAAACAAGCATATACAATGGAGTTTAATCTTCAATCGGCTAGGAGAACCGAGAGAAAGACAATCAATGCTCGACAAGGCTCGGAGGACAAGATGTTGCTCCAACGTCATCTAGTCAACCACAAGGGACCTCAGTACTCTTCCGCATAGGGCTCAAGGGTGCCAATATGAAGAAAAATGGTCGACAACAAAGTCAAAGCCTACAATTTGCCATTGCTACAAAGGAGAAGTCAGAGCCTCGAAGTGTTGTTCATTGGATGAAGAGGGTGCCCAATTTGGAAGTTTTCTCTAATGAGGCCTTAACAGTTAGACAACAGACTATTGTCATCACGTCTCCATCATCTTCTCAACCAAATTCCAATCCTCAACCAAGACAAAGCATGAAAGAACAAAGTGAAGGGAAAATTGAGGATGGAGACATTGTCTCAGTTAATCACATCACCATCGAGGAGGATGATGAAGATTTGTCAAACACTTCTTCAGATGAAGAACTTGAGCTTGCCCCACCTACCTTTGAAGAAGGAGGCCAAGCAATAGTGGATGACCTGAAGGAGTTGAACCTTGGCACTGAAGAGGAATCTAGACCTATTTACATTAGTGCACTCCTTAGTCTTGAAGAAGAAGCTAAATACTTCAAACTACTTCATGAGCACAAGGATGTTTTTGCTTAGGCATACAAGGAAATGCCTAGGTTAAACCCAAAGGTTGTTGTCCACCACCTCTCTATTAGGCACGGGGTACGACCAATCAAGCAAGCACAACGTCAATTCTAGCCCGAGTTGATTCCGCAAATTGAAGCAAAAATCAACAAGCTCATTGAAGCTGATTTCATTTAGGAAGTAAAGTATCCAACTTGGATTGCAAACATTGCCCCTGTGAGGAAGAAGAATGGTCACATTAAGGTCTATGTTGACTTTTGAGACCTAAATCAAGCTTGCCCAAAAGATGACTTTCCTTTGCTTATCACTAAATTCATGGTAGATGGAACTACAGGCCATGAGGCATTATCCTTCATGGACGGTTCATCTGGATACAATCAAATTCGCATGGCGCCTAAGGATGAAGAATTCATGGCCTTCCGAACACCAAAGGGGATCTAATGTTACAAAGTGATGCCTTTTGGCTTTAAGAATGCCGGTGCCACGTACCAACGTGCGATGCAACGAATCTTCGATGACATTCTTCACAAGAAGGTCGAGTGCTACGTCGATGACTTAGTTGTCAAGTCTAAGAAGAGAGAAGACCATCTTGATGACTTGCATAATATCTTCAATAGGCTAAGGAGATATCAACTAAAGATGAACCCTCTCAGATGTGCATTTGGAGTCACCTCAGGCAAGTTCTTCAGCTTCATTGTTAGCCATCGAGGGATTGAAATTGATCAATCAAATATTGACGCCATCCAAAACATGCCAGAACCGCGAAACCTACAGGAGTTAAAGAATCTCCAAGGACGACTAGCTTACATTCGACGGTTCATCTCCAACCTAGCAAGACATTATCAACCATTCAACAAGCTAATGAAAAAGAATGTCCCATTTGAGTGGGATGCAGCCTGCAAAAATTCCTTAGAGAGCATAAAGCAATACCTTTTCAAACCCCCAGTACTTGTCGCACCAATTCCTAAGAAGCCGCTCATCCTATACATTGTTGCGCAAGAGTAGTCATTGGGAGCCTTGTTAGCACAAGTCAATGAGGAAGGGAAAGAGAATGCACTCTACTACCTCAATCGGACACTAATGGGAGTCGAATTGAACTATTCACCCATAGAGAAGACTTGTCTTACTCTCGTCTTTGCCACGATGAAGTTATGACATTACATGTTGGCACATACTGTCCACCTCATCTCAAGGGCAGACCCCCTCAAGTACATAATCACACGACTTGTACTTTCAAGGAGACTGGCTAAATGGGCTCTCCGCTTGTTAGAATTTGATATCATCTACGTCCCACAGAAGGCCGTGAAAGGACAAACACTAGCAAACTTTCTTGTAGATCACCCTATTCCAGTAGATTGGGAACACTCCAAAGACCTTCTTGATGAAGATGTTTTCTACATAGACATCTTACCAGCATTGATGATGTTTTCCGATGGAGCAACACGCAAAGATGGCATGGGTGCTAGTTTTGTATTTGTCTCGCCACAAAGAGAAATCCTCACATACTCATTTGTCTTAACTGAGCTTTTGCTCTAACAACATGGCAGAGTATCAAGTTTTAATCATTGGCTTAGAAATGACCATTGACTTGGAAATCCATTTCCTCACAGTATATGGGGATTCGAAGTTGGTAATCAACCAATTGAAGACAAAGTATGAGGTGCGCAAGGATGACCTAGTTCCCTATCACCATTATGCAATCCAATTACTAATGGAGTTCAAGCATGCTACCATTGAACATGTACCCAGAAGCGAAAACAAGCAAGTAGATGCCCTTGCTAATCTAGTGACAGTCTTAACACTCATGGGTGATGAAGCAACAACAATACCCGTTTGTGCAAAATGGGTTCTTCCCCCTAAGCCATCTCAGGAAGAGACAAAACATGAAAGTAATGTGGTTTTTGTATTTACTATGGAGGTTGAGGACTGGAGGCGACCCTTCATTGACTACTTGCAGCATGGAAAGTTGCCTGAAGATCCCAAGTGTAGAGCTGAGATACAACGTTGAGCACTCTGTTTCCTATACTACAATGACAACCTTTGCAGATGCTCTTTCAATGATGTCTACATGAAGTGTGTCCATAGAGACGAAATCCAAAGCACACTGTGGAGTTTGTGGTGCTTATCAATTAGGACCTAAGCTCCATGATCGCCTTAAGTGGATGGCTTCTATTGGCCAACAATGGTACAAGACTCAATTGAATATGCCAAAAGATGTCAGACATGTCAATTCCATGGGGATTTTATTCGCCAACCACCAGAATCTCTACCTCCTACATTTGCATCGTGGCCATTTGATGCATGGGGACTTGATATGGTTGGTCCTTTGCCTAAGTCTTCTCGCCAACACCTCTTCATCCTAGCAGCGACGGATTACTTTTCCAAATAGGCTGAAGTGATTCCTCTTCGAGAAGTAAAGAAAAAAGATGTTGACAACTTCCTCTGGACTCACATTATCTACCGCTACGGTGTTCCACGTTACATAATCACAGATAATGGGAAACCATTCTCAGTAGCATTGGTGACACAATTTTATGACAAGTTTTGCATTAAGCAGAGATTTTCAACCATATACAATACATCGACTAATGGACTTGCATAGGCTTTTAACAAAACTCTTTGTAAATTACTTGAGAAGATTGTGTCCAAGTCCAAGAGAGATTGGCATGAATGCTTGTATGATGCCTTATGAGCATATTGGACATCTTACCGCACTACTACAAATGCAACTCCTTTTGCTTTAGTATGTGGTGTAGAAGTTGTATTCCCCCTAGAAAGACAAATGAGCTCCCTAAGGATGGCTGGGCCTCACATGGTGGAAGAAATATACACTAATGATGCTTATCTCCTTGTCACGCTAAAGGGTCTACGTCTTGAGCCCATCAATGGAAAGTACCTTAAAAGGTACTATCCCTAGTTTTTTCATTGTAATACTCTTGGCCCGCATGTGCCTAAACTGTGAATGAAAAAAAAAGTCTTTTGCATTGTAACGCTCCTGGTCCGCATGAGCTTAAATTGTGAACGACAAAAAAAAGTCTTTTTGCATTGTAATGCTCTTGGCCCACATGAGCATAAACTATGAATGGCAAAAAAAAAAAAATGAAAAAAAAGAAAGTCTTTTTGCATTGTAATGCTCTTGACCCATCTGAGCCTAAACTGTGAACGACGAAACAAAAGTCAAATATGAGAATTTCTCTCTTATAAGAGAAAGAAAGAAACATCCAGTTCATTTCCAACATCATGTAACTACAATGTAAATGTTGTTTCATTTACAAGAGAAAGACTACTTCTTGGAGTTTTACATAATTAAATATACTTCTACAAAGTGCAATGGATGCTTCTACAAGTTGTATTGTCATGTAACATTGACTTGCACCTCTTGCTTATTGGTTGCCTTTAATTGTTTCAACTCGCCATGCTAAGCTTTTCTACTACAAGTGCTTCACTATTTTTCTACTACTTCTTGCTAGAGTATTGTCTTTGAAGGTTAAGGAAAAATGTTGCTCCACCTGCTTTTATTGTTCTTCTATTCCATATCGTTCCTCCTTAAAGGTACAAGACATTACATCAATGTGGCTTTTCTTGTTGTCAGCAAAAGTCATGTCAACTGTGATTTGAATCCTTTTGTTGCTGGAAAAAGACTTGTTCAATTCATAAGTATCACTTCAATTGCCTCTTTCTGTTTCTTAGTTGGAGCATGTTTAACTCTCTCTCTATAAATAAGGTACTCTTTTCCACATGATGACGAGGAATCAACCTCTTGGACAAACAACACCATGTCAAGATGTTAGACCTCATCAAGAACCTTGTCACCATGGACAGTTTGGTCATAGACATCCATTCATGTGGGTAAAGATCTTCACAACAAGCTTCCTTAGAAGGGATATGAAAAGTCATCTCATTTCCATGTTAAAGGAATGCACTCATCCCATATGATCTCATAGAAGTCAAACAAACTCTCTAGAAGTAATATAGGACTCAAGCACTGTTTGATCTACGATAGCTCCTCTTGGTTGGGGAGATTAAAAGGGCTCTTCCTATTCAGCTCTATGTTGACAACAAGAACTTATCAAAAGTTCATCAGTTACAAGCATAAGTGTGTTAGGAGTTCTGCAAGGAAAGTAGAGAGATCACCCATTCAAAGTTGGGTATTAAGTTTTGCAACCTTCTTTTTTGAGGCAAGTTCTTTGTTGGAGGATGCATCAAAGATGACGATGAAGCTTCCTGACCAAATGATCTAGAAGAAGACATCACCTATATAAGCAAAAGAGAAGTATTAATACATTAAAAAATAAAAGTACATTACCTTGAAGAAGAGAAAGCTTTGTGCATCAAGTCCTCTAGGAAAGAAGCTCTTTACAAGCTAATCCCTAGATCAAAGAGACATTAGACTTGAAGGTCTATGAAGCTCTGGACCAAGGGAGCCCAAACCATTGAAGCTCTATAAGGGCATGCTGTTGATGAAACTCTACATGTTGGGATCTCTAGTGAAGAAAGAAGCTCTGTGCATCATGTTCTCTAGTGAAAAGGCTCTCCACAAGCTAATCCCTAAACCCAAGAGACCTCGGACATGAAAATTTACAAAGTTACGGGCCTAGGGACCCCAAACCATTGAAGATCTATGAGGGCTTACTATTGATGAAGCTCTACATGCTGTGACTCTTTGGTGAAGAAACTCTGTGTAGGATAATCCCTAAATCCAAGAGATCTTAAACCCGAAAGTCTACGAAGCTTTGGACCTAGGGACCCCGGACCATTAAAGGCCTATGAGGGCCTGCTGCTAATAAAGCTCTGCATGATGTGACTCTTTGGTGAAAAAGCTCTGTGCAAGCTAATCCCTAAATCCAAGAAACCTTGGATCTAAAAGTCTATGAAGCTCTGGACCTAGGGACCACGAACCATTAAAGGTCTGCAGGGGCCTGCTGCTGATGAAGCTCTGCATGATGCGACTCTCTAGTGAAGAAATTTTGTGCAAGCTAATCCCTAAATCCAAGAGACCTTGGACCTGAAAGTCTACGAAGCTTTGGACCTAAGGACCTTGAACCATTGAAGGTTTGCGAGGGCCTACCACTGATGAAGCTCTGCATGCCGTGACTCTCTGTTGTAGGAGCTCTATGCAAGCTAATCCCTAAATCTAAGAGACTTTGGACCCTGAAGCCTACGAAGCTCTAGACCTAGGGACCCCAAACCATTGAAGGTCTACGAGGGCTCGCTGCTGATGAAGCTCTGCATGTTGTGTCTCTCTGGTGAAAAAGATCTATACAAAATAATCCCTACATCCAAGAGACTTCGAACCTGAAAGCCTACGAAACTCTGAACCTAGGGACCCCAAACCATTAAAGGTCTGCGAGGGCCTGCTGCTGATGAAGCCATACAAATGTGCCAAGTGGTGAAGAGATCTTTGCAGTGGATGAATTTCAAACAATAGATGATTGTAGCGCTGCAACTAGCAAAAAAAAGAAAAGCAAAAGAGAAGAAAATACATTAAATCAAAGAGATCTTTGTAGTGGATTGGATCCCTCCAAAAACCCATATACGTTTTAGGCACGGGCTTAAGAAAATCAGCTCTCTCTTGCACTCATGCTGCATGTTGACCTTGATTACATTGTCAAATACAACACCAATTCAGATGTTAAAGTAACTATAAACCCTATCCCTTTCAGGAGAGGCTAAGAAGAGCACGGAGAGCAAAGGCCCTTGTTCCACGGATTGCTAAACAGAGGCGATTCAGGCCATGCTGTTTCTAACCAATGGGGTATCATGCAAAGGCGGGTTCAAGATTTTGCCAAATCTGTAGGTGTTCATCCTACTGTTTCGTTAGCTTACATGTCAATGAGGGCTGCATAACCTCTCCTCAAACTTCACCTACAATTGTGAGTTGGTGACTAAGTCGGTCAGATGATGAAGCAATGAGGGAATTGGGGATAATAGATTCATCATTAAGTGGTTTTTATCAGTAAAATGCATACATGGAATGAAAAAGAATGAGGATGGGCTATTATCTACGTGTGAGACTGATGTTTATGTCAATTACAGCACATAGATTCAAAGGGGGACTTGGATGGCGTTGCTCATTTACATTGGGCGAGGGTCCCAACACTTGAAAAAAAAAAAAAAATTACATACATACATGAAATGACCGGAGGAGAAGAAATCCACACCCCGTTCAAGGGTCCTTTCTGTTGGTGTGTGTTTATTATACGAAGATCAACTATATGATGGGCTACAGTCCACAAAGTGTATGAGCAGTAAATTAAGGGTGCAGAAGTCGTTCTTGAAAAAGTCGAAGCGGCCTATTTGGATTAGTTATATTACCTGGTGTATTGATGGTGGCTTGTAGAAGACTCGATAATGATCATTTAGGGAATGATGGGCGTCTGCATCCAAGACAATGCGTTAGCAATGGAAAGGAATCAAAGGGTCATCTCATGGCAGATTTATAGAAACTAAATTAAAAGGGGTTGTATATGTTAGACTCCTTCGAGAATAAGTCTATTCACCTGCAACGAACAAGAGTTCTAATTTGTTAAGAATTCAACCTTCTTACTTACTTCGATGACTTCTTCCAGCTCCAAATCCAAATGCCTGGACAATCCCAATAGAATATATACAATGTTGCTAACGGTCTTGCAATCTCCTTGACCAGAAAGTAATTACCATCAGCTCCCACTGTAAGATCTGAAATTTAATTCAAAGTGTCCCACCTCTCTGCAGTGAATATAAGGCAACAATGTTCAATGTTTAGTCTTGCATACAAGGGAGATAGATGCCAAAAAAGATATATACATGGTTTCTGCAAATTTAATTTCAAATATTAGTTCAATTTTATATTCCTACTATTTATGCAACTGTACGTGTTTGGTGAAAGCATTCCTCAAAAGACAAAGCAATGTCTACACCAAGTAATTATCAAATACACGTAAGTGTTTAACCAAAATTATCTTGTATACTGTCAATAAAATTTACACATAAAATATAATAAAAATTACAAAAGAAAAGCCAAGAAATGTTTATATATTATTAACTATATAATTTGTTCGTTACATGACTTACATCTAGAATTGGTCCTGACCCAATTATTGGTAGGGACGAAAATCAAGTAAGCCAAACCGATATAACCGGTTTGGTCAGCTTGGATCTATCGGAATAGACCCGACCCACTGACAACCCTACAGCGACACGGCGTCGAAAATGACTAGACAGCCTCTTTTATATTACTACCGCTGTCACACCCACTTGATCTCTGCTTTGCTTCTTTCACTAAAGCTTTCACCACTTCATCAAACCGGCGTCGGAAGGTTGGCAGACTTGAGAGTTTCAAACAAAAGCCTTGCAGCCTCATTTAGAGGGAAAATAAAGTATAAAGTTAAAGTCGACTATATATATCAAAAACCAAGAAAGATAAACTCTGGTACCTTCTACTTATCTCCTCCAACTCAGCTTCTCTAATCTTTTCCTCTGGATCTGGAGGAAATCCACCATTCTCCCAAGCTGCTAATCTTTGCATATCACCACAGTAGAGAGTCAATTTCTGCAGATACAACTCTTCAGTCTCCTGTAAATTTAGTTTCTTAATCTGCTCTTTCGTAAGAGACATTGGCTCAAAGAACCAGTCAAAAACCCTGCCCTCAGGCCTATTTATATTTGTAAGTTCAACATTATTACCTGAAATAACATGAAACAAAAAAGCTATAAAGTTATAATCAATTACAAGTAATCAATACCCACCAATACAAAGAGAAAATTAAATATGATATCACTGGGGGAGGGGTGGGTTTCCCTGCTCACATTTATCCACCAAACCTGATTGACTGAATCCTTATTTCACCAGAAAATAAGGACTGAACACCCTCATAGATCAGCCATGGACCAACAGCTATAATTTGAATTTGAGAAAACTCATACTGAGCAAATAATTTTTCTTTGGGCCCCATAAAAGCAATTAAAGTCCCCCTTTCACTAGGGAAAAAAAAGATTCCAGAACCTCATTGACCAGAAATGGACCCAAAGCTATATCATTTGAGAAAACACAAAAACACAAACAATTTGGAAAATTATTTTGCTATGGAAGTCTGGCATGTTTAAAAGTAAAAAGACCATGGACCCATTATCCTGTAGATCTGATATCTCTTTACTTTTTGAATTTTCTGATTAGAAAAAAAAAAAAGTACAAGGTGGCTATAGGATTGTTCAGTAAATATAATCATGCACCCAACTGGTGAAAAGGTGTCATCTGCACATGGTGAAGCAAAATTTCTGGTTTCACTGCTTTAGAAAAAAAAAATTATTTAAAACCAGTGAGAAAGCTGTTCTTCGTACGCATGAGAAAGCCATCGGAACCATTCTTGATTGAGCGGAGAAAGCACAGCAGAAATGAATATGCAGGAATGCCGATGTTAATTATCTTGTTTTTGGACAGTTGCCATTCCTCCAAATCCTGTAACCCAATGGCTCCATCTCTGATTAGCTCTTTCCCAACATTCTCACACGCCTCAAAGAAGTTATTCCATCTGTTACAAACATTGAAAGCCCAAGAATTAAATTGCATGGTCAGACTGTACTACTTGTCGAATGAAATAATGCTCTTGTTTGACAAGGGATTTGTGAAAGCTTAGGCACAAGCGCACACAGACACAGTTGTCAGAATAAGTGTCTTCACTTTCATTGAAGCTGTCCTTAATGGAGATTTTTTGTCACGAAGAGCCTCGGTCTTTTCTGGCAATCGCCTTAGAGGAAGTAATGGTAGAGTTGGAGAAACTCCCTTGCGATATCTAGGTCTGGCTGCCCAAATGTGCAGACGCTATGATAGAGTACATTGATTGAAGGGATATACCCACAGTCTTAACTTCAACAATTAAAGTGTAATTTCACAGGTCAAAGTGGCTGTTGGAGATTGTTTGGTTAGAACCCATGAGTCAGAATAATCCATGGGTCTCAAAGGAACCATTCGACCTAAAAGCTTAAGCTGTTAGGCGAAGTCCCTAATAGGGAATAGTTTTTTTTTTATTCTCTAACAATGGGGAACTTCTCACTCACATTTGGTACGTACCTTGGAAAGCAGGATCCTTTCGGAGGTAAAGAAAATCATTGGTGTACTCATCAAACAAAGATACTACGGCAATGGTATAGAGTATTCCTTTCTTTATAGAATTTTCCTAACAATAAAATAAACAAACACATGGTCGGCTAATCAATAAGCAAAAAATAACCATATAAATTTAATTCATTTTCAAACAAGAAAAAAAAAACATGTACAACACCGGCCGGCCAAATCATATCATCTGCTAAAGAAGAAGCTTAGCGTCAGAAGATTAAAATTGTACCTGATATGCAACAACAGCAGCATAAAAGCCAAGAAAGAAGCTTGAACTAATTCCAGCCAAGAAGGTGAGACCAACAGCAACAGGCCACAAAATAATCGAAAGCCCGTCAAAGGGGACCCAAGAAGTTTTCAGGAAGGGATCTGCTCTTCCAAAGAGATCTCGGACTAATCGCCTCCATCCTTTGAATAGCATGACGGGAGCTTTATATAACACAATAAAACTTATGACCGGAAAATCTATCAACACCCCCAAAATTCCGGCCAACGTGCATCCTGGTATCTGAGAAACCCTACGTACACGTAGGGTACAAGTAATTAATCCCATGCAAGAGCCTCCAAACCAAACATTTCTTAATTACCAGAAATTATATGTGGAAGCAAATACATATACATAGAAAATAAAATGTGTTAATTAACAAAGAATGAAATGAATATATACACTTCAACGTCATGTAAAAGCATTGTTTGAAGTTTTGGGCTTAAAAAGTTGAAGGAAAGTTCTATCTTACATTTCCATCAATGAAGTTTCAAGAGAGGCAAATATTGATGCTTAAAGAACACTATTTTGGTATTCAGTCTCTTCATATGTAGGTTAATGGTCATGATTGTAGTCCGGATCTGCTGACCATGACACATTGGTATTGCTGGCCACACGCATCTAGCCATACATCAGGAATATCGGTGTTTTAAGGTACATGTGTAGCAGGATGCATGTAACCAGAAATGTGTCATGATCAGCAGATCCAAACTCATTTATGATTAATTTTTGTTATTATGTATTTTGAGAGACCAAATTAGTACCCCACAACACACCCCTGCCGTGTATTGGAAACATCTCCCGATGGTGATTGTGGGTGGCTGATTTGAACTAATTTTTTGAACTGTATAGTGGGTTGGGATGATGAGAGGGTGAAGTTTGGGGGGGTATTTAAGGATATTAATTGGGGGAAAATAGTTTTTTACACCCCACCCATTCCCAATAATGTTTCCAACAGCCAAAGATTTTGAAAAAGGAGAAAATTGGAATTAATTTATTGCTCACCCTTAAGATTAATCTCATTAGAACTCCCAAGTTAAACATACTTGAATACTTAGAATGGGTGACCTTAAAAATTCCTCATGTTACACCCTAACTTCTAATCAAGCTACAGACCAAGTAGCAAATCTCAGTCATCAAAGAGATGTGACTTTAACCATAGGTTTCCATGGGCCCTACCCTATATTTGTGCTATATGGGCAATGGGGTAGGCCAAAACAAATGTCTCTATACAGCAAAGAACAAGTTTTCACAGATTGATCCATTCTTCTATATGCAGCAAAGGAACCAATGAGATTTTCCAGATCATTGAAATTGCAAAAGAAACTGGATGAGAGAAAAAAAAAAAAATTAAACACTAAGAAGATACACAATGAACACAACAGATTGTTGCAAGATATTAGAAATTAAATCATGTTTGATAAACATTACTTGATTTCTATAGGCTCCGTAGTTTTCTGCTCCAGCAATCCATCCATGACCGAGAAGTAGGAATAAAAGAAAAAATCCCAAAAGTCACGGACAATGGTGCATCCAACCAAAATAGAGCTCCAAGTACCATCCTGCAGATGGAGGTGGTTGCAGAGAAATAAATCCTTCACTCGGCTCTTCAATATATATAAATAAATAAACTGACTCAAAGTAATATAAAGTCAGAAGTATATACCGTGAAGCATCTGATGAATTTGTTTGGAACACCCTCAACTATCACTTCAAATGTTGCCATTAAAGGCCCAAAGAAGCCATACCCTAAACCCGTAAAGATGCTCCCAATTACTCCCACCAATGGCCATACTAGTAGTAATGGAATGGGCAGGGTTAGAAACAAGAACCCTTTCATGAATCCACCGAAATTTTTACTTCTGTCACAGTTTTATAATAAAGAGAAGAAAGAAATCATTCATCATTGAAGATTATTTATCTTCATGCCACCATTGAAAAGGATTTCTTGGAAAGAAGGAAAATTATTACTTCGCAACACAGTAGCAGGTTCAGACCACATGAAATGGCCATAACCCGACGATAACCGCTAAATTCCCCAAACTTATCACAATAAAGACAATTGGTCCAATTAGAATCGCTGCAATCGATGGCTTCATTACGTCAGAAGGAGAAAATACAGTAAGAAGAAGAAGAAGAAGAAGAAGAAGAAGAAGAAGAAGAAGAAGAACCTTTAATGATTCCGAGAACTAAAAGAAGCATAAAAACAGAGAACAGGAAAGAAGACGAGCGCATGCAGTTCCATTTTCAGAAATTTCTCTTTCTGTGCATATCAATTTTGAATTAACTGCATGCACATCATTCAAAATGAGTGGGTTTTATTTCACTCAGAAGTGCAGAATAGTACTAGTTCAGATCAACAAGAAACCTAAAGAAATTAAGATTAGACAAAATAGTAGTTTGAATACCTGAACTGAAGGTGAAACATCAGTCGTTCGTTTGCCCGAGCTCCGGAACGCAGAAAGAGTTGCTCACAATCTTATAACAAGTAACAGTGAAGCGTGAAAATTACGGATGGAATACGTAAATCTAGTATTATATTCTTCGTTTCATGTGTTGTTTAATATATTTCTTTCTGCTTTTAGTCAGGCCGGTCCACCGTCTCCACGCACGACGACGCTCATCACTTTTAGCTAGATCACCACTTCTTAATTCATGCCTTTAATTTCTCCTTATCTATTAATCTAGTCCGAACTCTGAAGAAGAAGCCATACATGGTAAAACTATAGCTATGTTACTACTGTAAATGAGGTTCGCTTCCAATTTTTTGATACGGTGGAAGGAGAGAGTAGAACGCCATGAAAATAGTCTCTGCCAGCTTTTTACGGTTTCGATCGAGCGTGGAAGAAATATCACTGACACGCTTGAAGGTGGGTTTCGTAACTTTCTCTAGGGGTTATTTCTGGTCTGAACGGGATTCAAGACTTCTTCAAGGTTCTAACAGTCACTGCTTTGGTTACATCTAGACCTGCTTTTGGGGCCACTGTTGGGATGGATGCTTGGAACACTGAAGAAGGCTTCCCACTCTTTAATTTTGGGATAAGATGCCTCTGGACTTTATTTATAATAATAATGAGCAATCTTTATTTGTTTGTTAATTGTTGTGGAATTGGGATCTCCTCTCTGTGTTTGAACAAATTAAGTGCCGTTTGGAAGGGCTATTCTAGAACAGGTTTTGAGCTACTCTGAATAGCTTCTTCAGAACACCGGTGCTCAAGCACCTCAGCTCAATTAACACGATGCACCCTAAACAGAGAAGCCCTATCAAACAATCCGAATCTGCTCCTCATAGAACGTGATGCACACTCTGTGAGGAGCAAATCTAAATTTCTCCCAAACAGATTCTAAATTCACAAGTGTCAAAGATAGACGCTTGATCGAGAATGATGACTTAACCTAGACGCTTTGCACCAAAAAACTACTTTACCGTACAATACAAAAGCAAGGAATCACAACACCACTAAGAGCGGGTAATAAAGATAAAACTAAGAATAATTGTACTGATTACAAAGAAGTAATCAAAGATTCAAAGTTTATATTTTATGATTAGGAGGGATTCTGATGGGGTCCATACGGATAGAAACCATGTTGCTCATGTAATTATGCATGTTTGATTGCATGTCCTGTGATTGTAAATTCGAGAAAAGCAATTAATGAAGGTGTTTGACATATAAGCGCCATTAAACACCACATTAGCAAAGTGCCAATAAATGCTCGTATGGATACAATTAGTGAGGCCTTTGCTGATGGGGCACCTATGTGGCAACGTTTACTCAATAAACATAAATTGAACCAAACACATACATACGCGTGGGCGTTTATTGCATATGAAACTAATTTTTAGTTTCACCATTTATTATTAAATAAACACTAAGAAACTTAAATGCTTTGACTTTTGTCCATGGGGCATTTGGGAAAAGCAAAAAATGCTTAAAGTAATGTAGTTATGCATGCTAACTCACGAGCACTCATAATTTCATCTAATTTAATAGTCTCATCTCTGATAAATAAGAATAGTTTAATCTCCAAAAAAATATTGAAAATTAATAGCGAAAAATAAACATTTTTTTAAATATATTGATAATGAAAAAATATAATAGTTACAATAATTATAAAAACAAATTATGTTCTAAAAATATAATAACTTAGTCAATAAATAGTATAATGTCAAATAATAGTTTAATCTCTAATAAAAATTAATCAATAAATTATAACAAAAATATAATAAATACAATAAGTACAATAAATTAAATTTAAAAATTTCAATAGTAGTAGTTTAATCTCCAATAATTATAATTTTTTTTTCTCTTAAATAGGAAAACAAAATAAATTTATACATAATTACTGAAAATATATTAATCACAAAAAACAATAAATAATTACTGAAATACAATAAATATTAATTTTAGTATATATAATTATATAATAAATACAGATTGAGAATTTAAAATTATTATGAATAAATATTATTTTTTGAAAGTTATTTTCTTGAATTATTACTTGATATAATTGAAATTATTTATTTACAATATTATGTAAAAATATTAAATTATTATTACTTTCAGTAATATGATATACTTATTTTCTAATTTTTAGGATATTTTTAAATTTATTAAATAATTTCTTTATTTTAACTATTTAAAATCTAGTTATGTTAAATATTTTGTTATTTAAAATATTTATTTATTTAAATATTTAAATAATATATAAAACATTTAAATTTAAAAATATGAATTATATATTGATTTTAATTATCCATAAAATCATAACTTATACTATTATTACATAATTCCATTATTGGTTTTGTAATATATTAAATTATTATTAATTTCAATATTATGTTATAAATATTTTTCTACTTTGGAGAAATTTTTCAAATTTATTACATAATTTCATTATTTTAACTATTTAAAATCTAGTTATGATAAATATTTAGTTATTTAAAGAGTAAAATCATCTATAAAATATTTAAAACCTCTTGTTATTTGAATTTTATTTATTTAAATCTATTACATATTATTAAATATTTAAAAAACATTTAAACTGATAGTTTGGAAAAACATAATTTAAATTGTTAGTACATAATTTCGTGATATATTTTGTAAAAATATAAAATTATTTTTTTTTTGTGTTTTTAATAAATATTTTAAAGTTATTATATAATTTTGTTAGAATATTTAAATCATTCTTAAATTTTTTAATCTAAACTTTCTTTGGAGATAATTTTGGAGAGAAACTCTCTACTAAATTATAGATAACTTGGGAGATAAATAGGAATTGAAGATAACTTATAAGATAAATAGAAATTAGAGATAATTTTGGAGAAAGTAGGGGACAGTGGGGGCAGTAGTTTAGGAGAGATTTTAGGAGAAGAGATTATTTAGGTTATTGGGAAAGTGCATCTCATTGGTTATTCGGAAAATGCATCTCATTTAAGGAGAAGAAATTGTTTAGAGATTTTTTATTACTGAAATATAATAAATATTAATTTTAGTATATATAATTATATAATAAATACAGATTAAGAGTTTAAAATTATCATAAATAAATATTATTTTCTGAAAGCTATTTTCTCGAATTATAACTTGAGATAATTAAAATTAGTTTTTTATAATACGATGTAAAAATATTAAATTATTATTAATTTCAATATTATATTATAATTATTTTTCTAATTTTTAGGATTTTATTTTAAATTTATTACATAATTTCTTTATTTTAAGTAATTAAAATCTAGTTATGTTAAATATTTTGTTATTTGAAATATTTATTTATTTAATACTTAAATAATATGTAAGATATTTAAAGTTTAAAGTATTAATTATTTATTGAATTTAATTATCCATAAAATCATAATTTATACTATTATTACATAATTTCATTATTAATTTTGTAATATATTGAATTATTATTAATTTCAATATTATGCTATAATTAATTTTCTACTTTGAAGATTTTGTTTTAATTTATTATTTTATTTCGTTATTTTGACTATTTAAAATCGAGTTATGATAAATATTAAAATAATCTATAAAATATTTAATTTTTTTATTTGAATTTTATTTATTTAAAGTTATTACATATTTTTAAATATTTGAAAAACATTTAAATTGATAATCCAGAAAAACATAATTTAAATTGTTAGTACATAATTTCGTGATATATTTTGTAAAAATATAAAATTATTTTTTACGTTTTCAACAAATATTTTAAAGTTATTATGTAATTTTGTTAGAATACTTAAATAATTCCTAAATTTTTTAATCCAAACTTTCTTTAGATAGATATAGATAAAAAGTAGGAGAGATGATAAATAGGAATTAGAGATAATTTAGGAGAGAAACACTCTACTAAATTCGAGATAATTTTGGAGACAAATTAGAGATAATTTTAAAGTTAAAATTTAATTTTCAATTTTAAATCTGTTGAACCAACTGACCAAACCAAAAAATCGACCCAAATTGATAGAACTTGAGTGGGTCGGTTTGAATTGACTAAGTCAATTTGGTTGGCAAAACAACCTACAACCAAACCCAACCAAACCATGGACACTCATAATTTCAGATAATTTAATAGTCTCATCTTTGATAAATAACAATATTTAAATCTCCAATAATTGTTGAAATTTTATAGCAAAAATACATAATTATTAAAAATATATTGATAATAAAAAAATATAATAATTGCAAAAATACAATAAGTACTAAAAATATATTAAATTAGTCAATAAATAGTATAATCTATAATAACTATTAATCAATAAGTTATATAAAAAATACAATAAATACAATAAGTACTATAAACAGAATTTAAAATTTTCAATAATAGTAGTTTAATCTCCAATAATTATTGAAAATTTTTTGATAAATAACAAAACAAAAATAAATTTATATGTAATTACATTGAAAGTACATTTATCATGAAAAACAATAAATAATTACTAAAATACAATAAATATTAATTTTAGAATATATAATTATTAATAAATTTATATTAAGAGTTTAAAATTATTTTTAATGAATATTAATTTTTATGAAATTTATTTTCTCAAATTATTAATTGATATTAGTGAAATTAGTTAATTACAATATTATGTAAAAATATTAAATTATTAATTTTGTAAAATATTAAATTATTATTATTTTAAACATTATGTTATAATTATTTTTCTACTTTTCATATTGTTTTAAATTTATTACATAACTTCTTTACTTTAACAAATTTAAAATCTAGTTATGTTAAATATTTTGTTATTTAAAATATTTAGTTACTTAACTACTAAAATAATATGTAAAATATTAAATTTTAAAGTATTTATTAATTATTTAATTTAATAATTCATATAATTATAATTTAGACTATTATTACATAATTTTATTATTAATTTTGTAAGATTTTGAATTATTACTAATTTCAATATTATGCTATAGTTATTTTTCTACTTTTAAGAAATTTTTAAATTTATTACGTAATTTTGTTATTTTAACTATTTAATATCTAGTTATGTTAAACATTTAAATATTTAAATATTTAAAAAATATGTAAAATACATAAAATTTTTTATTATTTACTGAATTTAATAATCCATTAAGTTATAATTTATACTATTAATACATAATTTTATTGTTAGCTTCGTAAGATATTAAATTATTATTAATTTTAATATTATGTTTTTATTATTTTCTACTTTTATGAAATGATTGAAATTTATTACATATTTTCGTTATTTTAACTATTTAAAATCAAGTTATGTTAAATATTTAAATAATATGTAAAATATTTAAATTTATTTATTATTTGAATTTTATTTGTTTAAAGCTATTACATATTACTAAATTTTTTGTTATATAGTTATTTATACATTTATAATATTTTTATTTATGATATTTATTTATTGAAATATTTAAATAAGATTTTATTTTATAATGTTAAGTTTTTATTATTTGAATAAAATTTAAATTGATAATCCAGAAAAATAGAATTTAAATTGTTAGTACATAATTTCGTGATATATTTTGTAAAAATATAATTTTTTTTTTGTTTTTAATAAATATTTTTAAAGTTGTTATATAATTTTGTTAGAATATTTAAATAATTTCTTTAGAAAGATATAGATAAAAAGTAGGGGAGAGGATAAAGAGAAATTAGAAATAATTTAGGGGAGAAACTCTCTAGTAAATTAGAGATAATTTTGGAGATAAATAGGAATTAGAGATAATTTTAGAGAAAGTGGGGGAGGTAGGTTAGCAGTAATTTTAGGAGAAGAGATTATTTATGTTATTGGGAAAGTGCATCTAATTGGATGTTTAAAAAATGACATGGAATTAATAAAAAGATAAAAAAAATCAAAAAAAGGATATACTGAATGTCAGCCATATGCTTAATCAATTATTAATTTTCAAGAATTGTATATTTGTTGAATAATCAATAAATTTTCCATAATTTCCTAAAATTACACTAAATTATCTGTTATTTTCAAATAAAATTAATCAATAATTATCTGAAATCATAATTATAAATTTTAGAAATGTAATAATTACCAAAAATCAATTACTAAAATTTTTAGAAAATGTTGATAATAGTTTATTAATAAATATTAACAGTAATTTATTAATAAATTAATTATTTGTAGTTATTTTCAGAAATTACTATTATTATTTTTGTAAATTTAAATAACTATTAATGATTAATAATTATAAACAATAAATTATTAATAATAGTAATGCTTTAATTATACAATTTATTAATTAATGCCTTACTAATTAATGTATTAATTATACATTATAGTTGCTGAAATTACTGCAATTATACTTATTTCTTAATTAATGCATTACTAATTTATTAATTATCTCAGTTATTAATCTGGTTGGACAGGACTGGCTCGTTAAAAAAGAGCTGGACCGGTGTGATTAGACCAAAGGTGAACTAATTTTTAAGTTTAAATAGTGGATTTGGAATCGGATTTGGAGCGGCTGCCCAAAATCCATCCCATTAAACTCATCTTCCTAACCCAACAACATAGTTTGATGTAGGTGAACTAATCAAAACAGGGGTGAGATATCCACCCTTGTTTCCCTCCCAAATGTCGTCCAACGACTTCAACGGTGATTAAAACCTCGTAAACAACTAGTAGATTAAAAAAAAAAATTATATGAAAGGCATGCCTGGAAGAATGAACAACCGTTGATTGAACTGTGTTTGATGTTGATTGTTCCTATGCCTCCCAACAAATCCCAAACTATTATTTTCCAAAAAAAAAAAAAAAGACTGGTGCATCAATGCAATTTGTTTATGCTCTCTTCCATCTTTTAACGTCACCAAGTTTGAGGCCAGAAGACTGGTGCAGCTATGAAACAAAGACAACGAGAGAGAGAGAGAGAGAGGGCTGCTTTTAGAAAATGTGCGCCCAAACAACTGGTTGTCTTTATGTTCGTGCTCTCTCCATTCTTGCTCTCCTCCCTATTTTGATCTCGTCCATGGTGAAGCTGTCGATTTGGTTGAAAGATAATGAACACAATCGTAGGTTAGCACACCTATTTGGAGAGGAATTGTGGATTAGCGTGAGAACAATAATCTTATTCACAATAAATTATGACTCCACTTTAAATTTGTAGTGGTGGTTAAATGGGAGGTATGGTGACGTGGCGAGAGGGTAAGAGCTTGATGATGTGGCAAAATAGGGTGCCTGTGGGGTGAAGGTAGAGGAAGGAAAATATAATAATATTAAAATAATTATTTTACAATATAAAAATAACAATAATTGATTTTGTCTAAATTAATAGTCTAATCTCTAATAAGTAATAATAGTTTTATCTTCAATAATTATTGAAAATTTACTATTAAATAACAAAATGAAAATAAATTTATACATAATTATTATCAAATATTATTATATATATATTTTAATAAAATTTAAAGTTATTACATAATTTTGTTATTTAATCTTTTTTTTGTTTCTTAAATAATATTTACAATATGATTTAGTCATTAAATTTTTTATAGTTAAAATATTTAAAATTTATTTATTTAACTAATTTAATTTTTTAAATATTAATTAGTTATTGAATTTAATAAGAGATAAAATTATAATTTGTACTATTTGATGCTGCTCAATCCGAGGTGGTGCACAAACTAAGGAGAGCAACCAAATAGTCATTGCTGGCAAGGCGGGGCCGAGCTACAAGGACGAGAATGCGCTTCAAGCCCTATGATTAAGAAAGGAGAAGTCATAGACCCGAGGAGTTATCCCCAGGTAGATACTCTGACGCTCAAGCCAGTAGGAGGTGATGGATGGTCGGGCCAAGCTACAGGGATGATGGTCCAAGCAGAATAGCAGTATGAGTGTCAAAAGTTGGATCCCTTACCTTGAACATGGAGTACCTTTTATAGCCGAAGATTTGTGTCCTGGTCGGAGTGGGCTTCCGGGGTTGTCGGGATGAGGTTAGCCACCGAGGTATTTGAGATAGAGTTGCATTCCCCAGTGGAGTCGTCTTCCTTACTACTCTTTATTCGTAGTTGTGCTCATTCGTGTGACATATAGCTGATGTGGCTGAAAGGATAAGATGGGGGCCACAATGATAGCGTAGCTCGACCGAGCTATGTCAACGTGGTCGAGCTATATTGACGTGGCCGAGAGATGATTGGGCGGCCATGTGTCTCATAGGACCATCTCAGCCCTGACCCAAACACCACTCCCCTGGTTCTGAAGTCGAGGAATGAAGTGTTCCCAATTTGTTCATCGGCTGAGGAACTTCCAAGTTGAAGTCTGGTTGAGCGTCTAGTCCCTTTGGTGTTCCTCGACGCCTGCCATACTCTTGGGATCCAAGCAATATAGAATGTGGCCAAGGAATCCTTCCATCATTGGTTGCAAAACTCCAAGAATTCTAGCTTCGGAATCCGAACACCACTCCCCCAGGTCTGGAGCCAAGGAGGGGGAGTACTCGGTCCGAAGTGTTGCACGGTCGTGTAGTTCGGTAGAGCGCCGAGGTGTCGAATTGAGCTTTGATGTTGAAAGTCTAGCTTCGGTGTTGAGGTCACTATGATGCTCGGCCATGGTATGCCGAGCTCCGGAGTTGGAGCCACTATGATGCTCGGCCATGATGCGCCGAGCTCCGAAGTCGGGGCTTAGCTCGGCTAGGTGTCGAGGAAGGGCTTTCTGCTATCGGTGGGAGGCCAAGCTTCGGAGTTGAGGTCGTTGTGATGCTCGGCCACGATGTGCCAAGCTACAAAGTTGGGGACCTTATAAGTGCCGAGCTACAGAGCTGAGGCCATTGTGATGCTCGGCCTTGGTATGCCGAGCTTTGAAGGTGGGGGCCTTGGAGGTGCCAAGCTATGGAGCTAAAGCCCTTTTGATGCTCAGCCATGGTATGCCAAGCTTCAAAGTTGGGGGCCTCGGAGGTGCCGAGCTACAAAGCCGAGGCCATTGTGATGCATGGCCATGGTATGTCGAGCCTCAAAGTTGGGGGACCCCGAAGGTGCCGAGCTACAGAGCGAAGGCCATTGTGATGCCTGGCCATGGCATGCCGAGCTTCAAAGTTGAGGGCCTCAGAGGTGCTGAGTTATGGAGAGCTAGGGTCTTTGCTCTTTGGCTGAGGAACTTGTACATGAAATTTCAAAATCTGAGCACCACTCCCCCAGTTCTGAAGTCGAAGGGTGGAGTGCTCAGATGAGGCATAGCGAGGCCTCCTTTGGTCGGTATTTGCTGTTGGGGATTCTAAAGAAACCAGAGAGACTAGTTGACCTAGTGGTCCTGGGCGAACCTTGAGCATCTGCGACGTTGGTTGGACTGCTGTTACAGGGTGGATCGGGGCAATTAATGCCCTGGTCGTTACCTGTCAAGGTCATTGCTTCGGTTCTCGAGGCCTTGCACGTGCAATAGCAATCGCATCAATTGGTCTTCCTGAGCTTTGTCAGGGTAGCACTTATCCTCACCGTAGATCTGGCATCGATTTGCATTCCTGTGGGCTATAAGAAGGGGTGGACAGGCATTTCCCCTTTGCCATTTGCGAGAGGAGTTGATTGGATAGCTCGATGGGGTGTTGTTATCGTTGCTCGACATTTGTTTTTATTACTTGGCTTCAAGCTCGGTAAGATGTCTTCCTCATCCTCCCATTCTTCTTCTGGTTCTAGCTCTTCTGGTTCTAATGAATCTGATTATGAGTCTGAGGTTGGGGCTTTCGAGGATATTGGGGTTGGTATCTCTAAGGTGGAAGCCGAGCTTCCCTTGCGGGCTGGTCGCTGGTGCAGCTAATGCCAAACTCCTTTAGGTTTTTGGTTGGCCTTCTGTCCTACTGCATCGTTTGTGACATCGAGCTGACTCCTGGTATGGTGAGCTTCCTTCTTCAGCTCAAACATCACCAGCAGGGCTACTACTACTTCGCGACTAGGAAGAACATCGAAGCGCTGGTCAGGGCCCCCTCTTTTGTGAAGCACTAGAAGGAAACTTTCTTCTTTGTGCACTATCCTAGGGGAAGCTGAGAATGAGAGTGCCCCAACCTCAATGGTCTACACTTACCTGGGAGAAGAGGTCACCTCTGAGCATGATTCACGAGATAGACTTAGTTGCGTACACATGCTCAGAGATGTTGATGCTTGGCGGGCTGATGCGTAGGGTGTCTAGTCCGTCCTTTTCGTTGCATTGTTTGCTCGTACATTCTTTACTTCTTTGATATACTTATTGTCATGCTTCCGCGGTGCAGGTGTAGAAATGGCAAGTGAGGAGAAAATTGTACGTCGGATGAAGGAGAATTGCCAGAGGCAGAACCGAGCTGGTGTGCCATCGTAGGTCCATCCCGAGGTAGTTCCTCCTCTGAGGTCTTCTGAGAGGGCACCTCATCTCCAAAAAAGAGTTCAGCGGCAGGGGAACGGCGATGAGGACATTGTGGTTGTGGATCCCGGGGAAGCTTGCCAGACTACCTTTCCTTTATGTGCTACGTTGGATGGTCCACAATCGGGACAAGCTAGAGATCCCCAGAGTACCTGAGCAGCTACTCCGCGGGATGATGACGGTATACATCGCCAAAGAGGCTGGGAATACTAGGAGTAGCACCTTAGAGTGCTCACTTATTCAGTCTACGGCTTAGGTAAGCTCATACCTGCCTTCGTTGTTTTAAGCACATTTCTTCGTACTAACAATGCTTCTTGTGTCCGTAGAACACATGCTTGGCCATTTCTGTGGTTGATTGTCTTCGTGAGTTGCGGCGATGGTATGAGAAGGAGCATACCAAGTACCTCCAAGTGAAGGCCCATCTGGCCAAGCTTCAAGTGGTCGGGGAGCGGTTCACTGTGCTACAGAAGGAAGTGACCAAGCAAATGGAGTTGGTCCGTGGCCTAAAGTACGAGACTACCAAGCTGAAGGAAGAGAGGGAATGGCTGAAGAAAGAGGCCATCGAGGAGGCAATGGTGCGGTACAAGGACTTGGTGAAGCTTCAATGAGACATGGATCAGTATGCCTCAGCTTCCTTCAAGGCTGGGTTCAATGTCTTTAGGCAGAGAGCACTGCGCCACTGTCCCGAGCTAGCCGGAGTTGTACAAACTTGAGAGGCCTACGATGATGAAACACCCCCAGCCTCGGATGAACTTGTTGATTAGGAGGGCATAGGCGGCAATGATGATGAAGATGGTGGTGATGAGGTCGCTAACCTCCCTTCCACGGGTTAAACTGCTATGGGTTCCTTTCTTTTGTTGTTTTTTTTTTTTTGCTCCTATAATGGCTCGATATGCCGATCTTTCATCTGATGTACTAGCTATTTAACTTAATGAAATTTTATGGGTCTAAACTTGAGTGCAATCATAAAACTCTTCTTTTTTTTTTGGTTCCTCGGCCTTGCCTTAGCCGAGGTTTGAGTAGGCCGAGATCTTCAGCCTTTGACTAGTGAAGCAAGAGGGTATTCCGAGCTCTCATCTTTGGGATGCTCAATTTCTGGTCTCAGGAGGATTTGGGGCCCTTTGAGGGCTTGTCGTTTCTTGGCTAGCTCCGACTGATTGTTAGTCAGTAGGTGAGCGGTGTTTAATGACCGTCCTCAGGCCTTAATGGGCAGGAGCATTCTTCTCCTTTTTAGGCTTAGGCCGTGGGTAGCCAAGTCAAGTTGGTCGGCAATACGTTGTTGAGCTATGCGTTGTAGGCTTGGGCCGTTTGGAGATCAGCCGAGTCAGTGAGTTGTACTCAGATACACATGTGTTGTGCGGTCATGTAGTGCGGTCGTGTAGGTCAATCATGTAGCGCGGTCATGTAGCTCGGTTGTGTAGCATAGTGCTCGTGTAGTGGTGTGTGTGTGCTATGTGTTAGGTGCATGTAGGTGGTCGGACCAAGAACCTTGGTTACTCTATATGGCCCTTCCCAATCTGGTCCAAATTTGCCTTCCCTGAGTATGGGCACAATGACTTTGCGGAGGACGAGGTCACCTATCTTGAACTCGCGTCTTCTGACTTTGGTGTCATAGTATTTTTCCATCCTCTACTGTTGTGCTGCCATCTTGACATGTGCTCGGTCCCGAGCTTCCTCGATTAGGTCTAACTTTGCGTGGAGGTCCTCATCGTTTTGGTCTTCATCGAAGTGCTCGGTCTGGAGGGTTGGAGAGCCAATCTCTACAGGTACCATAGCTTCAGCTCCATAGGTCAGGTTAAAGGGTGTCTCTCTGGTGGCTGTCCACAGTGTCGTCCTATATGCCTAGAGTATGCTCAGCAGTTCCTCGACCCACCTTCCCTTGGCCTGGTCTAATCGAGTTTTCAGGCCGTGTAATAAGGTTCGTCGGTTGGTTACCTCAGTCTGCCCATTGCTTTGGGGTCGGTATACGGCGATGGTTCAATGGTCAATCTTCATGTCAGAGTAGAAGGCCTCAAACTTTCGATTGGTTAATTGTGTCCCATTGTCCGTGAAGAGGATGCGTGGAATACCGAATCGACAGGCAATACTTTGCCAGAAGAAGTTTTGGGCATTATGTGTAGTAATGCGTGCTAGATCTTTGGCTTCCACCCATTTGGTGAAGTAATCCACCGCCACTAGGAGGAACTTTTTCTATGCAATTGTGGTGAGGAAGGGGCCGATGATGTCCATCCCCCATTGTGCGAATGGCCATGGGATGGTGATCGGCTTCAGGGGGACTACGGGCTGATGATGGAGATTGGAGTGTCGTTGACAACTGTTGCATTTCCGAACTAGTTGGGCTATGTCTTGCTTCATCGTCAGCCAGAAATAACCTTGCCGGAGTGCCTTGTGAGCCAAGGTGCGTGCATCGGGATGGTCTCTATAGATACCTTCATGGATCTCCCTGAGAACGTAGTTTGCCTCGGATGGGGAGAGGTATTTCATGTAGGGGAGAATGTGTGAGTGGCGATAGAGCTGACCTTGGATAAGGCAGTACCAAGCTGATCTATTCTAGAGTCTATTTGCTTCTGCCTAATCTTTTGGAAGTGTACCTTCTCGGAGGTACTGTGTGATGGAGTCCATCCAAGATGGACCGTGCTGTACTAGGAGGATGAGGAGAGCTGTCGGTGCGATGCTCGGTTGGGCTAGTGTGTCCAACCGTGTTGTCTTGTCGAGATCGGCTTTTGGAGAGCTAGCTAACTTGGATAGCGCATCGGCTCATATGTTCTCAGCTCAAGGGATTTGCTGGATGTTGAAGTGCTCAAGTAGGTGGATGAGCTCTTGCACCTTCTATAGATAGCTCACCATTGTGGGCATTCGTGTCTTAAATTGTCCGTGGATCCGGTTGACTACCAGCTAAGAATCACTGAAGGCTTCTATTCTCCGAGCTCCCAGGTCTAGGGCGAGGTGTAGTCCGGCGATTAAGCCTCATACTTAGCCTCGTTGTTGGATGCTTTAAACTCAAACTTGAGAGCATGCTCTAATATAGTGTCATTTGGGCCGAGGAGAATGAGGCCGGCTCCGCTGCCTTCTTGATTTGATGAGCCATCCACATGTAGGGTCCATACTTGCGGTGACAAGGCAGGAACCTCAGTGGTGAATGTGCATTCGACAATGAAGTTGGCTAAGGATTGAACTTTGATCGCGGGTCGGTGCGTACTCGATGTCGAATTCACTTAGCTCTATGCTCCATTTGATCAAGCGGCTAGATGCTTTCGACTTTTGGAGGACTTGTTTGAACGGCTAGTCAGTGAGCACTCAAATATTGTGGGCATGAAAGTACAGCTTGAGCTTGCTGGCCAAGGTAACTAGAGCCAGAGCCATTCTTTCCAAGTTAGAGTACTAGGTTTCCGTATTGCTGAGGACTTTTTTGGTGTAGTAGATTGGCCTCTATACCCTGTCTTCCTCCTTAACTAGCACCGAGCTGACGACCTCATCCCTGACCG
Source organism: Nelumbo lutea (assembly GCF_056320005.1). NCBI lineage: Eukaryota > Viridiplantae > Streptophyta > Magnoliopsida > Proteales > Nelumbonaceae > Nelumbo > Nelumbo lutea. Next base: position 62,195,145 of record NC_142689.1, read on the forward strand.
AGAGGTAGAGCAATAGCTCATCCCCTAGGCTCGGCTTGGTTAGGAGAGGGGGCGAGCTTAGGTACTACTTGAATTCTTGAAAGGACCGTTCGCATTCCTTGGTCCACTAGAAGTCCTTTGGTTGCTTAAGGGCTTTGAAGAAGAGCAAACACTGGTCCGCGGATTTGGACATGAATCTTCTAAGAGTGACTACTTTACTAGTGAGTCGTTGCACCTCTTTGTGAGTCTGGGGTGATTGCATGTCGCGGATGGCTTGTATTTTCTCTAGATTCGCTTCAATCCCTCTTCGTGTCACCATGAACCCCAGGAGTTTATTGGAGCCGACCCCGAAGGTGCATTTGGTCGGGTTCAACTTCATCTTATACTTCCTAAGGGTGCCAAAGACTTCCTTTACGTCAGTAAGGTGATGCTCAACTTTTTTGCTCTTCACAAGGATGTTGTCGACATACGCTTCTATGTTTTGGCCAAGTTGGTCCTTGAATACCTCATTCACCAACTGCTGATAAGTGGCACCGGCGTTTTTGAGACTGAAGGGCATCACCTTGAAGTAGTACAAGCTGCAGTCGGTGATGAAAGCCGTCTTCTTCTGGTTGTCGGGGTGCTTCCGAATCTGAGAGTACCCTGAGAATGCGTCCATGAAGATCAGGAGTTCATGCCCCACCGTTGCATCGATGAGCTAATCGATCCTTGGCAGGGGAAAATTTTCCTTGGGGCAAGCTTTGTTTAGGTCAGTGAAGTCGATGCATATCCTCCATTTCCCGTTGGCCTTCTTCACCATCACCACGTTGACTAGCCAATTGCAGTATTTGACTTCCCGGATGAAGCCGACGTCGAGTAACTTCTACACTTCATCAACAATCACTTGCCACCGCTCTATAGCAAAGCTTCTCTTCCTTTGGTTGATAGGTCAGTAGCGAGGGTCGGCGTTCAGGCGGTGTGTGGTGACCTTGGGGTCGATCCCCGACATATCCATTGCTGACAAAGCAAACATGTCAGTGTGATCCCTTAGTAGCTGCACAAGTTCTTCCTAGAGGTGGACATCTAGAAGAGAGCCGACCTGGACTGTCCTCTTGGGGTCTTCTTCGTTGAGCGGCACCTGGATGAGCTCTTCAACAAGTTGGTCGCACTGTGTTCTCACCTCGTCACGCAGGTCATAGGCTTCTGCCATTAATGTTTCTGCGACCGGGCATGGTCCTTGATAGGAGAGCATGTAGTACTGCCGCACAGTTCTTTGGTCCCCACGTGCTACCCCTATGCCATATTTGGTGGGGAACTTCATGGTGAGGTAAAATGTGGAGACCATAGCCTGTAGAGCATTAAGGGTTGGCCCATCAAGGATGGTGTTATATGAAGAGGGGCAACAAACCACAATGAAATCCACCATGGTCGTCGCAGTAATTTCACTGTCTCTGATTAATAGGGGAAGGGTCATTCTCCTAATGGGCAGGAGGGACTCCCCAGAGAAGCCCATTAGAGGAGTGTTGACGGGGGTGAGGCGCTCTTTATCGATTACGAGCTTCTCAAATACGTCCTCAAAGAGTACATTAGCGGAGCAGCTTGTACCAACCAAAATCCGCTGTATCTCGAAGTTGGCAACCTCGGCTATGATTAACAAGGTGTCATCATGTGGGGTCTGAACCCCCTGGAGGTCATCGTCAGTGAATGTGAAAGATTGGTTGTGCTTCTTTTTGTGCCCCCGGTTGTCGATCTTGCACAATCGCACATACTTCTTGCGCCCTGGGCTACTCTCCCCTCCTGCGGTGATTCCTCCTTATATGATATGGATCACACCAGCAAGAGGGGCTCGGGACAGTGGTCGAGCATTTTCCATGTGCTATTTTTTATATGTCAGCTTCTCACTTTTGTTGATGAACCCGTTGAGGTACCCACGCCTGATTAGGTCTTCGATGTGGTTGCGCAGGTTGAAGCAGTTCTCCATGTCGTGGCCATGATCTCTATGGAACTCGCAATACTTGTCATGGTTCCTTTTGTTGCTTTGCGTTTTCATCTTCTTGGGCCAACGAACGTAATTGCGGTCACAGATTTGCATCAGGACTTTAGACCGCAACATATTAAGTGGCGTGAAGTTCCGATAGGTCAGCAGGGGTGTTTGTGGTCTATGATCGAGTCGATGGTCTTGCCTCTTATGGTCCCAGTCTGATTTGTCAGACTTTCACTCTTCAATATCTCTCATCTTCTTGTCTGGCCTCTCTTCCTTGTCCCGTAGCTATGTTTGCTCTTCTTCAACATTGATGTACTTCTGCGCATGGCTCATCAGTGCAGCCAGGGTTTACGGAGGGTTCTTGGAGATGGAGAACTTGAATGGTGATGGGCAGAGGCTATGTTGAATAGCGGTGACAATCATAGACTGGTTTAGGTTTCTGACCTGTAGTGCCTCTTTGTTGAATCTCGCTAGGTAGTCCCTGATAGATTCAGCTTTCCTTTGTTGTACCTACATGAGGCTAGCCGAGGTCTTCCAGAGCTTTTGACTTGCTGTGAATTGTGCACGAAACTGAGTTTCCAACTGCTCCCATGATGCTATTGAGCGTGGAGGCAGAGAGGAATACTAGGTTAGCGCTGGACTTGTGTGGTGGCCACTAGGGCTTTGCACATCAGGCCTTTGGAAGATCCGTGCAACGTTAACTGAGCCTTCAATGCCTCGATGTGGTCAGCGGGATTAGTGTTTCCGTCGTACTTGTCAAGCTGAGGTGCCTACCATCCTGTAGGAGGTACCTCATCCACAATCTCCTGAGTGAAAGGTGGTTTCCTTGGTAGTTGGCGCAGCTGGTTGCGCGGGCTGATCTACAACCGGCATCGTGCTTCTCTATCCTTGGCTGCATTCCAGCTATTCCAAGCGTTGTCAGAGTTCCCAAATCTTGTTATTCCTATGGTTCGGGGCTGCGGTGTGCGTTGCCCTTTCTTTCTTAGGGCGCGCAGTGCAGTCTTTCATGGAGCTGGACTCGGCGATAGAGACCACGCGAGGCGACGTTCATTTGCCGAGCCTTTCTTAGGCGGGGATCTGTGTGGTTTGGTGTGTCCTGCTGTGAGAGCAGATAGAGGGGGGCAACCTTTTTGTTGTATCTTGCTTTTCTTGGTTGGGTCGCGCTACACCCTTGTCCGTCCGACGCGCTTTGGGGTCCTCGAGGCGAGGATCATCCTTCGTATGCATTGGGGCATGAGAGGGGACGATCTTGTTGGGCGGTGCCACAAATCATAGGTTCTGCATCATTTCGAAGATCTTGTTGACCTTCTCTTGCATTGCTTGAAACTGCACAGGATCAACTGTGGGTGGAGGTTGTGGAATTTCTTGATGCGGAGGGCTACGTTGTCGAGACTCCCAAGATGGGGATCGACCTATTAATCATTTGGGCTAGTTCTTGGGCATCTTGATCGCTTTCTTGATTGCGCGGTGAGGAAGGAAGGATTTTCGAGAAAGGCTTTTTGTGTGTGCCCCACAAATGGCGCCAATCTAATGCTGCTCAATCTGAGGTGGTGCACGAATTGAGGAAAGCAATCAGATAGTCCTTGCTGGTAGGGCAGGGCCGAGCTACAAGGACAAGGCCATGCTTCAAGACCAGTGATCAAGAAAGGAGAAGTTAGAGACCCGAGGAGTTATCCCCGGGTAGATATTCCGATGCTCAAGTCAGTAGGAGGTGATGGATGGATGGTTGGGCTGAGCTACAGGGATGCTGGTCTGAGCCGAATAGCAGTATGGGCGTCAAAAGTTGGATCCCTTAACTTGAGCATGGAGTACCTTTTTATAGCCAAAGATTCGTGTCCTGATCCGAGTGGGCTTCTGGGGTTGTTGGGATGAGGTCAGTCGTCGAGGTATTCGGGATAGAGTCCCATTCCTGAGTGGAGTCATCTTCCTTACTCCTCTTTATCCGTAGTTGTGCTCATCCATTTAACGTATAGCTTACATGGCTGAAAGGATAAGATGGGAGTCAGAATGATAGCGTAGCTCGGCTAAGCTGTGCCGAGATGGCTGAGCTATGTTGGTGTGGCCGAGCTATGCCGACGTAGTCAGGCGATGACTGGGCGGCAACGTGTCTCATAGGACCAGCTCAGCCATGACCCAAACACTATTCTTACATAATTTTGCGAAATATGAAATTATTATTAATTTGAATATTATGACATCTATTATAATCATTTTTCTATTTTTAGGATTTTTTTAAAATTTATTACATAATTTTATTATTTTAACTATTTAAAATTTAGTTATGTTATATATTTTATTATTTAAAATATTTTGTTATTTAAATATTTAAATAATTTTTAAAATATTTAAATATTTTCATTATTTATGTTTTATATATTTTAATGTATTATATATTATTAAGTATTTTATTATATATTATTTGCATTTTTTAATATTTTTAATATTTAAAATATTTTTTTTGTTATTAAATTGAACAATCCATAAATAATTTATATTTCTATTACATAATTTCTTTATGGATTTCATAAAAATATAAAATTATTAGTAATTTGAATATTATTAAATCTATTATTATTATTTTTTATGCTTTTAATAAATATTTTAAATTTGTTACATAATTTCATTTTAATATTTAAATAATTATTATATTTTTGCATTGAAAGTTTATTTAGATTGATATTGATGAAAAGTGGGGGATTGGATAAATAGGAATTATACATAATTTAGGAGAAAGTGGGGGATAATGGTGCCATATGGTTAGACATTAAAAAATCAACTCTTTTTCTTTATCTATTGGTTCTTTGAAAAAATAACATTGAATAAAACAAAATAAAAAATTCAAAAAAAAAGTGAACAAAAGATAGACTTCCTAATTTTAGTATAGGTAGGTAGGTAGATAGATAGATAGATAGATATGGCGTACCATCTAATTAATGTATTGCATGCAAATATACAAAATTTGTTTATACTTGGTTCTATACTCTTCCTACCAAGATCTGTTAACCGCAAGACACTGGCCACACAACACCTTACAACCGTATATAGGTAACATCACTACTATTTTATATTTCCATTCATGGTGAGAGGAGTATGGGTTCAATCTTCACAGAACTGTCCTTACACCGTGTTCACAACTTTTTGGAGCCATTCATTGGGAATATCTCTGTATTTGTATGTTTTTATTGGGAGCTATTCACAACTTCACAGAACATCTCTGTATTCATGCAAGAACTGTGTGAGGAAAGTTCTGTGAGTATTGAATTCCAAATCAATGTTCCAATGTGTAGTTGTAGTGTCTTATGACTAGGATGTGATAATTATTTGTGTTAGCAAGTCTGAACTCTCTCTCTCCTAACAAAACCTCTGTCTTCTTTCATTTTGGCATTGCAACAACTATAAACTATATTAGTCATCAATCGAGAATCCTGGAACATATATATATACACACACACACACACAAATTAATACATGCACAAAGCTATTATTATGTTATTTTCTATTGAATTTCAAGGTACAAAACAAATGCAACTATTATATGTGAATTATTATTTTTAATTTTTAATATTAACCGAAAGTCAACTAAAAATTAATTCTCAAATGTTTAGTTAACAATATTTTTATTTTTGTAAACAATAAACACGTTATAAAATGTAATTAAAATATCAATTAAAATTTTATAAAAATATATAATATTAACTTAAAGTATATAAAAAATATTAAATTTTCTAAGATACATGTCATATGCACATTCATAATTTTTAACTACTAAGATAATTATTCCATTATTAGTATTTTTATTTCCATAATTTTTTAGATAAAAAAATATTTTTTGATATAAATATGGATTAATGGATTTGACAAATTAAATTTATATTATATTCTCGAGGTTTTTGTAAATAATATTTTTACTTTTATAAATAATATATATATATATACTTTTATTTAGTTCAAATTAAAATATTAATTAATGATTTATAAAATTTTAAGATACATATCATGTTCAAATTTATAAATATTAAGTACTAAAATAATTATTCTACTATTAATATCTTTATTCATATAAATTGCTTGAGATTAAACAATTTTTTGATATAAATGTGAATTTAAGAAATTATTTATTCTATTAGTTTATAAAATACTAGTTTTGAATATTATTATTTTTATTTTACTGGAATTGTTAAACACAAACGTATGTTATTTGTCCGCATGACATGTGGACACTAGAATTGAGAAAATGCGTTTTTATTTATTTTCATAAGGTGAAAGGTGGCTTAGTGGATCAAGGGCATGGATAAAGCTTTAAGAATGGGTGATTAGTGTTTGAAACACTCCAATAGCATTATTTACAAACAAACGCACGAGAAACTCGTCGATCTGTATCATTCTATATTGGTGTATATCGCTCGATACGAATGCGTATCACTTCGATACGGGTGATTTAAGGGATACGGGTGTCATAACGTATCCCATATGCCTTTTGGCCGATACCGATACAATAAGCCTCATATCGAATCAAACATATCATATCGATATTTAAATCCTTGCCCAAGATAATCTTTATTGCATCCTTGAAAAAGGTGTAAGTATTTTTGAACCTATCATGACTAATCCTTCTATCATATTGCCATGGGCGTCCAAGAAGTAAATAACGAGCATCCATAGGAACAATATTACACTTCACTTCATCCTTGTAATTCTTACCAATGGAAAATTGAATTAAACATTGTTTATCTACTTGTACCTCATTTATTTTATGAAGCGAAGAGAGTTTGTATGGATGTGGGTGTTTCTCTGTCTTCGGAGTTAGCTTCTCTACCATACATGTAGCCACTACATTTGTATAACTTCATAATAATGTGGCACATCTTTCCATGAGAATTGCATCGTGTATGAAAAAAATACTTTTTTGGAGTCATTCATCATCTTCTACATGTGTTGCATTCAAGTTCCAACGAATGACAAAAGATTCTACATCTTGTTTGGACAAGAAGAATTTGGTTGGGGCGTGAACTAGTTGCATCATTTTTCTTGAATGTTGGCTTTGAAATATTTGTTTTAAGGGGGTGTTCTTTTTTTAGGATTTTGGTTCTCATTGATCAAGAATCTCATGTTCTTTTTTCAGATTTATGTGGGGATGAGGGAAAGTTTATTGTTGATACCCATCTTCTAAATGGGTAAATAAATTTCCCACATAGGGGGAAGTTACCAATACTTGAATGGAACAAAAATGCTCTTTTTAATAATGGATTTTTATGTCTAAAATAGTCATTACCTTATTTACATGAAAAATTAAAGAACATGGGTAAATGCACTTACCCGGGTAAGTGTTTCCTAGAAAAAACTTGCCCAAATAACTGCATTTACGCAGGTAAGTAACTATTCAAAAAACGAACATGGCCTAAGTGTCATAGTGTTTTAGACATTGCTTCTCTTTTTCATCTTCATGAGAATGTTTATCCTCTGAACCATGATATGGGACTGATCATGACTCAAGGCTTCAAACTGCAAGCTTTGAACTCCAAAAAATGGAACAATGCTCTGATACTAATTAACTTGATATTGGAAAAAAAAATCCCAGAAATGAGATCGAGGAGAGAGACGCAAGAGAGAACCCGAAAAGAAGCTCGCCACTGTAAAGTCTGTAAGGAATCCACTAAAGCGATTAGAGAAAGAAAAGCTAATAGTTTACTTAACCTTCTTTAGAATCCTGTAGTCAAGCTACACCCTTAAGAAGAATTGGCCACAGCTTAGAATTCTAAATCCAACTCTATTTGATCCTACGATGAAATTAATAACAAAATTGAATTGAAAACCTGTGACTGAACAGTCTCCATATTTGTTTTTAATTTGAACTGAAATTTGGCCAAGTCCAACTCTTTGCACGTAGACACTGCTAGTCTGCTATATATGTCATTCCTGCATGAGGGATGAATGACAAGTAGACCCCTTCAATGCATCTCCTTCAATATTAATGTGCTCAATATTCAAAGATCTCACTATTTGAAGCCCCTCTTTGAAGGTCTTAGCTTGTGTGATCTTAGGATCCAATTCTCTTCTCTAATGGCTCGTCAAAACAACTCCTCTAGGTGGTCTCTAAAGACTATTCCAATGCCTGAGCACTCCACACCCAAGGCACCATCCACATTCTAGGACTACTTTATCCTTACACTCCACCAAAGCACACATATTTAATTTGTATATCAACTTGAAAAAATAATTAAGCGTTATTAATATAACTTTACTTATGTGTCTATATATAGTAGTATAGTGGCAGAAAAAATTAAAGGAGATTTAATCCCCACCTATATTATTAATATAATAGACCAATTTGACGCTCTGTCCCTGTTTGTTAGCTTTTTGACCTCTAAAAAAATAAAAACCCTCTTGTGTCCTTCATGGAATGAGTGAGATCTTTTACTGGATTAAGTGGAAGGAGGCGTTTGCCAATGTAAATGGTTTTGTTTCTTTTTCTAAAAAAACAATTATCATTAGACCTTACAATTGGGTTGGGTGGGTCGGGTTTGGGTTGGATTGGGTCAACACACTGTGGGTTGATTTTGGGCCAGATTGAATTTCGGGTTGGGTTAGCAAATTTTAGACCCAAATCCTAAATGTTCAGGTTAGGGTTGACCCATGGATCAATTTGGGTCATCCCTAAAAGTAACATAAATTTTATAAGATAAAGAAAAAATACATGAAAAATATCAAAATTAAAGGAATTAATCTTAAGAATTACAAACATAAGATAAAAAAAAAAAACTTGAACATTCAACAATTCAAAGAGTAAACGATAAAGTGTAAAAGCTAAATAGTAAAGATGAAAGAGAAATCTTTTAAGAATACACAAATAGTCCCAGTTAGACCTAACAATCGGGTCAGTGGGTTGACTCATGACCCAATCCAACCCAATTTTTTTTTTCAGATTGAGTTGGGTTGGGATTCAGGTAACTAAATATGAGACCCTAGCCCTGTTTTTTCGGGTTGAATTGGGTCAGGTTCGCAGGTTGGGCCAAATTTTTGTCAGGTCTAATTATCATAAAGTAAAAACAATAGATAAAAAACAATTCTTTACAAAACAAAACCATTCATGTTAGTGAACACCTCTTAATTCTTTACAAAACAACTTTTTGTTAGGTCTAAAACAAATCGGCACCATGTCATTCATCAGAATGTAATCACCCTCTACTGAAATTAAGGGCCTGTTTGATTCTCAGGAATAGAGGTTTGGACTTGAGGCCATTCCGATTCCAATTGTTTAATTGGGCAGAATTGGAATCTTATTCTCATTGCACCACTCTCGCTTGAGGGAATGGCCTCCCCTCTTTTTAGAAATAAAATCTCATTCCAACTGATTCAAATAATTTCCATTCAATCGATTCTTTTCTGAACCAAAAGACTATAGGAATAGACCAATTTCAAAGATTTTGATTCCTTTTCAACTATAAACCAAACAGATCCTAAGTCTTAATAACAATCTGCATATCAGGAAATAAAAAATAAGGAGATGGATGAAAGCGCCTCATTTCCCTCCTTAATTCCCAACCCACATACAAAAAATGAAAAATGTCGTAATATTAAGGTTTATTTTTTTGTATATTTTTGTATGACTTGAGATCTTGCAATGATATCCTAACGCCCCATTTGTTTCAACAGGAATGGGTCAAAGTTTTTTCAGCAGTTTGAAATCTTCCAGCACCCTTCCACAAAATGATTATGTAGCCCAAAGGATTTGATAAATACTGCTCATATATAATTTGATGCACTCTAAAGCATCTTCTGAATTGAAAGCTGAAACTCAAATGTTACTTGCTGGACCCACTACTACATATTGGGTGTTGCCCACAAGTACAAGTGTAATTAATGAACATGCTGATGAGCCCTGTCTCGGGTGGAGCCTGGAGCCTGGAGCTCCTCCATGATGAGCCCCAAGTGCTAAGCTCTGGCTTAATTGGCTTAACTAGCAAAATTAAAGTTCATGCACTTGAGAATTGGGATTGGGGACTGTATCATCTCCTTTAGCTAAATGAGCTAAAACCTAGGAGCCAACTCTCCTTCAGAAATGAAGTGAGTAGTGAGAGACTGAGAGCTGCCATGGTTCATGTACGGCCCTACCCATAGCCCATAGGTCCCTGGTACACCGCATGCAGAAAGAAAGGTTGTTTATGAATCATCTATGTATAATTAGTGTTCCCACTTGAGAAGCCAATTGTCTCCCCTCCCCTTCCCCCCTTTCCCCAAAGTACCTTATAGGTGAAAGTTCATTGACAGTAGTGGACCTAGGCACAACCCCATGAAATGACACTGCAACATCCCCTTTGCTCTGCGTGAGCCTACCCCATATATATGCATGCCAAGATGGCTAGGCGCAGCTGCAGTCTGCAGGTTGTGGTTCCACTTCCACACTTGAGGAGCTAGCTCTGAATTACAACCTCTGCGTCTGCCCACCACCCATCGTCAGAGAGAGAGAGAGAGAGTGATGATGAAAAGCTACGAAGAACAAAATGTTGGGTACCAGGCATTCTTGTCCTACATATGGCCCATGTACAATTATTGGTCTGGATCGTCCAATGTATGTACTACCCATTGGCTTTGGTCATCACCCATGGCCAAACAGAATGATGACGATGACCAGACAATTGACAACTGTCTCAGGAAGAGCTCCAAAGTGGTCAAGAAAATTTTTCCTTTCGAAAGTTCGGGGAAAATGTGCACTCTCTGGTCTCTGATATGGGGCCAACACCATGAGATCAATGTGATATGATGTTCTTTTTCGGATTATAGCTCCTGAATTTGGTGTCCCTTATTACTCTAATTCTCCATCATCACTGATTCTGTTCTCCTGCTATACAATACTTATATGAAGAACACTGCCACCCCACCACCACCACCACCCCTAACGGTGACATTCACATTGAGGGCCACATAAACATAAGCTGATCATCAGTGGGAATGAACATTAATTTCGAAAATCAATTATCTTTTCTCTCCACTCTCAAAATTACAAAATATATGTATTAATAGTATTTAAACAATTAACACTTGAGGAGGGTTAATTCATTTGAAGGTTCGGCGTAGTCCATTTGCCAACTTTGTCTTCCCAGGGTGAACTCTAGATTCGGCCGCACATCTGAAGATTCCAAAGAGCTTAAATACAACTTCTCCCTTTCATTTTGCGACGCGAAGAGGTTTGCTCCGACCACCTATATTTTAGATTCAAAAAGAAAATATCGAAGAGAGAAGATAGTCAGATACGTTGGAAGAATAAATATATATAAAAAAGCAGTAATTTTGCAAGTCGAAGCAATTAATCGATTCATACCTGGTTCTTCTCATTTGTTAAGTCCGTTGGTTTCAAAGGATAAGGCATTAAACCACTTTCTTTCGCTGACGGGCTCCAACCATTTTTCTCCATTGATGACCATGAGCCTCTGCACCAAAGTTTAGTGAGGCAGTCTAGTTAATTAAACAACTCCTGGGGAAGCATTTATAAAGGAAAACGAAATAAAAAGCATCTCCAAATGAGATTGATTAACGACAAAACCTATAGCTAGCTAGTAAGTGAGATATTCAGCAAAATGGAGAGATCGCCATTACTTTTTCTTAAACTTCTGGGTGGCACATTCTCTGAAACTTAATGTGCATTGATTTTATCATTTTATATGTATTCTGTGTATAATTAACCATTAAAATTTATTCAAGTATCAAACACTATCACTGGACACTTGTTTATTAATTGTTTGATCTCCATGATTTGTATGTAAGAGCTTCACTTGGACGACAGAGGGTTGAGTAGTGCCATGACAGCTCTCAACTCATTTTAATGTGAGTGACATAAGTATAAGCAGGTTCTGACGTATTAATCCCATTCAGGAAGAAATTTCTCAACTTTGATAAGACAGGTTATCGACATATTAAATAAACCTCAAGGATACGCTGCAGCCTGCAGCTATACGTACATTTTTTCCTTTCGCAAGATCACTTGTTTCAATAAATGGATCAACATTAACTGGGTCTTTAGTCTTTAATCAATTATAAAGCTTGGAAATTGAAGTGTAATTCTTCTGTCCCTTGAGTCAACAAATTCCAGCCATCAAATAACATTAAATGCTCTTGCAAGTAAACTCCATACATACCCAGACGAGACTAGTTTCATCAATATCGATGCACCCAAAATATTGTTGAAAGGAGAACCTATCCTCTATATTTTCTATCCATCAGTCTCCCAATATACAATTTAAAAAAAAACAAAAGCAACGTTACACCAAATAATAGGCATTAAGATATGTTTGTACAATAGCACAGACATAATGCTGTTTGTATATGCTTGATTTGTAGCCGTGCCAGAACGTTATGATGATGGGGAGGAGGAGGAGGAGGCCAGACATGAAACATATTGAGAAAATAGGAAAAATAAAAACTGGAGAAGTGATAATAGTGCACACACCTTGGAGATTTCGGTGGTGGTGGGGAGGGGTTGAGAGAATAAGATAAAGGATTTGGATCAGATCTCTCACACGATGATATGGCACCTTCCACTTCGACGGCTTCTGATCTTTGAATCAAACCCATCTCGCTCTGCCCTTGGCCTGCAGCAATTCATCAGATATACAGCCATTGCTTGTGCTTTATCAGACACACATCAAATAATTAACGGACAAAAGCCAGTCCAATCTTAACCATTTTGTAGATAATAACAGTGGATCTACTAATAGAAGATCTGTTGAAGCAATAAAAAAAATACTAATAGAAGATCTGACCACCCTCAGATTATAAAATTTTGGAGCAGAAAGAGGGGGAAAATAATAGAATGAGAGGCAAAATTAGAAAAAAAAAAAAAAGGAAGGGTTCTTCAGGGGGAAAATCCAAATACCTGCTCCTTTGTCAGTGCTCTTCACTGTTCTATACATCTGCATGAACACGCACAGAAAAAAAAAAAAAAATTAGAACAAAAAGTCTACATTGCTAAGATTACTCCTTAGATGCTCTTTTGTCTTTACCCCTTGTTACCCCACCCAACTGTTAAAAAACCCTAAGAATAACAATAGTGTAATGAGAAACCATAGAAATTATAATAATATCGATAAGTGCAAAAGCATCGGAATTGCTTCTAGTGATCTCACCTGCAAGTGACTCTTTACATGAGCTAGAGTTAGATCCTTCACATTCATTAACTCCAATACTGATTTAGGTGTTGCTCCTGTCAATCAATTAGATTGGCGAGAAGAAATATAAAAAGAAGTCTAATCTATTTCTATGGTGAATAACAAAACAAAACAAAACAAAACAGAAAAAATTAAAATCAAATATGAAACAAATGTTTTTGGCTATCATCTTCCTTGGTATGTTTTCTTACTTTCATGGCCACCAAGGAGTTCCACTGCGTGAACGAAATGGGCGTGCAAAGTTGTGGTCCATCTCATTCTAGGAGCTCTAACGCATCTTTTTCCTCCATTAACCATTCTTGAATTTCTTTTAAAATCACGACCATAGATTTGAGGTTGCTGGAGGTAGTGAAGATTGCTTGGTGGTTGCATGAGTGGAGGATTTAGAGCTGCCGTTTCAAACCCTAGACTCAACGTGGGTTCAGACCCTCGAAGATCATAACCCCTCTCAAAGTGCAGGAAGCCTCCTTGCTCATAGGTTACGTCACTCCCACTACTACCAGAGTCAGTATTGGAGGTCCTATCGCTGTGAAGTGTTTTCTTCATCCACCCATCATAGCTCATATCCTTAACTTCACAATCAGGAATTACCGGTGGGCTGATCTGTAGGGAGAGATCTGGGAAAGGCAACGCGGTTCTCATAGAGTGGGAGCTCGAGAACATAAAAATGGTAGAGACCCGGTTCAGAACTTCAGATTATTCAAAGATTCAATAGGTTCGGACAAGAAAACGAGAAATGGAGTGAATAATGGGAGATTTGGGTGACGGAAGATAAAAGGAATAAGGTATGAGACGAATGAGAAAGATGGAAGGAAAGAGAGAAATGGGGTTGAAGAAGGGAAGGAGCAAAGGATGTAAAGAGAGCCAGAAAGGAAGACGGAGTAGGTAGTGATTATGTCATGAGTGGCTTATGATTTGCATGAATGTTCAGAATGTGAGAGAGGGTAGAGAGAGAAAGATAGGCTTTTCTTGTAAGCTCCTCTCTATGGTTAATAAACATCAAAGCGAGGCGAGACAGATTTGAAAGAGTTGCAGAGAGTCTTTAGTCGGATAGAAATGCAGAAAAAAGGTGAAAGAAAGGAGAGAGATTTTGGATGAAGCGATGAAGGAAAAAGACGGTGAAGAGGAAAAGAGGTGTATTTTAAGGAAGCAGAGGTATCAGAGACGACCCAGAGAGAGATAGAGAGAGTAGACGCGACTGGATTTTTTTTCCTTATCTTGCATAAACGGGGAATGAAGGAAGAGGGGAAGGATTAAATGGTGGTTCTGCAGGAAACGGGAATGGTTGGAATTCGAGAAAACAGACTATACTTGAACTTGAGGGAAGGATTTGAGAAAGCATCTCAGCTGAGCTAACGTCAACACGACGGGACCGGTAAATTACAATTTAGTCCAAACTTTGAAGTTTAATTCCATTCCAGGGACGGTCAACTTTTAATATGCCAAAAACATAATCTTTTAAAAATTAAAATTTAATTCCAGTTCATGACTATAGAATGGTAATGGAATATAGACCCGTCAAACATATTAAATATATACATGGATCATATACATTGTATACAGTTTGTTACTTTGTTATGAAGAAAAATTGTCAATTTATTTTTAATATGAAATAAAAATTGTGTATTTAGATGTAAACAAGGATTAAATATATACATGGATCATATACATTGTGTACAGTTTGTTACTTTGTTATAAAGAAAAAATGGTGATTTTTTTTTTAAATATGAAATAAAAATAGTGTATTTAGATGTAATCAAGAATTAAAGGGTCTCATATCTACTCTGGGACATTTACGTTATCGTAAAATTAGAAAAAAAAAAGTATTGACCATATTGATACAGTATCAATACATATCGATATTTTAATCCTTGGATGTAATATATGTATAATCTAAAAAATTATATAGATAATAATTATTTTCTACATTAAAAAATGAAAGATCCTGTTGCATGTTGATTTTTATACTTTTGAAATTGTATTATTTTCTAAGTTAGCTATTCATAATTAGATATTAAGAGATACAATAATGGTATTATATTGCAGGTTTGAGGTTGGGTGTCCCAAAATTGGAATTAGACCGGAAAAGTAGGCCTACATGGACATTTCCCTAATATTTCTTCTCTTTTAGGGATGAGCAAAGAAAACTGAAAAATTGAATCGATAGAAACCAAACCAAAAATTTGGTTAACAAAACTGATGGGTTTAATTTCGGTTCAATATTTAAAAAAAATGAAGGTATTGGTTCGGTTTTAATTAATCAAAATAGAAAACAGGCAGTCAACTGAACTGACTGATATGCATATATTTATATATATTATGTATATTTATATTATATATATTTTATATTTTCTATACATTATAAATTAATAAATGTGTACTATATATATGTATATTTATAATATATAATATATTATTATTATTTAAATTATAATATTATATATATTTCTAATATTTTATTATATATTTATAGATTTTTCTATAATAAATATTAAAAATAATAAAAAACCAACAAACCAAACAGATCAACCGATTAACCAATCAGCTTCGGTTCAATTTCGGTTACTCCGGTTCGATTTCAACACATGCATTACTATTTCTACTTTACTGAATCTAGAATACTCAGATTTTATTTTATTTTTTTTATTTAGAGGACTTAGATTAGAATTTTTTTTGTTTGAAAATTACTTAGGTTAGAATAGTTGCAAGATAAAAATATCCCTTTCTCAATGCAACATGAAGTCATGAGTGAGAGATCGACATCAGTAGCAGAGCGACTAGGTAATCCAGTGATGGCGTAGTCCATATGAAAATTGACAAATGGTGCACGTAATATGGGTATTCACCAACCCGACCGGCCGGCCCATTGACCTCCATATCAATACCTCCGTCAAAATTTCCGGTATAGCTGATTCGGGCAAGCTGCAGTGATATCAAATGAATATTAGGATTAAATTGACCGAATTGGGATCTGCTCCTAACAAAACGCCTCACACCGAGTCAGCCACATCCCACCGTCTATTGGAAGATGTTCCAGATGTGTAGCTGGAATATGCTGTGAGGAGTAGATTCGGATTGAATTCTGATTGACCAATCTACCCTCGTTAAATAAATGAACGGGGTTTTGTGGTGGAGTGGCCAACTGAACCGAACCTCGTAGTTAGACATTTTAGAGAAAAAATGATTTTAACTGTACAACTTAAACACGCTTTTAGGACGGAATTATAAGGACAATTCCTTTCTTTTGTTTTATTTTAATTAATTAAGTTTTTTTTGGGTTTCCAAATGATTATCGTGAAGAGGAACTATCAAGTACCACCAACTCGTCCTTCCCAGCAGCAGCACCGGAAGAAGCAAGCTACAGGGAATATCCAGCGTAATTACCGAACCATGTTACTATGTTACACTTTACCACCATAAAATCCGACTGTCATCGAAATCGACCATTGCGATCAAAGTATCACACTTGAGACCAACTGACCAAGTAGAGTTCTACTATACTATGTACTATATATATGTACTACGTACTACGTAGTATCAGTATGTAAGCCCTACAGCATCGAGCCGTGAACGTGCGACTCGCACGAAGAAATCCAAAAATCCAGAATTGAATGAATATGGTTGAGGTTGACTGGTTTGTGTCTCGTGCCGTGAAGCGGGAATATGCCGAGTAACTGTCAGCGTGGAAGGGTCGTCCGATGTCACCGGGGCTGCACACTTCACGCTGCATTTCTGCAAACCCACATGCGGGCAAGCTCCAAGTGAGCTGAGCCTGAGACTGTGAGCGTGGCCCTGGCCCAGTGGCCCATACGAGATACGGCCCACTGCCACTACCTCGCCAAGCCTCCATTAACCATTAACCACCCCCCCCCCCCCGCCCTCCCAAGTTTCAACGGCTAGTATTTGTCTTCTCCTGCTTCGGTTCCAACTTCCGCAATATTCCTTCCTCCTGTCCAATTATTCTCCCCTCGGAGAGAAGCCCACGTGTCATTCATCCGACGATCCACCACATTCCCCGCTTCCATCACGTGAGCCATAGGCGTTACCCTGTCGAGACAAGACCGCATGAGGTTCTTCTTTGTTCTGTTTTGCTGCTGCATTCATATTTGTCATTACTATATATCACGTCCTCCCTTTGTTCTGTTACAATTGAATTTTTATTTCTTTATTAATTCAATTAGATTTTGAAAATAAATGAGGATAACAACAAGATGACTAACTGCGTTAATCATTTGTTAATCCATTTCGAAACTGTGGTCAGCGGCTGATGCGCTCTAGACTCTCCGGGAAATGGGAATTTTTTTTTTTCTTTTCCTTTTTTTTTATAGACCATGTTTTCCTTTATTCATTTAAATTAAATTAAAGGTCATTTAGTAAAGCACCCCTATATAATTTTATAATATATTAAAATTTATCTATAATTTGCATTTTATTAAAATACCCTCTATAATTTAGCTAATTAACTAACTATATCCTCATTGTTTAACTATTGTCTTACACCACCCCTACTATTTATGACAATTGTCATCGTTGTTAAATTTTAACAAAAATGATGAAATGTTAATTTTACTCTTCTGCTAAATTTCATCCATATTTCCTCAAACGTCGGCAGCTCCTTCTCATTTCCATGCCTATCATCATCACTTTAACCCAAATCTCCATCACCTCATCACTTATTGAACCATCATCTCTAGAGTTGACGGAGACAGGTAGTCGATCTCGCTTCTAGCACAACAAGTAGGTGGTCAATCTAAAGTTGACAGAGATGGGTGGTCAATCTCGTTTTCAGCACGACAAGTAGGTGGTCAATCTGGAGTTGATAGAGACGGGTGGTCAATCTCTCTTCCAGCATGATGATCGTCTCACTTTCTGACACGGAAAGTAGGTGGTCGATTTGGAGTTGACATAGACAAGTGGTCGATCTTGCTTCTGACACGGCTGGCAGGTGGTCGATCTGGAGTTGACAGAGACAAGTGGTTGATCTCACTTTTGGCACGGCGAGCAAGTGGTCAATTTGGAGTTGACGAAGATAGGTGGTCGATCTCGCTTCCGGCACGACGACCAGGTGGTCGATTTGGAGTTGACAGAGATAGGCGGTCAATCTCGCTTCCGACACAACGATCATGTCGTTTATGGCACAATTGTTATCTCCTAATCTCTTAACGGCCCTAATCATTGCTTCCAGGTCAATAACTCCATGGACTTGACTGTGCCCATTGTTATTGATGTTTTCAAAGGGGTTTTCAAGTGTAGAAATGAACTCAATGTGCCTCCTCTTCTAGCGTAGTACGAAAACAAAATACGTTTAGAGAAGCTTCAAAGAAAAGAGCAGAAGCCAAACTATTAGGAGGAATAATTCTTCACTGAATAATTAAGAGAAAATTCAATATAGCATTCCCCTAGCTACTCTTTATATAGGCATACACCCTTATGACTTCTATTCCTAATATGAAAACACTCCATATTAGAATTCTACTAAAACTCCTCAAAAAGAAAATCTTAATTGAACAATGCTAATTTAAGAAAATACTCCATAATAGAATCCTATTAAAACCCTTCAAAAGGAAAGTCCTAATTGAATATAAATTCAAAATCTCGCTATAATGCTAACTTGGTAAAAACAAACTAAAATAGAAGCATGACGCTAACTTGGTAAAAATGAACTCTCATAGAAATTCTGTGTCGATGCTATATCGGTATATCGGTAAATATTTTACTAAGCTGGGTCGGTGGCGTCATCTATGCTTCTTATGTGTCTTGGAATGGTCCCAACTTGCATAGAAATTATTGGCCTTCTCTTGTACTATATCATCATCTCCCTATATGTACTAAGATGGGTCTTCGAAAGCCAACTTTGTAAATGTTTACTTAGTTGGTCTGAATCCCATACTACATCATCTTCCTTCTCCTCTCGGAGTTGTGGGCATATTCATGGTGGTAGAGGGGTTTTCAGGTGTAGAAATGAACTTAGCATTACTCCTCCTCCTCCTCTTAGAGTGGTGGGCCAATTAATGGTGGTAGGAGGCCAGTAGTAGGTACCAGTTGTTTGATTGGTTCACATGTTACTACTTAATTGATAGACCAGAAACAAACTTTTTCTTCCAAGTTCCAACCTTGGGTATCATTGGCATTTAGGTTCTTAATTGTATTTTACCCTTTTCCATTCGTCATCTTCCCCCGAGGGTGTAATATCATCGTCGTCTCATCCGATTCACCATTGTGAAGAGCCCGGTTTGCGGATACTTAAAGGAAGAAGACGATGAAGAAGAAGAAGAGGATGAAGGGTAATGTTGGATTTAAAAAAAAATTATATGTCACACGGTGTAATGTGTGTACAAATTTTGACGAAACATTAACAGATGCTAACGAGAGGGGTAGAGCTAGTTAATTTTTAGAAAACAGTATGGGTGGTTTAAGACAACAGTTAAACAGTGAGAGTATAATTTGTCAATTAGCTAAATAATAGGGTTAGTTTAAAAATTTGCTCTTTTCTTAATCAATCTTCCATTATATGATAGTAGAAAATGACAATTTTAGCCCTAATATTCATTTTAATAAAAAGAAAATAAGAACAAAATACCCTTTTTGCCCTTAGTAGGACAGAAGCAACTGCCATATTTGAGTTTATTTGATCAATTTTATTTTCTGTATGAAGAAATGTTATGGGTACTTTCAGACAATCATGAGCTCATTCCCTTAAACATTTTCTTCTTGATAGATGATCATGTTACTATTTTCAAATGGAAAAACAAACACTTCATAGTTAAAGATGGAATACGAAAATAGGTTGCAGATTATAAGGGGTATTTCAGTAAAATAAAAATTATAAAGTAAGTTTAGATAAATCTGTAAAACCATAAGGGATATTCTAGTAAAAAAGCGTTGAGTTAATACTAATAAGAAAATTTGTTATGTGAGGAAGCTAATTATTAATACTGTTGGCGAACTAAATTAAACAACAAAAATAAGAAAAGGGTCAACCTGTGTTGAGTTGCAATATTTTGAAATACTTGGTCTCATATTGATTCGATCCATTCCCAAATTCCATGTGGTTGTCTTGTAGGAAGAATCTTGGTGCACTTTTTTCTATTATTGATCCGTGGTTTTGAGTTAAAAAGGAATAATTCGGTTTCAACTATTAGAGAGGAACATGGATCCCTTCTGCGGTTGAACGCGCCATGTTGAAAGACCATGGACCCAGCTTGTTCGGTACCTGCTGGACCAGGGAATTTCTCAGAACCAAATTATTGCCACGCAAGCATCAAGACAAGTTTGGAATTCCAAAGGCACGGATTGGGTTGGGGCGCTTCAATCATCGAGTTCGATAAATAAGATTTTTATTTATATTTGCTTTTGGATGGTTGCTGGGAACTGAGATCAGTGGGTTGGGGTTGAGCCGTTGAGGTGCATGGTTTGGTTGGTTAAGACCACCAATAACATTTCGGGTGGATCAAGTCAACTTGCCGTTTCTGAAATTAAAGAAAATTTTGTATTCTTTCTTTTATAATAATAATAATAATAATAATAATAATAAAGAAAAATTCATCATTAATACCATGTATTTTGAGCCTAGTGCTACTTTGGTCTCCAAACTTTAGGATATAACAATCTAGTATCTGAATGGCATTTGAAAAGACACAAATACCCTTCAAGTGTCATCTAATTTTTTTTTATCAACCATCCAAACATTGATAAAAAGTGAACAGTGCCAAATCCTATCCATCGAGATGTCCAACTTTCTTGAATAGAAGAGACAAGGATTTGGGACTGTTCATTTCTTATCAATGTTTAGATGATTGATAATAAAAATTTAATGATACTCGAATGGCATTTGTATCTTTTCAGGTGCCACTTAACGACTGATTAATGGTAGGTACTAGATTTATACATTTTAGAAATTCGGGTATTGAATTGTCGCATTTTTTAATTCAGGGGCTAAAATAACACTAGCCATCAGAATTCTTTTCTAATAATAATAATAATAATAATAATAATGTTTTGATAGAGTGGAAGCATATAAAATACACAGCGCGATCCAATCTTGTTTACCTCCTCGAAGCAATAACCAAAAAGAATAATTCTCTACTTAGACTCTGGCATAGCATGTAGCAGACAGCTTTTTAATTTTGCTTGTTTCTAGTTCCATTTACTCTTTTCTATAATTAAGATAGAACGTACCACCAGTCCACCACCCTCTTCTAACTTTCTAAGTTCTAATGAAATCACCAATATCAAGGCCGTTTAATCTAACGTGCGCCACCTCATAAATAAACCTACGGTGAAGGCGTCCCTCCTTAGATGGGCAGCTTTTAAGTTTAAAACCAGTTCATTGAAGGGAATATATTAATATATTGTTATAATTCACACTAAATATTGTATATAAAACGAATACAGGCTTCTTTATGGTAGTCAGATTCAGAGTTTTGCATCCATATCAACGACCAAAACTGTACTGTTAATCAGTTCACGAATTTATTGCAGTTCTTAGTTCAGTCAGGAGTGTAATCTAACAGTTTACATCTGCCCTCCATGATGTTGCACATGCATTTCCGCCATATATTGAGAATATCTATTGACGATAATATAAAAAATGATGATGTTATATTCGGAAGATGTTCCTGATATACGAAGAAGATGTACTGTGAGACATTGTAGAGCGCTTCTTTGTGGGGTATACATCTGAACTCATAATTGAATCGACTAAAGTCTGAGTTTTGGGTGGTTCAAGTTGGAACTTGAATCTGATTGCGTTTTGACTTTTGTATTCAAACTTGATTCGAGTTCGGTCGAGTTTTGAGTTTTATATTTTAATTTGACTTAAATGAATACTTTTGAGTTATTTGAGTTCAACTCAATTTGAATCAATTATAAATAAATTTTTATTAAAAATTATAAATAAATCAATATTATAAAATATTACAGATAAAAGTATATTAGGAATCTTTGATTATAAATTTATTTATTTATTTATATTATAAATAAAAAATATATTTTAAATTATTAAAAACTCAATTAGACTCGTGAGGTGCTCAAACCGGGTATTACGAAGATCGAAATTGGCTCGACTAACTACTTAACTCAAGTGACGGAGCCAAAACACAAACAGCTTGCTTAGACCCCTAGTTCCTGCACCAAACAAGTAACCAATCAGTATGCGACATATGTGCTGGATTACATTAATCTTGTAGAGTTCGGATCAGAAACCACACATCTCATATATGGTTCACCCGTTTTACCGCAGATGTGCGGTGTCGAATAGAGTGTTGGAATTTGTTTCGTTGGTAGTTGATCTAAATTAATCGAGATCACAACTTCACCTCACAGAGAGTGGCCCACAAACACCTTATATGCACATCTCAGCTTGCATTGGAAACATCTTCTAAAGTTGTCAGTAGAAGATATTCTCAATACACGATTGGAATATGCTTTGAGGCATTTGTGGGGTGTAGATGTGAATTCAGTGATTTGTTAGAATCTGAATCTGCTCCTAACACAATGCGTCTCACAAAGATCTCACAACATGTCTTGACTGTATATTGGGAATATCTCTCTTATTATTATTCATGGGGAGATGTGGATGTAAGGTGGATGTGAGTTGCGCTTTGTGAGGAGCAGATCCCAGTTCGATTTGTTAGGGCAGAAAACGCAGTGATAGGCGTAAGGAGGACAGTCTCTCCGCTATCCACGCAGGGACAAAGCCACCGTGAGGCAATAGCAACCCCAGTCAAACCACCCACCATCAACTTTCAATAATTGATCTTGAAAAGCTCTTTCCTTTTTAATTCCCTCCGTATCATCACTGATGGGTATGGAGGAAGGAAAAGAGAAAAGAATAGAATCCTTTTAATCCTCTCTATTCTTTTTCTTCTTTCGCCCCTCTCTCTTTATTTCCCCATCAAACATCATACCTGCCCCAGGAGCGTCTGACCACCTTTACTCTAATCGGCAAAAGTCAGACCGAGAGACCAACCCAACCAGAGACGAAACCCTCTGATTTTAGACCCCCCTAACTAATTAGCGTCTAATCTATCCTATTCCTACGCGCCATCCCTCGAAACAAACGCACATCCCACAATGTTGTTTGTTTGGAGTAGAGACAAAAGGATGTAAAGACGTGCGTTTACGTAATACGTGACCAGTTGGACTGTGGGTGGGGTGGCAAAGGTCAGCCGAAAGCCTATCAGTCTTTGTGCCTCGAAGCTCGACAAACGCTTTTCCATTTCGCCTCTGCATATTACCAACTACTACTACTAGTTTACTACCACTTCTGCTTATTCGATTTTAATGTCTCGTCAATTCTCTCATCCCCTGAATTTGGAAGCAAACGTCTCTTTAATCCCAAGAAAATAAGAATGTTTACGAGAGGGATAGCTCATAGTCATAGCTGGACAGAGGTAGAGACAAAGTAGAGGCAGCATACACTCCATATGGATTTGGCTTCTTGGAAAATGTTACAGATCAGGCTCGTCTTCGTCGCAACTGGTATGAGGTCGGTCGAGTACTGCGACTGTTGGAACTTGGAACCAGTGTTTCATTTAGCTTGACTCACCCCTGGCCAAATTTTACCAACCACCAAATTGTACAATATGCACTTGTATCCACCCTTCTGACACTAGATTTAGAGTTAACGACGATCCGAATCGCATGACTCAATGAAATACTACAGTCTACAGAAAAGAAAGAAAGAGAGAGAGAGATCAGTTTTAAGAACCAATACATCGCATCCTCGGGTGCATTTATTCTTTTCCGTAGATCTCGTTTCCCCAAGCCGGAGGACAAATGGACAATTCTCTCTCTCTCGTCATTTATTCTCCCTTCTAACTCTAATTAAAATTTGGTACTGTTTTTTCATTTTTTGTTTTCATTCAAAGAACTGTGTAGTCTGAGAACGAAGACCCTTAGGAAATCTCGTACATGCATTAAAAAGCATTTGCCTTAAAAATTTTCTTCTGAAAAGAAAGAAGAAAAGATCAATTATTTGTCTCTGTAAATGCAATGCAAGACCTTACGAGGCCTATGCAGTTCATACTTCGAGATGGGGCCATTTTGGCTGTATCTTCCACCCACCAACCGTGACGATCACGTGTCTATCAGCGTTTGATTGGGAATAAGTAGAAAATGAACATTACTCTTCCTTTTCCATTTTTTTTTTTCTGTTCTTTCAACTACTTTGGTAAAAGAGAAAGATTGTTGTGCGCTTACGTGGGGGGAATAACCAAACAAACAGTGCTCACTCAGTGTTCTGTGGTCATTGCATGACCTGATGCAGTATCCTTTTGGCCCCTTGTGCTGTTCGTCTTCCACATCAATGCTTCAGACTGTAGCAGAAGTGAGAAAATCACTAACATGATGCTTGGCATCGATATATACAACAGCAGACAAAGTAGTGTTTCAAACAACGCCTTCTTGTTTGGTGTTGTTTTTACAGAAAAAAACGTTGCTCTATAACGTCTTGAAAATTAAAAAAGTGTGGTTTGGAGCAATGTTAAATTCAATGTTTTTTTTGAAAAAAATGATACATTGTTGTGAGTGGTGTAATGATGTGGAATCGTCAACGTTGCTTTCAGTATTAGCACCAAAAAAGCCAGTATTATTTTTGTTAAATATACCTATATGGCAGTATCGGTTCCAAATAAAAAATAAACAGTACTTATAACTCCACATGTCCAATACTATTTTTATGAGAAAATTATGTGATGTTCACAACACTGATGCTAAACACCTACCAAATTAATTCATTCCATTGAGTTGAGCAAATATACAAGAATATAAAAACTTGCTTACCCAAACAATTTTTTTTGTTTCTGAAAACACTTACGTGAGCAAACATACTTGCGTATACCCAAGCAAGGAAAACAATGGGGCCTTAATCATACAACAATAGAATCCGGACAAGTTTTAACTTCTCATCAACGCTTATTTCTATTGATACTTCATTTGTACAAATTCCCTTATTGCAGAAACCGATCTAGTCCCACAATGATCCCAACAATCCGTAAAACAGCCTTTGCAGCTTTGCATTGAGAACATTTTCCTTGTATTCCGTGGCGATATGTTTCCAATATACAGCAGCAAAGGCGGTTGTGACCAGTTGTTGAGACCCTATGTTGAGATCTGATCCGAACTCCATGCTACACCCCATTTATCCACATCCACAATCCAATGCCTTCCTCCAAATGAACCCTTAAAAACACCGTTGATCATGAAAAACATTGATTGCTTGTTAAAACATATGAATCGCAATTCGCAAGAAAGATATATACTCCAAATTTAATGTATTTCAATGGTTGATTGTGAGAGAAAGAGTCCAAAGGTCTGAAAAATGTCATTTCTGGTCTTAAATATCTTCTGATGTTGGCTTTTAGGCCCTGTTTGTTTTGTTCACCGGAATAAGGGTCTGGAATCAGAATCCCATTTCCATTCTGAGTGAATAATCATTATTCACCCCTCCCTTGGGAATGAAATCCCATTCCTAATTATTTCAATTATCATCCCCATCATGTCTTAACCAAACAGACCACGGGAATAGACCATTCTGATTCCGATTCCGAAAGATTTTTATTCCCATTCCGATTCATATTCCAATTGTAAACCAAATGGACCCCAATTTATATAAATCAAGCTAGGACTTTGGCAATTAAAATATTAATTCTAATTCATTCTCTCAAGGATACTATTAGGGTTAATGTAGAGTTTTTTTAGCAACTGTTTGGCATCATTGCCATTTCCTGGAGCAACGGCACTACATCAGCGCCACAAAGTAAAAAACGATGCTCCAAGAAACAACCATCTATTTGGAACCATTTTTCCATAGAAAACGGTACTTCAAGCCATGCTTTGAAAATCAGGAAGGCATGGCTTGGAGCAACGCCAAATTTGACATTTCTTGGAGCTGCAGTTCATTGCTGCCAACAGGGCAGTGATGTGGCACTAAATAATGGGTAGAAAATCAAAAAACGTTTCCTAGAGCATTGGTACCAAACAGAAATAATTACTGTTGCTCTAGGATATATCCTACCTAGCAGCATTGATTTCAAATAAAAAAAGGCACCCTTTTATGAGAAAATGATGCTTCCAACCCATACATCAACAGCACCGTTTTCTCAGAAAAGAATGCTGCAGTTGCAGCGTCAATGCCAAACATATACTTAATGGTAGTGATTTGGGTTTGATTGTTAAGGCCTAAAGTATCATACTTGTGAATTGTGATGGTGGTAATGTTTTTAACCTTGAAACATGCACATGGCAGTTGCAATCTATCAACAAAAGCAACGCATGTGGACTGTACCACTACTTCTAGAATGTTGACAGCATGTCCAATATGCTCATTAGGGTTGTCCACTCATCAACAATTTTTATTGGATTCGACACATCTATGGTTGAGTAGTGTTGTCAATTCTAACTTTTCCATCATACAGAAACAATAAACGTTCGAATGCTTGATTTCATGGAGTATAATTGAGACATGATCACATGACATATCATCACACTTTTTTCTTGTAGCCATCGGATAGTCCCTTTGATCTTGACTCTTGCCGGTGCATGTAATTCTTTTTTGTTTTCCTAACACATACAAAATGAAATTTTCTTTTTATTTTCGTTGATTCATATATAGGTTATGCCTTGAGAGTTGAGATCATTAATATTGAAATGTTTTTCTCTAAAAAAACTTAAGTTGTTAGTGAGTTCTTTGAAATTGTTATTCTTTAATACACCCCTTCACATGAAAGTCAAGGGTGAATAAACACTGTCCCACTCATTCCATGTGTTGAAACTTAATTAATTATAATGGAGGTTACGACAATTGGTCAAAATGACTTTGATACAATCTCAAAAAAGCATTAAACCTAAAAGCTTAAGCTGTTAGGTGAGGTCCTTGAATAGGTTGTTATTCTCTAATAATTTTAATTTAATCAATACAAATTGTTATACAATTGTTATTTGAGCCTGGTTTGGTAAAAGGGGAGGGGGGTAGGTTGTCGAGTCCTACAGAAATAAGAGAAACCCACGCTCGAATTTCAGTTATAGCAGGTCCTATGGAAAATAATGATTTACCCTCTCAAAATTTGGGTAAATCAATTTTCCATTCATGCGAAACTTTATGAACACATGACACTTTTATGGATAAACCAGTCATTGTGTAATTTTACCTGAAAAATAAAAAATGCACTTATCGTGATAAGTGTTTCTCAAGAAATATTTACCCAGATAATTGCATTTACCGAGATAAATGACTTACCATTTAACAAAAATAGGCATACCTTAAAAATGCATGTATTGGAGACTATTTGTAGAAATGTGACAATACATATTTCTCACGGTCAACCCAAAACGTTTCTACCAGGTAAAAAATAAAAACAGTAATACACAACCTAGATGAATGCTTATTCAGCTTATAAGGGCATAGAAGTTCCTTTCCTTTCATTCCGCCGTGCGAATCCAATCCAAAACCAACATACATAGATACAGATATAGTGCAAAAGGTGGCGTTGTTTTCTTCTCTCATTTGGGTCCTAGCTAGTTAGCGACGTATCCTTCCATCTAACCAAAATTCAATCAAGAGAAGATAACAAAACATGGAGCGTCGTCCAACTCCAAATGATAAGACAACCGAGCTGGAGGGGAAGCTTCCTAGAAGACACTACTCTTCAGTCGCAAGACAAAGCGCGAAAGCCAATCCATTAGCTTATTATATATGTACTTTGGACCACCATGCCATTCACATTGGCAAAATTACAAACACCTGAAAGACGATCCTACAAAAATGTTTTTAATGATCACAGGCTCGAAGCCGCAGCGCTATGGGCCACCACCATTTTATTATATTAGTGGAGCTACGTACAGACGTATTGAAATTTGACAAGGACAAAGGAGAAGGATCCCCCAACTACAGCAAAGCTTCTTACGACTCTTCCCATAATAAGAGTCAGAACGACTTGTAATAATGCACCACTCTCCACTATTAGCTTCTTCTTCCTCTTCTATTTTTTTCCTCCGGAAATTGAAACTGCATATGAATCATACGTAGAACAGTAGCTGCTGATAGTTCTAATCATCTACAGTTCCACTGGTGTAATACTGGAACAAACACGATACACATACACCACATCCACTCTGCACAGATGCGTCCAACGTCACGCATACGTAGGAATGGCAATGGGATAAAATTTGTCCTCCATCCCCCGATTCTAAAATTAACCCCATCCCTGTTCTAATTCCCGCTGAGATAAAATTTGTCCTCTATTTCCAATCTCCGATGGGAATGGGTTCCTCGCAGGGATCCAAATCTCTGAAATATTTTTAGATAATAGAAAAAAAAAATTACTTAAAATAAATAAAAAAATTTAAATTATAAATAATGTTTTAAATATGTCTTGATATATATAATATAAATAATATATATATAATCAGAGTTGGGGTCAGGGTCGGGGCAGGGTGGGGACTTCAATCTCCACCACTATCCCCGTCCCCGCCCCACCATAACAATCCTCATCCCCGACCGATGGGGTCGGAAAAGTTGGGTCCCCGTCAAGGATGGAGAAAATTGACATCCCTATGCATACGTCGAAGTGTGGACAAGGGTGAAATGAATTAGAAGTTGATCCAAACTGGTTCAAATTCGATCTATTTATGAATTAATTGGATGGGAAAATGTGATTTGTTATCTGATTCGATTTACACCGTTATATTGTTTCATATTTTTATTAAAGCCAGTGATTTTGAACCGTGATTGACCTAGATTGTCATACCATTCGACCTAGGAGGTGGGAATTGTCTAGGCAACTGGTTTCATTTCACCCTCAAGCCCTTCCTTTGTCAAAAACTGTTGATTTGGTCACTAACCTACTGACCTAGCGTTTGAACCATTGACTTATTCAACCCATTCAATGGTTTTTGCCTTTTTTATTATAATTATCCTTTTAATTATTTAAATTCAGTTTTTAAAATTTCGATTTATTCAGTTTAATTTTTAATTGAATAAACGGAATGCTCACCTCTACATGTCTTTTCACATTTTCACCCGTATTAAGAGGTAGTGTGGCCAATCCCAAATAGAAAAATACAAAGGTTGCAAGAGAGGGTTGAATAAGTAAAATAATTGAAAAGTATAGAATGTTTTAGTAAAGGGTTCGACTATGATATGGAAAAGATATGATATTTGAAAAACTTCTGACCAATCAACTGGAATCATAAATTTAGTAGCCAATTAAGTGTTATTTATCAAAATTCATAGATGGGTTTTAATTGGTCAAAACTCTTCCCATACCATATCTTTTCTGCATCATAGATTTTTCCTTTAGTAAAATTGAAATTAGAGGATAGGTTTTAATAAATATGTAAAAATATAAGGAGTGCCTAATAATCTCTTATACATTTATTATTTTCATTTGAAGTTGGACCTAAAAAGGTCCATATAAAATATATATAAAATAAAAAAGTTGAAAACCGAAGACAAACCAAATCTCATAACCCATACAAAGTTACAAACCACACTTACTATCATATAGCTCTGCACAAACAACAAAATCAATGCCTTCGATTTATTATTAGGGTCTCTAGGCCCTCTATCTTGAATTAGATGGAGTGACATTTTGGTAGGGCCAAATCAATAAATCAAAGGTCTAGATTTTTGGTTTTAGTCTTCTGCTACTACAACAATTGTAACAGAAGTGAACTCTAAGCCATAGCCCCTTTGACAGTTTGATTTGTTTTTGTCTTCAGTTGTTTCCTCCTCTTTTCCCATCCAACCCCTAAGACCTAGACCAGTTGTCATTGGCCTATTGGTTAGTGTTATTGCAGGGCCACTACTGATTGCCATTGTCGACCACCACTGACTAAGCCAAGCCCTAAACTATCATTGTGTTGGTCCACTATTTATGAAACTCTGAAGGCAAAATAGATAAGCCTGCTTCTTTCTCCTATTGGCATATTTTTTAGGGAATCTAAAGGTAGATTTCTAGTTTTGGTTTGGTTTCATTTGTTAGAATCACTCGAATGCTGCAGAAAATATGAAGCAGAAAAACATAATCGAATTGAATTTAAATAGGACATTGGAATGGCAATTTTCCCCATTTTACTGATCACTGTGGGGTTCTACTCCAAATGGGGCGGGGATGAGGATGATTTTCCTCCCGTAGGGACAGAGATGAGAAAATTTTTATCTCTATTAATAGGGATGAAGAGCGCATTCCTCATCCCGCAGGGACCCCGATCCCCGCCCCGTGGGATCCCCACTAATATATATGTATATATGTACACATACATCTATATATTAATATTTTTTAAAATATGGTTGAATATGTTTGAATCTTTTCTAATAGGATTTTAAATTATAACTAAAAACAAAAACAAAATGGTTAACATTATAAGAAATCACGGGAAATGGAGATCCCCATGAGAATAGGGATCCCCGTGGGGACGGGGATGGGAATGACCTTGTTCCCATTAGCGGGAATAGGGACGGGGATGAGGATGGGGAGAGGCTCCACATCCCCGCCCTGCCCCATTGCCATTCCTAAATAAGGTCTAATTCCATAGAAGTTTGAACACCACTCACAAGCTTTGAAGGCCAAAGACTAAGGGCACGTTTTGGTTGGTACCATTGCTGTTTCCAGCTGAAACTCTGCCACATCAGTGTCACATAGACGTTTTGAATTGCAATGTCTGAGAATTTTTATTTGGTTGAGACTGTTTTAACTCAAAAAAAAAAAAAAAACATCTTGTCTGAAAATAGCAACGAGGGGGCGTTGGGGGAAACGTCAAATTGAGGTTTCCCTCAATGGCCATTGCGTCTCACAATGTTTTAACTGTCACGTGTCATGTAACACTTCAACGTGATTGGTGTTACACTGGAGAAAAATAAAATCTGTAGAATTGAGAAGTTTACTTTAAACACTTCAATGTGAAATAGGACATACCAAATGCATATCTATTATAAATGCCTAATCAGCATTGCTATTGAGACTATAAACATTAAGTGTTAACCAAACAGGTTTGAGGTTTTTCCTGTAACCGTTGGAAATTTGCACCACCCACACTATTCAAAACGTTTCAGCCTGATACTAAAATCTTGAATTTTATATTATTTTATATGTATTTATATTGTACATATTTCTATGTATATTCTTTCCAAACTAAGTCTTAATAAAAAACAAGAAGAAAAAAAGAAAAAAAAAACAGTGATAATCATGAGATTGAAACTTCTTTATCTGAACAGGGACAGGTCCAGTTGGATGATGTAGCAACAGTACCTTTCATTATATATGCACTGTAAAATGTACCATTCCAACTATTTAACGTAAACTCATGTCTCTTCCTATATACCTTTTTCTACATTTATAGTTGCTCCCTTTGGATCGCTATTTATGGAAAAGTACTGATAGGTTCAATGCAGATTTTTAAATTTTATTGCAGATCTGACCTATCCCAACAATACTTTGAGCCTAAATATTTTAACCATGGGTTGAACAGTCATTCTCCCAAGCCAAAACCCAATATTTAAATTTTTTTTACCAAGCCTAAAGTTTTGTATCTTTAACCCTAATAACTCCCATCTCCAGTAGTCCCACCCACTCATAAGTCATACCACCATACCATTTATCCCCCAAAGAAAATCTTGCATTTTTCCAAAAATGAACAAAACTAGGCTGAATGAGATGCCTTGAATCTTAATCTTGATAGGGGTATCGGATTTTAGTACTACAACCCTGTATATTGAAAACCCATTAAATATTCTTTTTCGTGGCAGTACTGATTTTTCACCCATTTCCCACGCTGCCTCATGGACCACCAATGTGCCTTCTATAAATTGACACGTTTCATCTCAAACTTAGGTCTTAAACAGTAATATTTATAACTCCTACCTCTATTCTTGTCGGCAGAAGAGACTTCTCCAACCTTCAGTTTTCATCTACTGCTTCTTAGAAAAGTATAAATAAATTCTCTATTTAAAAGAAAGTCAACATCTTAATTTCTACAAACAAATCTTGAATTTTCCTTTTTTTTATTGATCTAAAATTAGGGGTTGATATATGCATCTGTTTATAACAAGATTAAGCTATTGAGTTATGAGCCATTTTTATATATAAATTCTTTTCTCATCTCATTGGACTCTTTTTAATTTCATATAATATTCATGTATGAGTGTCAACAATTTGATTTCTAGGAGCAGCTGGTTATTAATTATCATCTTATCAGTTTTTGATATTATAGATAATAGGAGGAGTTACACAAGATAGGAGTAGTTCAGCTACGAGTTTGCATTTCCGCCCCACAATGCCCTACAGTATATCTCCGTCGTGTATTGAGAATATTTTCCGATAATAATATCACTCACAATAGTGTTATCATCGGAAGATGTTTCCAATACACAACGAGAATGTGTTGTAAGGCATCGTGAGGCAGAGATGTGATCTCCTCGACCACACGAATCATATAAACAAATAAACCTAAGATCCCAAGGGACACACTCTACCTACATTGACTAAGGCACCGGCACCGGAATTGAAGAGAAAAGAAACACTAAGACATTCTTCCATGTTCTCCATTATCCACGGGGCATTCACGATCTTTACCATAGTGAAGATATTATTTTGGGTTCAAATCAGGATTTTCGGCAAGCATGAAATTGGGTTGGGCCCAGTTTGGTTATTGCAGCACACACTCAACCAAAATTTTAACCCAGATACCACACTTGAAAATGGGTTCCCACTTCCCACAGGAAGTAGTGTAGGCATTCCTCGTCAGGATAGGGAAAGAGTCTAAACCAAGTAACCAACGCTATTTAAAATTAATCCGATTAATAGAATTAAACGCCTTATCTCGATCAACTTCAAAAGAAAAAACAATAGAGATCCGGATAATCAAATTAAGGTCAAGTTTGAGAGTGCTTATTTGAAAAATAATTGCTTAAAAACAAGTGTTTAATTTAAGAAGCATTTATGAGTGTTTGGTGAAAAAGCACTTATTTTAAGTAAAGGTAATATAGGTATTTTCAAATGACATGGCAGGCCAAGATAGACCAAAAAGGAAATAAACACTTAAAAGTAAGCCCAAATTTTAATGAAAATAAGTCCTTAAAATAAGGAATGTAAAATGCAGTTTTAAAATTTTCAAATAAATACTTATTCTTAGAAAAAAAACATTTTCAAACTTATTTCCCAAATGCAAATAAATAATTATTAGAATGATCTCACTCAAAATAAAAGCTTATTCAAATAAAATCTTATTTTTAATCACTTTCAAACTTAGCATAAGGTCAACAATTAATCACCTGCTTCTAGTTGTATAGGTTATTAGAGTCAGATTTCTATATTAACTTCTGATCAGTTATGAAGCTGCAAGGACGAGTGAGACGGGCGTGGAGTTAAAAGAGCGTGCTGAGTAAAATAATAATCAATAAACCGTGTGAGGTCATGGAGAATAGAATAAAGTTAAACGCTAGGAATAAGAATTATACAAAGGGATAGGAACTGACGAGATTAGACAGTCTTTGAATCTGTATTAGGGCTGTTTACGGGTCGGATTGGGTTGGTTTATTGAGACTTTTTCAACCGAAGATGGAAACCAAAACCGACCTAGTGTTAAGCAAAACCGACCTGATCGGTTTGAGTCAGGTTGGGTCGGTTTGGATCGATTTTGGCTCTAAGTTCATCCATGCCCCCCATGGCCACCTAGTTTTCTGGAAATATATTTAAAACTGAAATATATGTATTTTAGAAATATATATACATACAAATATATTGGAATATATATTTTATGGAAATATATATCTGACCTATTTCATAATATATATTTTTTAGATATAGATATTGGAATATATATTTTTAGATATTTCAGTTTTTAGTTAAGTAGGAACTAAGTCGATTCGGTTCGGGTCCGTTTCGATTTTCACACAAGAAAACCGAAACCGACCCTAACCATCAGTTTATGAATTTGTGCAACCCGAAACCAATCGGTGTTGATGAAAACCTGGCCGACTCGGGTTGGGCTAACCTGTAGGTGTCCATCTCAACCAACATCTGCTGTAGTAAACCAAAACACAATGCAGTGCAGATAAGGATGGCAATGGGTGGGTTTGAGAAGGATTGTCTAAATTCTAGATCTTATCCATTTTCCTGAACCACCCAACCTGTATTCACTTTAAAATCTGTAGTGGTTGGATTTTGAGAATCTAAACCCTTATCGCATATAAAATGCATAGCCCTCCTCGACCCTACCCTCCTCACATTCAAGTGTAAGATGGGTTGTGTTTATAATCCATATATAATTTCTTATTATATATAAGCAATAAATAAGTAAAATGACATGAAGAAACAATAGAATTTTTAATTATTTAATTAAGACATGTAAAAAACACTAACATATTAATTATTAAATTTAACACTTACTACATAAAGTTCATATATTTTCCCCAAGTTAAGAAGTATTGTAATTGAACAACAGAGCAAATGTATAGGAGCTTTTGAGTCAAAACACCTAGAGATGTTAGACTACCGACATGCCCCAGAGATGATGGCTCAGATTAATCCCCTCAAAAAAAAAAAAAAGTTGTCTTTATTTTTCATTAAGGCTGTGTGGTTGCAATGCAAATAAATTTGCATTAATGCAAAACCATGGCAGTGTAAATGATTTGAGTGTAAAATTTGACCTATTTTTATTTCAAATTTTAACTTATTTTGTTTGATTGCAGCACAAATGAAGTAAATTAAGACACTAAACAGAATAAAGTAAAATCCAAAACAAAATTAAATAAAAATTTATATTTTTTACATTTTCACTCCCATGCATTTATACTTGTGTAAATAAGTTTGAACTGCAACCAAACACAGCCTAACACTCGAATCTTGTTCTTGCGTCATATTTTGCTTTTGCTCCGACTCATTCTACGTTGATAGAGCTAATTGATTACGGAAAATGAACAAATCGGAAGTTCACGAAGTCAAACTTAGGTAGCCCAAAACGATATCTTGTTATCATTCATTGTGATGGGCCTGAAACAAAGTTTTGTCTAAGCAGGGGAAACTGGAAACCCTATAATTGGGTCTATGTCTCTATGATTTGATATAGGATTTGTTTCTTAACTTCAAAGGGAGAAGGCAACCAAATTGGAGTCATTTAACTAATGATTACCTTAGGCTTAACCTTATTTTCGTGAAGTAGAAGAGAAAAGCAAAATACACTTTCATTCAATAATGGCTATTAAGTGAAATTTTCATTGGCTAGCATACTGTGGATTCATTATGACCTTGTAGGTCGACATTAGGGATTCTAATTTCGTCAATCAGATCTTAGTATCAATCATCATTTTTTATTTTATAACATAAATATTGGCCATTACAAGTTGATATTATAGAATTTTTATTTTTGGAAAATTTCACTTTATTACCCTGAATTTTGGGGATAGTGTCAAGTTAATACCCAAACTTTTAAACATGTCACTGCAGTACTTAAACTTTCAAAAAGTGTTAAGTTGGTTTCTACCATTGATCGATCATTAGTTATCTGTTGAAAATATCAAAACTATCCTTAAAAAAAATCACAGTTCATTGTCTTGTACCTTGAACTCGCGGCCTTTTGTGACATTAGAGTCCATCAGTTAATTATCCAAGAAGGCAACCGTAAAATGAACAACTGTATGAACAATTGTTGAATTAACTGATGAACTTGCCTAATACAAAAAAAGAAAACCTACAAATTGATTCTAATCTATGAATTTCTCTTCTCTGTTTACTATTTGCAATTGCATTCTTCTTTTTAGTGTGTATTCAAAAGGCATTTTTCATAATTATCAAAGCCAAAAAAAATGGTTGCCGACAGAACTTGTGCAGATGGTGACACATGAACAACTGCAATGTTCGATGCTTGAAAGAATGCACAGCCGTAGTACTGCTTTACACATTTGACCATGAGCAATACGTTATATCTCAATTAGGCTTAGACATTGGTCTTCTTCAATCCATCTAAAAGAGTTTGACAACAGCGAAAGAATTCGGATTTGCTCCTATAGCACGCCTTATACCAACCTCATAACACATTGTAGCCATGCATTGAAAACATTTCAATGCATTAATCACTGTGGGCCTTTTAAATCTGGAAGATCAGTATTGATTAATCCAATGGCCTATTCCTTAAAAGGGGTCCAGCCCAAACATGAGAAAAGGTATCATGGGCATCAGCAAAATTTCAAATAGAATGGACCCAGTCATGGGCCTACTTAATTCACATCCAATACAACAGTGAAAAGCAAAAAAGGTACATTTATCAGTCTTCCATATAATGAGTGTCCGTTAGACTAGTTGTAGTGGGTTGGTTGGCATGTCCCTTTATTGATGTTTTTGGAGATATGGCGAATCCAAGTCAAGTGATCTCGTTTCCTTACTGGGCTCATAAGCCAGACCCAGGCGACTGGGCGACATGGGCCTATGACGGAATCACCTGTGGCTGCTGTTGCGTATATGAGATGCAGATTTTTATGCTTTTGACGTGAATGAATTTTGGTAGGGGTATGTTTGGCTTAGATCTTTCTGGATTACATTGGATGATGGGATGAATTTGCTACAGTTGTTATTGTCCTCAAGGCATGTATTGTTATATGGGCTCTTGGATTTTAAGGTCATCCATCAGCCCCCCTCTCTCTGGATGTGTTCTCAACTTCTCTCTTTATTGATCATTTCTGCAAGTAAGGACCCATTTAGTTCACGGGAATAGGGGTTTGGAATCGGAAACAGAATGGGCCATTCCCCCATTCCGATTCCAACAATAATTTGGTTTGGTGGAATTGGAATGTCATTCCCTCTCCCTCATTTGAGGGAATGGATTCATTCATTCCAACTGATTCTAATTCTCATTCTGATTCCAATTTATACCAAAGAGAATATGTGAATAGATCATTCTGATTCCGATTCTAACTGCAAATCAAACAAAACCCTAATTCTTTTGAAAATTAGTATATTATTTAAGACCGTGCATCAATGCAGTAAAAGTAGGACTCTTTTTCTTTTCATTTGGTGTCATATTGCTACTTGTGAAAAGAAAAAAAAAAAAAAAAAAAGAAATCCACATGCTAGATTCAGACTGAGGCCACAAACCACAACCCAATTGAGATAGTCTGGGGGCTATTGGGTGAAAAGAACTGGATCCAACTTTGGCCCACAGGCTAGAGAAATATTGTCGTTAAGTTGTTCAACCAACAGTACAAGTATCACGCTGGCCTGACCAGACCTGCCTGAAAAAGGTCGATGGGGGCTTCCTTGATGCATTTTACTATCCATGGATGTCGGCTTTACTGTACAACCGCAGCAATTTACTCCCACTCCACCTGCTCATCTACTTTCATGAATGATGAATTGATGATCATGTAATTAATGGGTCTAATTTTCATAGTTCCTGCAGGCCCAATATCAGAACCTGGGACGAGGTCTGGTCCATTTGGGAATGGATCAGGATTCAGTTGCACCTTCTGTCGAACGAACGGGATCTAAGCCGGGCATCCATAAAAAACCAAAAACCGAAAAATCAAATCAAATCAGAAAATGCGGTTAATTGAATTAATTGGTTTGGTATTTTTGAAAAATTGAAAGATCGGTTTGATTTTTTATTAACTTAGAAAAACACGGGTGGTTAATCAAATCGACTGGTATATATATTTATACTATATCTTATATATATTTTTAATATATATCACATATTTTCTATATACTATATATAAATATATACATATATTATATTTATAATAATTTATTTATTAATATATTATAGATATTATATATGTTTATAATATTTATAATATTATATATCATTTATTATTTATATTTATATAATATATTATAAATATAAAAAACCAAAAAATCGAACCGGTCAAAATTCAAAACTGGCGGACTGGTTAACCGGTGGTACCGGTCGGTTTCAAAAATTTGTCAGTAACCGAACCGTGGACACCCCTCTAAGGTTTTCTGTTTCTCCCTTCTGAATTCTGGAAGTTCGTTTGTTCTCCGTTCTCTGTCAAATAGAACTTCGGAATTTGGGATTATCTCTACATAACTACATTCATTGTCTTCTGCTCGAACCTCCTTAACAGAGAGAGAGAGAGAGAGAGGGAGAGAGGAGGAGGAGGAGGAGGATGACCGTGTTTCACTTCTTCAACTGCGCAATTCTTACGTTCGGTCCTCACGCCGTCTACTACTCGGCGACGCCATTGTAAGTCCCTTTCTTTTCCAATACTTTTTATAGATCTTCCATACATCAAACCAAACTTAAC
Organism: Nelumbo lutea; assembly: GCF_056320005.1. Lineage (NCBI taxonomy): Eukaryota > Viridiplantae > Streptophyta > Magnoliopsida > Proteales > Nelumbonaceae > Nelumbo > Nelumbo lutea. Next base: position 62,233,507 of record NC_142689.1, read on the forward strand.
CTAGCTCTCGGGTTTTGGAGGAATTACTTCCCAAGTTATAGAGTTAGAACCAAATATCATTTATCAAATTTTGCTTCTTCTATCTGGTGGATTTGACTATACATGATTTTAATTCGTTTTATTCTTCTTTTCTTTTTGAATCTCCTCGAACTCTCATACGGTTCTTCTAGGGCCTTGGCTGATAGTCAGGGTTGCCTTGCAGACAAAAATAAAAGGAACTTAGAAAGACGTTTTGTGATTTTGTCTTTGGTATACATTCGTTGATAAAATTTCAAGACTGCGCTTGGGAAGTGTTCCGGAAGCTATTGATCTTTGTATATCTATGGTTTTAACTGTTACATTGACTTTGTGTTGACTACATTTGTGCAGATCCGAGTATGATACAATTGGTACTTCCGTTAAGGCCGCAACTGTATATCTTGGGACAGCTTTAGTTAAGGTTGGTTGTAAACATGAAGTGTCACTGGTCTCTCTTGAGAACTCTCAATTTTTGGCGTCACTCATGGAGTCTTTTAATCTGACATTCTATGACATCCTATTTAGTTCGTTTCAAGCATTAGCAATTATCAAGAACTTATACCTATAATTTTTTTGTTGTCAGATCGATGTTAATTCTTAGTTTGCACTGCTAAGCATTTTCTCAGTTAGGACCTTTAAGCTTGTTTTTTGTTTAATCCATTCACAGTAACTTGTAGGCTGGGTTATTTGACTGGTTGTTTAATTGACCTTGGCTGCACTGAACAAAGAATTCATATATAGTCTCTCTCTCTCTCTCTCTCTCTCTCTCTGAATATTCCATTGCAATTCTGGATTTGCTTCTTTTCATTTTTCCCTCTCATATTGAAAAACTCTCAGGTCTAACACAAGACAAAGAGGGAGGGTAGGGGGATGAAACGAAACTTGTATAATCATACCTGGTACCTACTTGGTTAGTCAAATGCATAGCTTGGTTCTTTCCTTTTAAGATTCAATAATTCTTCCATCACTTTGTTGAAACAAAACCAGTTTCTCTTTTCTTCATTTCACTCTGCTGTAATTTTTGGTATGCACACCTTATAAGAGCTCCACAATATCCCTCCAAAATACCTAAATCCAGAGAAATTCAAACTTTTGGATGTTAAGCTTTGAAATCACAAACAAGATTTGATGCAGTGTTTTCATGAAAGCTCGTATAATGTTCTGATGTGGCTTTGATTGGACAGACCTATATTTCACTACTTGAATTGTATTATGATGCAAAAAAAAAAAGAGATAAAAAAAGAAATTCTCCTACAAAACTAAGGAAAATGTTTATTACAGGAAGGGGGGAGGGAGAAGTAATTGCAGCAGTAGAAATGTTTTATCTTAAATCCTGACAAAAGATACCATCCCTTTTTGCTACATATCACATGGTGACATTTTAAGGAAAGCCCAAGCTACTGCATTCAAGGCTCCAAGGTGTTCTAGATTTTTTAATTTCTTTTTTTTCTTTTTAATTTTATTTCCTGAAATAAATCTACTTCATGCATTATGTAGTCAACTATGGTTTTAATCCATGCTTGTAGAACTGCCAAAACTTGATCTAGATTGAATGTCCGAACATCTTTTGTCCTGCATCATTTGTCTCATGTTCTTCTTTACTCATAAACTATCGTTCCCAGCACATCTTAATGTTACTTCTTATGCTTTGATGAGTGTGATACAATTTCTTCAATGTTGTTATGATTTTATTTATTTATATTGGCAGCTTGTGTGTCTGGCAACATTTCTCAAAGTACCTGAGAATGACAGTTTTGATCCATATCAGGTTTTGACTTTTTACTTGACTTTTTAAAGAACACTTTAATTTTGCATTTTCTATGTTCACATTTTCTTACTGGAATCTTGAAATTATTAATTTATTTTCTTTAAGGTTGATTTAGAAGCTTGCACATGTGTGTTTGGAAGGTTCAGAAAATAATAATATTAGTACTCACTACTTGGAGTTTTTGTTCTGTTTTGATCTATTTTTCTATTTTTATTTACTTATGCAGATGAAAAATGACGTTGAAAATTTTCTATATCTGTAATGTAAGGATGGCTTGATTTCTGCACATTTATGATTTATGAAGTCAAAGAATGGTTTTGGTTCTGATTGGGTCAAAGGAGAAAATAAGAGTTGTAGGGTTTCAGCTTATGTTGGAGCATGAATGATGTATTCTCTTAGAATCAGCCTAAGTAAATATGATTTGTAAAGTATGTTTACGGAAAGCTGACTTCTATAAACTCAGGTGGAAAAAAGAAAATGAGAATATATGAAAATATGTTGGTAGACAATTTTAATACATATATTGACTGTTATACAATCTTCAAAACTTTCATGTTGCTGAATTTCTGGGCAGCATAGAAAACAGAAATTCACTCTTTAAGAATGCTTGAAGGATCATTACTTGTAGCTTCCAGAAAAGACATAACAGCGAATAGGAGCTTCAGTGTTTGTTCTTTTCCACTGGCTGCAAAATGTTTTTATGCTGTTTTTCTGCAGATAGTTATGGAAGCAGGAAAATGGGAGGCCATGACTGGAGATTAGAACATTTTTTGATGACAAATGGATAATATCCAGGATCTATTTTATAACATGAGTGAAGGTCAAAAGGAAGAAAAAGGTTTCTTTTGTTCTTTTGGGTGGATCAGTATCAGTAGGAAAAATGATGTTAAGGTTGGCAATGGGTTGGTGAGGTTGCATCCAGAAATACCCAACTAAAAAGGTTACCAGATAAATCTGTCATTCTACAAAAACCTGTTTAGACTGAATATGAAAAATGTTGAGTTGGGTAGTTGGTAGTTACTTAAAGAATTCTATCCTAAACAAATTCTTCAGATATCAGTCTCAGAAAGCACGTAGTTGATAAAATTGGAAATGTTGAAAGATTGGTAATTGGCTTCTGTCAGATTATTAGAGCTAAGAAGTGACAGAAGTCAAACTAGGTAACATATTTGGTCAAGGGTGAATAGATTCCAACTGGGAATTGTTATTCTGATAATTTAACTAATGTGTTACCATGACTTACCCTACAGTTTTATGTTCATAAGATGTTGCGCTTCTTATTTACAGCCCTATTATAGCTATATTGGAAAATTCATGCATCTCTAGAGAGGGTGTGTATAAAGGGCCTTTTTTTTTTATAAGCAGATGAATGTGTATATTCATTCAATGAACCCCACCATACATCCTGTGATTCAGAATTAAAAACTAAAGAACTCCAACTATTCAAAAAGTTGTAATAGGGTATATCCTCAAAAGCTTTTAAAGCCTAAGTCCACGGAACCAATAACCATTAAATTTTGCTGATTACTACTTTGATAGGCGCAGCCTTGTCTTCAAAATTTCTGCTGTTTCTTTCCTTCCACACCCCCAGAAAAGGGACAAGGGGAGCAATTTTCAGAGAATTTTCCCTTTAGCAAAAAAACCCGGCTTGGGCCAAGAGGCAAGCAAAGAGGCCAAATCAGGGGGTATCATCCAGCTTGTGTTGAAAACTTTAAGGAAATGAACCCAGATTGAGTTGATCAAGAGGAGATCAAGAGGGTAGTGTTGATGATGGATAGATCTTGGGCCTAGATGGTTTTGCAATGGCTTTCTATCAAGATTGTTGGGATGTATTGAAAGATGATTTATCTGATGGTCTTAAGGAATTTGCAGATAACCACATAGTGAGTCCAGGAGTCAATGCCACTTTTTTGACCTTAGTCCCTAAGAAGCCTGATGCTAATCACCCTAAGGATTTTACCAATTAGTTTGGTGACTAGTATCTACAAAATATTAGTTAATGTTTTATCTTTGAGGCTTAAAGCAGTTCTCCTTTCCTTAATTAGCCAAGCCCAAAGGGCTTTTGTACAAGGGAGACAAATAATAAACCAAATTCTGATTGCTAATGAGTGTGTAGAGGATATGAGAAGATCTAAAAGAAAAGGTTTTGTTTGTAAGCTGGATTTGGAAAAGGTTTGTGATCTAGTGAACTGGCATTGCCTTCTACAAGTATTGAGAAAATGCGGCTTTGGAGACAAGTGGTGTAATTGGATTTTTTTTCTATATTAGTTCTTGTCATTTACTCTATCTTAATCAATGGAGTGGTGAAGGATTTCTTCCCAGCATGTAAAGGTATAAGGCAAGGGAGCCCTCTCTCACCCTTTCTCCTCACATTATGACGTTAATAGCTGATGTGCTTAGTAGAATGATCTCGAAGGCTGACAGGGAAGATGTAGTAAAGGGGTGGAGAATAGGTAGAGATGGTATTCCAGTCATCCATTTTCAATTTTCAGATAACATGCTACTTCTCTATGACAAGGGTGATTTTGAGAAGGTGAGAAATCTTAAGGAGTTGGTTAGAAGCTTTTAGAGGTTGTCCAATGTGAGAATCAATCTTGGAAAGAGTTGTGTAGCAGGTGTCAATTTGGAGGCTATTGCAAGATTCTTAGAGTGCTCCATTTCTTCTTGGCCCATGACCCATTTGGGGCTTCCTCTAGGGGCAAACCCTAGGGAAAAGTGGTGATGTCTGTGCTGGCAATTCCATCCTCTTTTGGGAGGATACTTGGGTCAGAGATGTTCCTTTGAAGGACATCTTCCCTTCCTTATTCTCTGTCTCTGAGTGTAAAAAGGAGTTTGTATCAAAATTTTTCTCCCCTCTTGGAAATCCATTGGCACAAAACTAGGACTTTGGGTTCTGTAGAGGTTTAAGGAGGAGGAAATTGAGTGTCTAACCAGCTTGCAAAGCCTTCTTGATAAAGTTTGTTTGGACCCTTCTGAACTAGATAAAAAAATTTGGACACCTCGACTAAAAGGGTCTTTTTCTTGTGTTTCTTTTCTCAAATCCTTTTCTCAGTCTCCTTCCAACCAATTCTTCCCCATCAAGGAAGTTTTTGCAAGCCTATTCCCCCTAAGGTTATGGCCTTTTCAAGCACCACAGACCCCGCGTGAACAGTAACGTGAATAGTAACCGTGAGTAATAATTCGATTGCTAGTCTTAGTTCACCAAACTAATTCCCACTTTAAACCTGCTCTAATACCATGCCAACTAACATAAAATAGAATAACAAATCAAGAAGAAAATAAGAAGAAATAGAGAAAACACTAAGATTTAACATGGTTTGGCTCGGCAGCCTACATCCTTGGGAAGAAAGGGAAAAATATCCACTATGAGAACAAGAGATACATGGCTGACCTCTCTACAGACTCACAACAAAATATCCACTCTCACTCAACCCTAATCCCATAAACCAATGGCTTAAATAAGCAAAAGACCCAATTATATCAGAATTTCACATAGGCCCATCTTTCTCCCATAAATACATACAAGTCTCCAAAATTTAGCAACATTACAATTATACCCCTTTAACCTCTAACGTCCTCTAGAGGCCTGAAAAAACTCTGATGAAACTCTATTAAAGTAAGGAGAAGGAAACAAATGAGACATGGACATACGTCCAACTTATCCATTTCTCCCTAATCCCATCAATCTTTGCATCTCTTCCAAGAAACCCCACTCAACATGGTCATAAGCTTTTTCAATATCAATTTTATACACCAACCCGAGTCTCCCACTCCTTAGTCTAGAGTTAAGACATTCACTAGTCGCCAGCACCCCATCCAAAATTTGCCTTCCTTCCACAAATGCCATTTGGGTTTCTCCCACCACCTAATGAATTACTCCTCTCAATCTCTTGGACAACACCTTAGCCAATAGCTTGTAAGGGTTGTTGATCAGGCTTATTGGCCTGAAATCTTTTATATTCGCTGCTTCATCTTTCTTTTGAATCAGTGTAACAATGGTGGCATTATTTAATTCTTCTATCAAGTTCTTTCAAATCACAAAACTTCTTGATCATTTGTACAAAGACTTCTTCCAAGAAACCCCAGTTAGCCTTAATAAAGTTTAAATTAAATCCATCTGGCCCTAGGGCTTTTATCCCCATTTATCTTTTTCATGGCGTCTCTTATTTCCTTAATTCAATCTTCCCAAGTATCCACCAGTTCCTCCCCCACCTGAAATCTTATATAAGGTTTCTTCTCCTTCTAGCACTTGTGAAAGCATGGAAGTATGCTGAATTTTTATCCCCCTCTTTTAGCCAAATAGCCCTTGACTTTTGTCTCCAACTTATTTTTTTTCTTTAAAATAATCCCTTCCAACTCTCCTTTTAGCTCTTTCCTTTCCAATTAAGCCTGCCTCGTCAACATCCCTTCTTCTTCCAGCTTGTCCAGCCTTTCCGTCTTTTCTAGCACCTCCTTTTTTCTGCTCTCTGTTCTCCCAAATACCTCCAACTTCCTGCTCCTGATTTCTTCTTTCAGAAGCTACAGCTTCCTTACCAACTTGAACCCAACTAAGCCTTCAACTTGCATATTTCTCCACTTCTCCTCTGCCCACTCCAAAAAGTTTGGTTCATGTAACCAAACATTTTCAAATCTGAAAGGCCTAACTGCATTTATAGAAACAAAATTCTGTAGAAATATCGGTTTATGATCTGACATGCTTGTTGTGAGTGCCTTTTGCACCACTTCCCCACATACTCCACCCAATTCCTTGAGAATAGGAATCTGTGCAACCTTCTAAGGACTACTGGAACTTGTCCATTTGACCATGTAAACCAGCCACCATTCAAAGGTGGGTCAGTAAGCTCACACTTACTGATAAATTCCCAAACCTTCTCATCCTCACATTTGTCCTCCTGTCCCTCCCCCCTTTCATCTTCCCCCTCCTTACAACGTTGAAATCTCCTTCTATACACCAAGGCCCATCCCACATCCCCCTCAACCCTTCTAGCTCTTCCCAAAAGTCAGCCCTCTCCCCTTTTGTATTCGGCTCATAAACATTTGTTATACCCAAACACCATTCCCCATTTACCCAAACTCTTCTATCACTATCTACATGGACTGGATGAAACTCAATCTGCCTCAAAAACAAAGAACAAAGCTCCTCCACCTCCCAATCATTCAAATTTCACCAAAATGTAGGATTCTACACCACATGAAACCTGGAATTTGAATTTCATAGCAGTTTGATAGAGAAGCCTCCTTGTTGCAATGGAGAAGAGAGAAGGGTGCACCTCGCATAAAGGCTGATCAAAGCACCAAGTGTCCTTCCAAAAGAAAGTCCTATCACCTCTTCCAGGCTTCAATTTCACCTTGCCAACAGAAACCCCTATCCATATTTCATTAGTCCTCCTTCAAAACCCCTATCCAGTAAGAGATGAGAGGTTCACCAGTCTCCCATTCATTGTTTGCTAAGCTAAACTTCCCATGGGATAATATGATTTGTTAAATTGTTAAAATCCCAATAAAGTTACTATGTAGTAGATTACAAGTATACTAATGGCAGGTTTATTTCCATGGGGTAATATGATTCAGTGTTCTTGGGAGAAGGTGGATCAGATTTTAGGGTTTGAGGCCCTAATTCTGATGGGTTGTTTTCTTGTAAATCCTTCTTATAGTCTTTGGTAGCCACCTTCTCTTCTCCTTTCCCAGTCAAGGAAATTTGGTACTCTCCCATTCCCCCTAAAGTTAGTGCTTTCTGTTTGGAGGTGTTTCATGGTTGTTTTAATACTTATGGTCCACTTCAAAGAAAAAGACCAACTTGGTGTTTGTCCCCTAACTGGTGTGTCCTGTGTAAGTTGAATGGTGAGACTGCATTTCATCTTCTGATCTCCTGCCCTTTTGTTAGCTTTATTTGGAATTGGCTTGCTTCCCTCTTTGGTTGCAGGTGGTTTTTCCCTAACAGGTTGGATAACTTATTTAGCCCTACCGGCATTAGTTGCACTAAAAGAAGGGGCAGGATCCTGTAGAGGTGTACTAGAGCTGCACTATTGTGGACTGTTTGGGAGGAAAGAAATGCAAGAATATTTGAAGAGAAAAAAGCAAGGAATCTTTGATTGAAACAATAACTCTGAGTGGGGCAAACTGGGCAAAAAGCATAGAGTTCTCATATTTTAAGGTTGAAGATTTCTTCAGGGCTTAGGGTGTTATTGCCACCTCTTCATCTACAAGACAGAAATCTGTTGAGACTTGGTCTCCCCCTATAGATGGCTGGAAGAAGCTGACCTTTGATGTGAGTTGTGTGGGTAGTCTGGGCCCCTCAGGCATTGGGGGGGGGTCATTAGAGATGTATACGAAAATGTCATTGCTCTATACTCGGGTCATGTGGGACAAGGTGATGTGGCAAGGTTAGAGTTTCTGGCTGCAGTATATGTGTTTGAAAAGGCAAAAGAGCTGGGTATTAACAGACTGATTATTGAGGGAGACTCGAAAACTGTGATAAAATGGCTGCAAAAGGGTGAGGGGTGACATGGCAGTTGTGACATGAATTCAGAAGATTTAAATGGCTCTCAAAGGACATGTCAATCCGAGTGAGATGGGTGACAAGAACTGCAAACAGCTTGGCAGATAGCTTAGCTAAGCAAGGGGTACAAAGAACACATCCGTTCTGGGCTCAATTGTAATTTGGTTTTGGGTCAACTTTCTAAAGCTGGGTTTCACAACTTCTTGTTGTAACCATTTTTAACTCTAATCAATGAAATCTATTCTGTGTTGCTGATAAAAAGAGGGTTTTCTTTACTTGTTATGGCTTTTATGACATTGTTGAGGTGCATTGGCACAGGCTGCCTCTTTTGTGCCCCTTTTATACCCTGCTAATGTGTCAAACAATTTCATTTCATTTTCTTCGAACTTCTTCAGCCTTGAAACCCGGAACTGTTTTTAAGGAGTAAACCACATGCATACTAATGGTAGGAGATTGTATCATGTGGGTATTTTTTTACTTGTTACAACTTTTATATATTCTTGATGTGTCTTTTATCATCTGAAATTGGATATATTTGTATGAGCTGTCTCATTTGTTTCCTTCGTTTCTACACTGCGTAGAAGTTTCTCTACCTTCTCTATGGTTAGTCAATCTTGTGGTCTATATGGTTAGTGTCTTTGCAAATCAATCAATTTCCTTCCTTTTCTTCAGACTTCCTTAGCATTGAATCTCTGAACTCTTTTCAAGTGGTTCTTGTGTCTAATGTCCCATACTGAAACTTACTTCAATGCTCGGTGTATGAGGTCATGCAAGAGTCGATATCCTATTAGGAAAATATGCTGTACAAATTGTAATGACTATCATTTTTTTCAGGAACTATTGAAAGCTTTAATTGGGTTTATAGATGTTGCTGGGCTTTATTTTGCATTGACACAACTGACACATAGAAACATATCTCAAAATCATAAGTTTCAAGCTGTTGGACTTGGTGAGTATATCTTCACATTTTGCAAATATTTGATTCTTGATACTTTGTCTTTGATTTATATGAAAAAAATGCGAGCTGTTTCGACGTGGTGTTTTGGAATGGTAGAATACTGATATGTTTCATTCTATTGCCAATGAGCGTATTTATACAGTAAGCTACTACAATAAATAGAAAGAAAGAAAAAAAGAAAGAAAAGAAAATAGAAAGAAGAAAAAATAGAAAGAAGAGAAAATAGAAAGTACAAAAATAGAAAGAAAGAAATAGAAAGAAGAAACTTTCTAAATCAATCCTTCCACAATCCTAGGAATATATACAATTCTATTTTCAGATCTGAACCAGTAACCCCACGTTTTCCAACACTCCCGCTCAAGCTGGTGAATAGAGATCCTCCATTCCCAGCTTGGCTATAATTCTTCGAAAGTTTGTACTATTGAGCCCTTTAGTAAATACATCGGCCAGTTGTCCTTTTGTAGACACACAGGGAGTGCAAATCAACTTGCTGTCTAGTTTCTCTTTTATAAAGTGTCGGTCAATTTCGATGTGCTTCGTCCTGTCATGTTGAACAACATTGTGAGCAATATCAATGGCTGACTTGTTGTCACAATATAGTTTCATAGGCTCTTCTCCTGGAATCTTCAGGTCTTCTAAAATTATCTTCAACCAGAGTAATTCACACACTCCTTGTGCCATAGCCCTGAATTCTTCCTCTACACTTGACCGAGCCACTACATTTTGCTTCTTACTCCTCCAAGTGACTAAGTTTCCTCCTAAGAAGGTATAATAACCAGAAGTGGACCGTCTATCTACTGGAGATCCTGCATAATCGACATTTTTATATGCTTCAAGAGTCGGTCCTCCATTTCTTCTAAATAAAATTCATTTTCCTGGATTGGCTTTCAAATAGTGCAGAATTCGATGAGCAGCCTGCAGATGAATTTCTTTAGGATTATGCATAAACTGACTTATTACACTTACAGCATATGCAATATCCGGTCGTGTATGTGCAAGATAAATGAGTTTTCCAACTAGTCTTTGGAACATCTCCTTGTCTACACTTGCATTCTCGTTGGCTTCTCCAAGTTTATGATTGGGATCCATAGGCGTGGAAGCTAGTTTACATGCCGTATTTCCTGTTTCTCTCAAAAGATCAACAACATACTTTTGTTGAGAGATAAAGATGCCTTGTTTAGAATGTGCAACTTCAATTCCGAGAAAATACTTTACTCTCCCCAAGTCTTTTATCTCAAATTCTCTGGCAAGGCAGTTTTTCAATGCTTCATTCTCCTTTTTATCATTCCCAATAACGATTATATCATCCACATAGACTAATAGTGCAATAACTCCCCCTGAAGCTGTGTGTTTGATAAACAATGTGTGGTCACCTTCACTTTGCTTGTAACCTGTACTCAGCATTACCTTCGTAAACCTTCCAAACCATGCTCTCGGAGATTGTTTGAGACCGTATAGTGCTTTCTTCAACCAACAAACTTTGTTCCCTTTAATGCCTTCTCCAAAACCCAGTGGAATGTCCATGTATATCTCCTCTTCTAGATCACCATGGAGAAACGCATTTTTTACATCAAACTGTTGCAAATCCCAATTATAGTTAGCAGCCAACGACAGTAACACCCTTACTGTATTCATTTTAGCTACTGGGGCAAAAGTCTCTTGATAATCTACCCCATAAGTCTGTGTATATCCCTTGGCTACCAGGCGTGCTTTGTACCTTTCTAATGACCCATCAGATTTGTACTTAATTGTGAACACCCATTTACAACCTACTGTCTTCTTGTTTCTTGGTAGATCCACAACTTCCCATGTGTTGTTTTTTTCTAATGCCTCTATTTCCACTCTCATGGCTTTTTTCCACTCCTTATTAGAAAGTGCCTCGGCTAGAGTATTAGGAATTGGAATGGTGTTAAGGCTGACTAGAAAACTTTTATGGGATTTAGAGAATCTTTGGAATGATACATATTTGGCTTTAAGGGTACAATGGGCGTTTGGTACATTCTCTGGTTCCTTTTCTTAGTGCAATAGGTAGGTCATACTCATACTCAAACTGTGAAGGTGTAGGTTCAGGTTCTAAGCATCCCTCAGTTCTAGGATTAGGGGTTGAATCTTGGACTTGTATAGGTTGAGGATCTGGATTTTTCCTCCTAGAGTAAACCTGCATATATCTCACATTATCATGCACATCATTCGTGGGGTTAACAGTGTCCGAATTTGGTTCAATGGTCGGGTTGTTTGACTCTTGTTGAGACTCGGGAATGTGGGACTCAAAGGAATGTGACTCAAAGGGATGTGATTCTTGACGATTGAATGTCTGTGAGGAGGGTAATACATCTAGGGAGAGTAGATCCAAGGCCTTATCTTCCATTAATGAGGGCTCCCCCTGAAGATAAGGTTGAGTGAAAAAAGATTTTCCTTCCTTAAATGTGACATCGATGGAGGTGTAGAATTTTTTGGTGGCTGGATGGTAACATTTATAACCTTTATGAGTTGGGGAATATCCCAAGAAGACACACCTGATTGCTCGTGGGTCTAGTTTTCCCTTATTATGGACATAAACAAAGGCACTGCAGCCAAAAATTCTTGGTGTGAGATTATCTGAGGCTCGAATATCAGGGTAAAATTGAGAAAGGACTTGTATTGGACTTCGGTTGTCAAGAACTTTAGATGGTAGTCTATTTATGGTGTAGACAACAGTAAGGACAGATTCCCCCCAATATTGTTTTGGCACCTGATTTTGAAAGAGAAAGGCTCAGGTGGTTTGCAAAAGATGGCCATTTTTTCTCTCAACTACCCCATTCTGTTGGGGAGTGTTAACACCAAAGGATTCATGCACAATGCCTTCTTTCTGAAAAAATGGGGACAAATTCTGATTAAAATAATCTGTAGCATTATCAGATCGAAACCCTTTAATTCTCACACCAAACTGAGTTTGGACCATGATATGAAAGTTGGGAAGAATCGTACCCACATCAGATTTAGACTTAAGAAGAAAAATCCATGTGACTCTAGTGCAATCATCAATAAAGGTGACGAACCATCTAGAACCAGTAATGTTGGGAATTTGAGAAGGGCCCCATATATGCGAATGAATCAAATAAAACAGAGTTGAAGATCTTTTATTGCTGATTGGGAAAGAAACCCTTTTGTGCTTAGCAAGTTTACAAACATCACAATGAAATGTTTCAACATCAATTCCTTTAAACAAAGAAGGAAGCATTGTTTTTAAATTAGGAAATGAAGGATGACCAAAACGGAAATGATGACGCCAAATTAAATCTCTATTGGAGGTAGATAAGAATGACTCATGTGTGACATGCATAACAATGTGAGATGATTTGCTGGTTGCTTCAAGGTAGTAGAGTCCATCTCTTTCCTTAGCAAGTCCAATCTTCTTCCTCGAAACCCGGTCCTGAAATACACAGTAAGAAGGGAAGAACACAACATTGCAGTTCACATCTTGGGTGAGTTTATGTATAGAGATAAGGCTAGTGGATAACTTAGGAACATGAAGCACATTTTTAAGTAATAGGGATGGAGTAATTTGAATATCGCCAATCCCTGCCACTGTGGTGAAAGATCCATCAGCAACAAAAATTTTTCTATTACTAGGACAGGGTGTATAGGTGAGAAAATGTAGTGAAGAAGGTGTCATGTGGTCAGTAGCTCCAGAATCAAGAATCCATGGAAAAACACTAGCCGAGGCATGTAATCCTAGAGATAAAGACTCACCTGAGAGAGCAAGAGAGGTAGAACCACTTCCTGGTTTCAAGGATTTCAGGAAGCACCTTAGCCTTTCAATTTCTTCATCATTAAATGGTCCCTGACTTGAGTATTCTTGCTGCGGGGTTGTGGAGACATTATGGGCTTGTTGAACTCCTTTTGAAACTCCTCGATTTCCCCATTCCTTGCTGGATGTGGGAGGTTTCCCATGAAGTTTCTAGCACCGATCTTTCGTGTGTCTGGGCTTGCAATAGGTACACCAGAGGTTATCGTTAGAGTCATGGGTGGTTGTGTCACGAGCCAAGTTGTGATTGTTCTCACCCTTTGAACCACTGTAACTTCCTCCCCTTGCCACCATGGCTGAGCCTTCGGGATCTTTAGGCTCAAGCATGATTCCATGGCGGCTTTCCTCAGCTCTGACAAGGGCTATGACTTCATTCAATGGAGGCACTTCTTCTTTGCCAAGAATTTGTATTCGGACCTGATCAAATTCAGCATTCAGTCCGACCAAAAAATCATACACCCTATCTCTTTCAATAAAATTCTTCAAGATCACAGCATCATCTGCGCACTTTATCTCAAGAACCCGATAATGAACAAGTTCATGCCATAAATTTTGTAGCAGATTTGCATACTCTGTAACACTCCTGCTCCCTTGTTTAGCCACCACAGTCTTCACTTTGACCTCATTGACACGAGTACCGTCAAGGGCTTTGGAATAGGTTTGTCGGACAGCATCCCAAATAGCCTTTGCAGAGGGAAGGAACATACAAGTATCACTGATCTCGGGTGTCATTGAACTCCACAACCATGACATAATCATCGAGTCCTCTTCGTCCCAAGCATCAAAATTTGGCTCGCCCAACCTTGGTCCTGTTCCAAGGAGGTGACTAATTTTTCCTTTTCCTTTCAAATAGGTACGCAAATCACCAGTGTGAGGATGAGAATTTGTTGCTCCATCGGTTTGGATGGGAGCACTTGTTGCAGTCATGTCGGACATTGTTAATGGAGGAAAAATAAGGCCAGCAGGAAAGGAGAATAAAGGAACACTTCTGGTTACAGCTCAACACTGAAGGCCAGAAGAGAAAAACACAAAAAACTGGCAATGAAGGCCGAAAAAAAATTTCAAGGTTGACAAACCTAGAGCTCTGATACCATGTTTTGGAATGGTAGAATACTGATATGTTTCATTCTATTGCCAATGGGCGTATTTATACAGTAAGCTGCTGCAATAAATAGAAAGAAAGAAAAAAAGAAAGAAAAGAAAATAGAAAGAAGAAAAAGTAGAAAGAAGAGAAAATAGAAAGTACAAAAATAGAAAGAAAGAAATAGAAAGAAGAAACTTTCTAAATCAATCCTTCCAACACATGGCCACTGAAGTTTTGCTTTCTGACTCCCCTAGAAATCTCTATTTAGGGGTGTCAATGGACTAGGTTTGGGTTGGACCCCATCTGAATGAAAACCAATTTGAATGGGTTGGATGGTCCAATAAGACATTGAATTGGACTAGTCCAGTCCAAAATATTTATTGGATTGGATTGGACCCGGTCCTTCTGTAATGGACTCAGATTGAACTAGATTGGGTTGGACCAATTTCCAGTCCATTTACACTCTATCTCAGTTGGCAATTTACCATCTAAAGGGTAAAAGAGTTCTAATTACTTTGCCTTCCATTTGTAATTCATATTTCTTGGGTTAAAATTATTTCCTTTTTTCTTTGATTTTGCACCTCTATCTCCTGGTATTCTTTATTATGGCTGTGCCTTTTGCCTAATTCTTTCACTGATATTCTGTTATCCTAAGTTCCTAACAGTGCTTACATTCTTCCTATTATAAGGCAATTGTTTCTACTAAGCTGGATGAAGCATGCGATTTGTTGCATATGAAAATGTCAGAAAAGTAATATTTATAATCATATATAAATACATCCTATAGTCATTACATGCATAATATGGGAAAATGGAACCCTAGGATTCAAGAATGTTATTTCCATAAAATAACATGTTATCACATATCTGATTTGGTAGGAAGAAAGGAGAAACAGATATAGGTTTATGTTCTGAAATATAGAAAAAAAAGGATTGCACCTTTAAAAGGAAAGGAGAATAAGCTCTAGCTAGGCTGAGAATAATGGGGCGGCCTTCTCTAGCTAGGCTGAGAATAAGCTCTCTGAGAGTCTCTGAACCACGATGTTTCAGCTTGGACAGGAAATGTTTGATGCTGTTGATGGGTTTGAAGCCGTCGTCATAGCTGTCTGAGAAGGGTGCAAAGGTTAAGCCATTTGGGTTGCAGGTGTTCAACATGTGATGGTGGGCAGAGACGCTGGTGGCAAAGGTGACTTGAGTGCCAATGCTTACGAGGTACTTGGCAAACTGGAGGCTTGGGTTGATGTGGACTTGAGCAGGGAAAGTCACAAGCATGAAGTGGAGGTGCAACATAACTGGAGCCTGGAATGCAGATTCAAGTGTTTTGTGTGGTTTATTTTTAGGGAAAATAACAACAAATCGTAATACATTATTGATTCGTTAACACATCATTCGGTCCTGAGCAGTCTCTCTCTCTCTCTCTTGATTCATCTCCCTTACTACTCTCTCCCTTGGCTCTGTTTTATTTTCTTGAGGAAGAAGATGATAAACAGTGTTTTAGCGATGATTATAAAAGATAATTCCACCAATTTGTTATTGGAACCTTAATAAATTTTTATGTTGGAGGAAGGAAATCATTTTTGGTTTCTTGTCTGTTTCTTGGCTAACTTGTGGAAGAGCACTTGATCATTCGGTTATTGTTCATAGTTGCTTTGGTTTAGTTTCAGTTTCAAGGAAGAAGACAATTAACAGTGTCTTCTTTAAAAGGGTAATTTTTTATTTCAGAATGTTATAAATCACATGTAACATCACGTGCATCAGTTAACTGACGAACTACTAACAGCAGGTACTAAATTGACAATTTTCAAAAGTTTGGGTAGTGACATGTTTTGAAGTTTGGGTACTAACTTGACACTACCCCCAACGCTCAGTGTACTAAACTGAAAATTTCCCTAGTAATTATTTGGGAGAATGACCAATCAGCCCAGGGTCAGAATTTGTAGGCTCAAAGTACTGTCGGGGTAGGTGCCAGCTCGGAATTGATGCCAATTCACAGGCGGGCGTTGGTGCACAGAGTGTGGGTTGTTGACCTTTTGAATGTTTATAGCTCTGCAGTGGAAATCAGAAATCTGCATTGGGCAAATCCGTACTTCTCCATAATTATTTTCCTCATATCATTCTAGGATATTGTTTGGGAAATACTGGCATTTCTTTTGTGCAAGCAAGAAAACATGGTTGACACCACACTTCACCCACTTCTATTACTAATGCAAGCCACATTTTTCCTTTGTTTCAGGATGGGCTTTTGCTGATTCTGTTCTGCACAGACTAGCACCCCTCTGGGTGAGAGCAAGAGGGCTAGAGTTTACATGGGAATACATTCTGCAAGGCCTTGAAGCAAACGCTAATCTGGTAAGCTGTTTTACTGCATCTTCTGTTTAAGTTGATGGTAATTATTTGGGCCTGGACCTAGTTCCTCATATATCTTTTACTCTGTATTCAGGTTTTAACCATATCTCTTGCTGCCTTGGGATCTTTAATGTGGCTCCGGAAGAACAAGCCCAGGGCATTAGTTCCTATAATTTATGCCTGTGCGGGTATTCTTGCAACCATGCCATCCATCACAAGGTTGTCTTTTAACCTTGATCATTAGTTATATTTAGACCTATTAATTTCTTCAACAGCATTCCTTTATAGATCAACCGATTCATGGTTCCTTTGAAATTTACCCTTTGTGGTGTTTCTACATATGGGCGCTTGACACTTGCACTCTTGTTTATATACAAGTAGGTATGCCCTAAACATAAAAGGGATTATAATTGGTTCCAGCCATCCAGGTTCATGGGCATTTATTGCACGAAGTGGCTGCTCTTGAACTTGAACCCACATTCCCATGCTTGTCAGCCTGAGCTTTTACCTTTGTTCCAAGCAATGGTCCTTATTGGGGGTGTTAGTTTTTAGATTTTGAGAGGGAGGAAGGGGGGGGGGGGAGTTGGTTAATGGGATTACCCATGTTCTTTTTTCAGATTTAGGTGGGGACCAGGGAAAGCTTATTTTTCCAGGTAGATACCCATCTCCCAGGTGGGTAAATAACTTTTCCACCTGGAGGAAAGTCACCAACACTTGGATGGGACAAAAATTCCTATTTTAATAATGGATTTTTATGGTTAAAAGGGACATTTTCTTATTTACCTGGGAATGGAAACACTTACCCGGATAAGTAATTTACTGAAAAGCAAACGGGCCTTGCAGTTAAATATTTCATTTTTCTTCTTGATGATATCACTGCCCCGTTCATATAGCGTTTTGATTTGATACAAACGATAGTCTGGTCAGCAATCTCTTGAAAATTGAAACCACTCTTGTTTATGTTCTTTCCCATTGACAAATGTCATGATTTCTGTTTGAGAAATATATTTTCATCCCATGGCATGTAAAATTTTCCTCAACTGACAATTTTCTTGAAAACTTTCCTCATAATGCTAAGCAAACAATTTTGCAGTTATCTTAGGCGAGGATTGGGGTGGCACCTACCGAAGGTGGTGGGCTTTGAATTGTTTGCTTCATTAATGATGGCGTTTATTAGTTGGCAGCTCTTTTCTGCTTGCCAGAAGCCATCTGCATGAGAGACTCGAAGTTTCAAAAAGATGTCCAAGGAGACAATAAAGGGAACTCCTGCCTGCCGGTGCTACTGACTGCTGCGAGCTGTGAGACGTTTTTGACATCTTTGAAAGACTGGATACAAACTCCCGCTGAAGCTTATCCAGATGAGGGCTTGGATTTTTTAGTCCAAAAACGTTTTCCAAAAGCGGTTATACAATGGTTGATATTCTTAACTTGTGAACGTTTCAAAGCTCCAATTTTAACTTTCTTAGGTTCAGGAGAGACAAATCAGCCCCCCACAACGTCCCACAGTACATTTCGGTCGTGTAATGGGAACATCTTCCAATGATAATCTCAGAAATGATGATATCATAATCGGGAGATATTCTCAATACACGGCGGGGATGTCTTGTAGGACGTTGTGAGGGGCAATCTTGAGGGGGGCTGATTTGAACTCGGTTCAGCGGGCATTCGCCGATATTTATATATGATTTTGATTTTCGAAAAACAACTGCGACATCGGTTTTGAAAATCAAAATTATATATATTGTTCAATGCCCTGTAAATCTTCAATAATCTTGAGGTTGCTCGCACACCAGGATTATATTTGGTATCATTGTTGTTTTCTATTAGATAACCATTTTCATTGAAAAAATATAGGGAGAATGACTGATCAGTCCAAGTCAGAATGTTTTAGCCCCACCTTACAGGAAATGAATCCCGACCGTGGATTGATGCCAAATCTACGGGTAAGATGTAGTTTATAGGGGGCTACTAGTAGGGCTATAGGGGGCTGTAATTCAAAATTCTGCATTGGATTGCAATGTATTTAACCCAAAAATATATGCATTAGATTGATGTCTAGAAATATCAAATTTCACATTTCATGAAGTGGCAATGATACTTGCATTTAATATCAAAAGTGGTTTTTTCATAAACAATGACAATTTTATCAAAAATCTGTGTTAATAAACTCTAAACCATTCTAATAGAAGTAGCAATGATACCAAATACAACCTTATCGTCGATAAAAGGGTATCGTATCCTTTGCAGTTTACCAAATAGTCAAATACTGTGACCAACTGACCAAGTTTGAAAATATTGAATTTGTTTTGACATATACTTTTACCGATATGTTGTGCTGAAATAACTTAACCCACGAGAGAGGTAATAATCTGACAAACTGTCCAATCAAATAAGAGCTTTATTGATAATTAGATATGCAACATTTTCATATTTTTTGGTAAGACTCAAAAACTATTCTCATGGTTTAAATGTGTGGTCTAGTACTTGTACAGCCAAAACAATCGAGTTTTACTTTTACATTCAAAATGAACAACAAAAGAAAAGCATGGTCTTGATTGGGATATAACAGAAATAAATATTAGTCATTTGGCTGGAATTCTCACTCCGCTTCCTCCAAAGATGCTTCTATTCGTAGAAGAACGAAACCCACGGCGACCCCAACCAGAACAAGTCCATTCATGACTGCTGCAATCCTGAATATTTCAGCAGCGGCATTGCAGGTAGAGGAAAGTGCTCCCCCACCTCTTCCTTTGCTTTTGGATGTTGATCTTAATGAGCTAACGACCTTGGCAAAAGACTGTTCCGTGCACTCAGTAAGGCCTAAAGCCGCTACACTGTTGTGGGCTCTCAACCCCCCAAAGGAATTCAGTCCTATGTATACCACATTGCTCCTTTTCTTCTGGGTGGAAATGCGATTGGAGGAGCTTACAATGGCAGCAGTTGTACACGTAGCTGCAGAGAGCGCAGCGGAAGCGACTGCCATTTCTGCAGAGAACCCACAACCTACAAAAACACCATGCATAGAAAAGGTTTGAGATTTCTATGAAAACTGAAAATTGTGTTTGAAGTTGTCAACATGAATGAGATGGTGGATTTATTTACCTTTGGCGATGATCTACTCTGGTTATGGGATTGTAGAGAGAATAGGAGCAAACGAGACTTTGTATGGGGAGAGTGTAGGAAGAGTTTGGATAAGGCGAATTCAATATGGTTGGTTCACAGAAGAAGAGATTAGATGAGCCTTCCTTTCCAGAGAGAGAAGTGTATGTTGTCCAAGAAAAATAAGACTCAGCTATATTCACACTATCGTTTCCATTGGAATAATCTACATAGCTAAATTTCTACAACAAACCAAGCTTGACATCTAACGAGGGACGATTTACCCCTTGTCAACACTCAATTTTTGCTTGGCCCCTTCTCTAACCGATTTTTCACACTCCAATTGCCCAATCAGACCTTATCAACATATTTAGAATATGCCAAAACCCTAAGAAACTAAATTTCAAATCAGATAGCCTTAAGTTCATCGTCAAATCCACAAGATTCCCTTTTGATAGTTCCGATTGTACCACACCACTGCACCTGTTACCCGATCAGACTCCATCACATGAAAAGAAAAGTTGTTTATCATCAAATCACACCAAATTTCAACCTTAAATCCCTTGATTTCACCATTTATCCATTAAAGATTCCATTTTGATGAACTTAACATTACGACAATTCTCGAACCTAAAACCTACGACCCACACATCCCCGACATGATAAAACCCTCACAACAGACTTGTAATTCAAACCCATGACACTCCACCAAAGTCAAACTTAAAATTCCCTCATTTACCTATTCATCAACCTAAGATTCCATTTCAAGCCCCCTCATTAACCAAAATACTCATAACTTAGATCCTCACGATTCCCACACCTCTAAAGCCATCGCACACTTCCATTAGACTCCAAGGACCCCAGGATACCCATTGCCCAAATTTCAGATCCAAAAGTTCCCATTTTGCCTTTTGTACGTAAAGATTCCAAATCGACCATTATCATTGCTCGCTATTCTCAAAATTTTAGATATCCATCACGACAACTCCCCCAAGATGACCTTCCTAAAACCTCCATTAGACCCCTGATCGACCATCCACCAGATTTCTGACCCAAAAATGACTGTTTTGCCCTTAATCCATAAAGATTCCAAACTAGCTATTCTTATCGGTCATCACTTTCAAAATCCAAGATCTTTGTTGAGACACATCATCTAAGACCCCCAAAACTTACTAAAACCTCCATCGACTTCCCGATCAACCATCCACCAAATTTTAAACCTTAAAATGACCATTTTACCCCTCATCCAAAAATATTCTAAATTGACGATCCTAGTTGGCTGTCACTCTACAAATCCAAGATTTCCATCACGACACCTCTCAGAGACACTCAAACCCCACCATAACCTCCATCAACTTCTCGATTAACCATCCATACAAATTCAAACCTTAAAATTACCTTTTTACCCTTCATTTACAAAGATTCTAAATCGACGATCCTTTTGGCCGGGATTTCCATTACAACACACTAACCGAGACCTTCGAACTATACCAAAACCCTCATCAACCTTTTGACCGACCATCTATCAAATTTCAGATTTCAAAATGATAATTTTACCCTTCACTTAAAAAGATTCTACATGGACTATCCCCGTCGCCCAATACGCTCCATATTCAAGTTATCTGTCACCACACATCATCCGACACTTCCAAACCCCATCAAAACCTCTTGATCGATGATCTATCACGTTTCATACCCTAAAATGACCATTCTACCCTTCACTTAAAAAGATCTTAAATTGACTATCACTATCGCCCGATACTCTCCAAATTCAAGATATCCATCGTTGTACATCATTTGACACCTCCAAACCCCATCAAAACCTCTTGATGGACAATCCTTTACATTTTAGACCTTAAAATGACCATTTTACCCTTCACTTAAAAAGATTCCACATGGACCATCCTTATTGCCCGGTACTCTTCAATTTCAAAATATCCATTGGCATGCATCATCCAACACCATTAAACCCCATCAAAGCCCCTTGATTGACAATCCAACAAATTTTAGACCCTAAAATGACCATTTTACCCATCATCTATAAAGATTCCAAACTGAGGGCTCTTATTGGCCGCTACTCTCCTATTTCAAGATTTGCATTACGGTACACCCTTCAATACACCTAGACCACATCATCACCTTCCTAAACACCTGGATAAATCCTCATCCGTTTTAAATCCAAAATGACTATTTTACCCTTCCACTAAGAAAAATCCCGATTCAACAGCTCTTGTTGCTCGACACACTCCAAATCATGATTTCTCACGCTAGCACACTCCTCGAGGCCATCAAACCCTATCATTGCCCTTTTCGAACACCTTAGAACCCCCTTGGAAAATTTCATTACAAAATTCCCCATTTTACCCCTCCATCTACGAAGATTTTAATTCGGGCGATGTCGTTGTTCGAGATAAACCCTAACATCTTGAGTTTTAACCTCAACCCTTGAATCCTACACATCAAACCCCTTGGATTTGCCCTTTCATTACAAAACCCCCTTTTTTCACTTAAGTCCTTGCACATTTCTAGAAACCACCTAAAGCCTCCACTAAACCTAGAATCAATCCTTGCCCTAGATTTGAGCCCCCCTTGCTTCTCCACCCTAGGATTGGCCTAACCCTCACTTCCACATCCCAAAACCCTAAATTTTAAAACACTAGCTACTACCTCTTCATTTCCCCCTCAAATTCAAAATTTAAATTGAAATTTAAAACTCCCCCTTTTTAGGCCATTAATAGGGAGACAAGCGGGAAACTTTTGAGGGAAGTTGTCTCCTTGCCTTAAATTCGGTCAAAAGGAAAAAGAGTAATCTAGGAAGCCCCCATCCCTTAGGTTAGGATCGAACCATCCCAGTCGTCCATCTCTTTTGAAAACCAAGCCCAAAACCCTAATCTCCCACACTTAAACCCAAACCAAAACTCTCCAAATTCAGTCCAAGTTTAACCAAACCCTAAACTAAAGCCAATTCAGTTCTAATGAAACTAAACCATCCCAACTGAACCAAACCAAACCGATGCTGTCTCTATTCGGTTTTGAAAATAACATAAACAAAAAACCTAGATAAAACCTAATTGAACCAACCTAACAAGGGGGGACTGTCATTCACAACACAAGAGACCACCGAACTCTCCCTCTAATTGATCTCTTCTCCCTCAAGCTCTTTGCATCTCTCTCATTATCTTCCTCTACCATGAAAACCCCATGAAAAACCAAATGAACATACTGGCACTCATCCCTCCCTCTCATCTTCTTCCTCCTCTAATCTCCCAACCTCCATGACCGAGAGCTTCCTTCTCCTCCCTCTAACATTTTTAACTTGAACCTAATAACCATCAAACTTCAGCCATCCTCCATCCCTTTCAATCTCCAACCCAAAAATTAAAGAAAAAAGAAGACGAACAAGAAGAAGAAAGAAGAAGAACAAAGGAGGGAAGACACTCTAAGGTCTCCACCGTATTCAGCCAAGAAGGAAGAGGGGACGTCCTACCTCAGTTTGTACATCCATCAAAAGCATTCTCAAAACAGTCCCAACATTCTCTAAGACCTCCACTATATTCTCTAAGGTCTCCACCATATTATGCGATCTATGTTTCTTTTCTTTTATTTTTTTGTTGTTCTCTATTTCGTTCAATGATGGATGAAGTTGATAGATAGAATTTGGTTTTCCTATGTTTGTTTAGTGTGGATTCTTTTTCTTTTTTTTTTCCCTTATCAGATTAATGCATGTTGAGTGGAGTTAGTTCTGACTTGGATTTTTTTTTTCTTGAAATCAAACCTGTTTTGTTAGGTTTCTTGTGGGTTGTTATGGTTAGATTTTGTTTAAGTAATGATAGCATTGTCTTAAATATGATTTAGAGGGAAGCTTGTGGAATTTTGTGCTCCTCATGGTCCCTTCTCTCTCTACCTCAAGTAGGAATGTGGGAGGCCTTGGATAAAGAGGGGGAGGGTGTGTAGACACCCGCCCCTTTGCTCCTCTAAGGGCTTCTCAAACCCGGAAAGAGGGAAAGAAGAGATTGAATCATGTGAGAGAACACTATCTCCATGTTAACATTCTTGTTGAATTGGAGGAAGCCTTTTGTATATTGATTTAGTTATGAATTTTAACACTAGTGTTTTGGAATTGGCGTTCACAAGACAAAAGGGAGAGGGGTGCTTCATACCTTCCCTCTTCGTCCCTTGGATGCCTAGAATCATGCCTTAATCTTGGTTTAGGAGTCAACTCTTTCATTATCTTTTGTTTCTACTTGGGAGGCCCATAACTCCCTTGTTCAAGTTGTTGATGGGTGGTAGCTCCTCTCATAGCCATGAAGTGACACCCAATTTCAATGGGATGTTCACACCCTTCCAATGATATTCAGCCACATGGCGACAAAAACGCTTTATGGCACCTTGGAAACATATGTGGCAAGACCTCACTTAAATGCACCTCGACAGGTCAGCTTATGAAGCCCAAGCGAACTTTGACCTTGCTTAAGAGCACCCCCGCAGATCGGCCTGTCGGCCTAGAGTACTCACTCGATTTGACTACACCACTCTCGACCTACTTGCTCGACCTAGGTAGCCCGTGACATGAGGGACCTCTCTGACCTCAACATGCCGCTGACCTATGTGTCGTTTTTTCTCTCTTCTCCCTTCACAACAGATAGCTAGCCCAAAATGTACTTAGACACAAAGCCTACCTGGCAACGATAAGCCCACTCACCTCCACTTCTCGGGGAAGTAGATAAGGACACAAACAGTGCCGCGCAAGTCCATCCCGAAAGAAACTTAGGGATAGACACTAAAAGCCCAAATGTGTTGAACACATCTCAACCGAGCCTCGAGGTCTATATAAGGGTGAGCCTTCACCCTCAAAAGGCAAGCTCACATATCACACACACACACTCACTTTGATTCTTACTCTATTGCTTTGTTTTCTACCACCTTAGAGAGCTTGGTTCTTACTTGAACGTCGAAGTTCCTTGCCCAGGAAATCCCCTTAGGCCTTTTGACATCCTTTTTTTTGTAGATCCAATTTCTAGCTACACTTGCCAAGCTTCGAGCTATCATCAACAATAGGGATCTAACACTTTCAACCTTCATTAATTATCACCTATAGGAACTACCCAACACAAAAGGTTGTTCCCTCCTATCATCCATCATTATGTCTACTTTTAAGAACAAGGAGACTCAACCCACTGGTGGATCTTTCTCCAGGGGACAACCTCAAAACATCGAGCCTCTATGACACCGTGGGGGATTAATGGAGAGTAGTTCAAGGACCTCATGCAACCGGTGAAAAGCATGGGCTTTGCCTTCAAGCCTGGGAGGAATGCGGAGTCATAGTATAGTAGTAGCCACCTCAAGAGCCGCCTGTCGTACCAATACGTGGACAACTTCCAATGCAAAACTAGAATGTCCAACTTCCTGCACCTCAAGTAGTCCTTGTATCTCCCCCACCAGAACCTTGCTAGAACCTACACCTCAGAGCAATGGGGTCGTGCCTATGTACCCAAGGAAGGGACTAGGGTGAATGCTTCCTACGGGTCGAATAACTCACACTCCGTAGGAACTTCGAGGTAGGACAGATATAGAAGGCATCCTTGAAGTGTACATGTCAAGAGCTGACTTGTTCCTAGGGAAGATCACCGTGTTGATTCATCCAAAGATTGTGAACCTAGTTGGTTTGACACCTCAGATTCCCTAAATCTCACCAAGATGTCACCTCTCTTGCTTTAGATACTCTCGAAGGCACGCCCTAAAGACTTCAGAACATTGACCTAGAGACCTATGATGGAACCACTGACCCACTAGACAACGTCAAAAGGTTCTAGGCACTCATGCTACTACATGGGGCTTTAGAGGCAAGCATGTGCTTGGCCTTCCCAACCACACTCCGGAAAACAACTTAATTGTGATACTCAAGACTTGCACCGAGCTCCAATAAGAGCTAGGACTAGTTTAGTGACCTATTTGTGGCACACTTTGCAACAAGCCAATGACATCCAAAGATCGTTGTCTATCTAATACACATCCAATAGCTAGAGATTTAACTCAGAAGCCCTCTAGTTCTGCGACCTCGAACCAACAATAGCAGTAGTAGTATCCACCCATGGGGTTAAAGAATGTCGCCTTCAGTTCTCCCTAGCAAAGAAGCTACCCTAGAACATGACCGAATTCCTCAATTGGGATGAGAAGTACATGAACGCTGAAGAGGTCATTTGTGCATATAGTGACCAAGGGGAAAGGAAGAAAATGAAGGATCAGGACAAGGACCGAGGTGAAAGAATTGGCAAGCGAAGCTATAGTGAAGGTGTCCAAGCGATCTTGAACACCACCTAGATGACCTTGAACCTTTCCCAGAAGGTACTGTATCTACACCCCATTGAATGCCAAGAGGTGTGAGATCCTGATGCAAATCGCATGCATAATAGGTAACCTAGTGGAAAGAAACCAAGACCGGTACTACAAGTTTCACCGAACAGTTGAACACGATTCAGAGTATTGTTGGGACTTGAAGAACAAGATCCAAGTTGTTGATCTAATGCGGCTACCTTAAGCAGATCATCAAGAGAGACACCCGACCTGTCTTGCAGCCTAAAGACCGTTAAAAGGAAGTTGAGGAAAAAGCATCCACAAAAGTAATCACAATGATCATTGGTGGATGAGCAATAGCCGGGTGTAGCCAGGCCACATGAAAAGCATCAGTTCGAGAATTTCAGTCCGTAAAAGGCAGCTCACCTCTGAAGCGGTCAAAGCTAGATCAAATGATCTTGTTCAGGGGTGAAGATCTGAAGTATGTCCACTTATCTCACAACGATGCATTGATGGTAAAATGATCATAGCGAACTATGAGGCAAAGCACATTTTGATAGACAATGGTAGCTCTGTTGACATACCATTGAACAGATTCAGTGGGGACATAGTTCATCCAATTGGGAAGATCAACCTACCAATAACAACGGGGATCACGTTAAACA
Organism: Nelumbo lutea; assembly: GCF_056320005.1. Classification (NCBI taxonomy): domain Eukaryota; kingdom Viridiplantae; phylum Streptophyta; class Magnoliopsida; order Proteales; family Nelumbonaceae; genus Nelumbo; species Nelumbo lutea. The sequence continues at coordinate 62,260,025 of NC_142689.1, forward strand.
AGGCTACTATGATGACACAATTTTTAGTCATTGAAACACCATCACTATACAATGTTATATTAGGCTGCCCTCTTATGCATGCCCTCCGAGCTATCATTTCTACTTACCACCTTTCAATGGAACTGTGCAAGGGATTGGCGTAGTTTGGGGGGATCAACTCAAGTCAAGAAAGTATTATGTGCTAGCATTAAAAAGGAAGGAATTGTTAGCTGTTGAACTAGACTCATCATACAAGATCGGTGACAACTGATGATAGCCTATTGAGTAGGTAGGTTCAATGCCTCGCTCTAAGATCAACCCTGAAAAGAAGGTACAAATTGGCTCATTACTCTCAAATCCTCTTCGAACTGAACTGATTAGATTCCTTTGACTAAATTCTGATGTTTTTGCTTAGGTAGCCATTAGCATGCCTGGTATTGACCTACTGTTATTACTCATAAACTTAACGTGAATCTGAATTTTAGACATGTGAAATAGAAGAATAGGAATTTCACCCCAGATCAGTGGAGGACAATTGTTGAGGAGATCGAGAAACTCCTAAATGCCAATTTCATATAGGAGGTAAAGTACCTAGATTGGATAGCCAATGTGGTGCTCATCAAGAAGGGAAACAAGAAGTGGTATATGTGCATTGATTATATCGACCTAAACAAAGTTTACCCAAATGATAGTTTCCCACTCTTACAAATAGATAATCTAGTTGACACCACGATTCAAGTTGTTAAGCTTCATGATGTCTTTTTGGGCTACAACTAGATCTTTATGGACCCCTAAGAGGAGGAAAAAACTAATTTTATTACAAAAACTAGATTGTACTATTATCGAGTCATGCCCTTTAGTCTCAAGAACATCGAAGCAACTTATCAACATCCTATAAATAAAATTTTTAAGGATTTAATAGGAAAGAACATTAACATTAATGTTGATGACATGGTAGTTAATAGCAAAACTTCTAGCTCGCATATTGCCGATCTAACTGAAGTGTTTTAGGTATTGCAAGAATATAGAATGAAGCTCAACTTGAACAAGTGTATGTTCGGCATCACGTTGGGAAATTTTCTTGATTATATAGTAACTCGATATGGCATCAAAGCTAATTTCAAGAAGGTTCAAGCAATCTTGGATATGCAATTATCGAGATCCATCAAGGAGGACTAGAGACTCACTAGCCGAGATGCAACACTCAACAACTTCATGTCCAAGTCAACAGGAAGATGTCTACCCTTTTTCTAAAAAATCAAAAAGGCAAAGGACTTCTAATGCACCGAAGAATGTCAATACATGGTCAATGAACTGAAAGAGTACCTCAACTCGCTTCAGTTATTGATGAGGCCTGAGCCTGGAGATGAACTCTACTTATATTTATCTGCTAATGACAAAGTCATTAGTTCAATACTGTTTCAGACAATAAAGAAAGTGCAATGATTTGTTTATAATGTAAGTAGGGACTTACATGCCGCCGAAACTAAGTACCCGAACATTGAAAAGCTCGCCTTTGCATTGATTATCTCAGCATGGAAGCTGCAACCTTACTTTTGAGCCCACACTATCATCATACTAACCAACTAGCCATTGTGCTAAGTCCTGTAGAAACCCAAAGTATTAAGGAGACTCACTAAGTAGGTGATCAAACTTAGCAAATTTAATATCCAATTTGAGCCATAACCAGCTATCAAGGCTTTGGTCTTAGTCGACTTCACTACTAAACATACCTTCAACTTGGTGATACCAAACCCAAGCAAACCACCAAACAGCTTGGAGACATCCACCAGTGTGGAGCCTTCATCCAACTCAAAAGAACCCTAAAGCCTCCACATAGATATCTTGTCCAATTAGAAAAGTAGTGGTGCCAACCTGATTCTGCTCAAACCTGACGAAGTGAAGCTAGAATACATCCTCTAGTTCAGATTTAAGTGTCAAACAATGAATCTGAGTACGAGGCATTGATAGCTAGACTATCACTGTCCAAGGAGATCGTTGTGAAGAATATAGAAGTATGCAACAAATCCATGCTTGACATTAATCAAGTCAACGGATAGTACGAAGCTTCGATAATGATGAAGTATCTAGTGAAGGTACGAAAGCTCTTCCAGTAGTTTGGTTCATTCTCTATCCACTAAAGCTAGATGGTTCTATGGACAATGCTTGGAGGACAATTCACATCAAAGACCAATTGCGCCTTAGCATAGAGAAGGCGATAGAGGTCGAAATCACTCTAGTAAAGAGATGGAGCTGAGTTGGATCGATTCCATTCTTGGAGTACTTGTAGTAGGGAATGCTATCTGCTAATCGAGAAGATCAAGCGCAAATCTTCTCGCAACGTTATTATCAATGACCAGTTGTACCAAAAGTCCTTCATTTTTCCTTGCCTCTAATGTCTTTGACCCACCAAGGCGGAGTACGTGCTCAGAAAGATCCATGAAGGAATTTGTGGTAAATAGACCTGTTCATAGGTCGGGTAGCCCGAGCCGACCTGACCCTCGACCGGTTTTGAACATGATTTTTAGCCTACAGGCTTGACCTCAGGCCTAAAAGCCTATCTCAGGATTTGTCAAAAATGCCCAACTCGAGCCCAGCCCAGTCGAACTAGTTTCTAAAGCCTAAATCCCTATTCCCCAACTCAACTAACCTTTCCCAGTTTCCCTCTTTTCATAGTTTTGTCTTCTCATTCTCACTCTCATAGTCTCAAGCACCAGCGAACTCAGACACCTTTCTCACTTTCAAAGGTGAACTCAAGCACTATCACAACCAACCTCTCTCTCCAATGATGACCACTGACCAGGTCCTCTCTCTCTCATTATCTTCCTCTCTGTCTCTCTATCTCCGATGGTAACCACTAGGTCCTCTCTCTATCTATCTTCCTCTCTCTGTCTCTCTACCTCTGGAGTATGTCTTTTCTCCCCCTCTCTCTCTCTCTCTATCTATCTTCCTCTCACTACCTCTTTGTTTCTGGTGGTAACCACTGACCAACTCTCTCTCTAGAACAAGCTTAAGTCCAAATTGTGGCCTACTAGCAATGAGTAGCTCGCTACCACAATGCCCGAATCAAGAGCATTGCTTCCAAGTTGGTGATCCAGTACTTCGGAAGGTCATGGTACCCAATTCGAGTTTTGGGAAACTCAATCCGAACTGGAAAGAACCCTACAAAGTTGTCAAGGCAATAGGTGGGAAGGTTGGTACCCCATACATGAAACACCAAAAACCTTAAAGGGTATTATATTTAAAGTTTTGAGCTCGCTTCACCAATTCGATTTATTTCATAATCTTAACCAATTAATTTCAGTTCGATTTATTTTGCCAAACTCGGCTCGACCTTGTGAGTTGGAAGACTCAAACCGGTTTTAGTTAACACTAGGTTGGGTAACTTGGCCCTAATTGGCCAGGATATCTCGGGTGAAGAACTACCAAACTACCTGAAAGCTGCTTACGTGACCTTTGCTTATGCAACCCTGCTTTGCATAACCTTGGTCAGGAAACGTTATGGCTAACTCGACTAGCTCGGATTCATATCAATCATTCAAAAGACAAAAAGGCATAAAAGAAAAGGCTTGCACATTTCATTGTTGATAAAATTCTTCTAGTACATAGCCAAAAAAAGAAAAGGAAAGAAAAAGTTGAGCTCTGAGCATAGGATACATCAGTTCATATTTATAAAGAGCAAAGAAAAGAGGCAAATGGTCAAGGCAAACATCACTGGGAGCACATCATTGGCAACCACCTCGTCACCCCGGTCCTCGTATCCTCCACCTCCTCAGAGTCCTCTTTGTTTGCCTTCTTCAGCACCTCTCGGTAACGACTGACAACTTTAACTTTCCTAGGTCACACTCCAGGAACGTGTCCATGATCTATCGACAGATTTTGAAGCCCTTATTCATGTAGGTAGAAGCATACTCATCCCAATCGACCTGGAACTCCTTTGGGGCGGTGTACTACTAGATGGTTTTATCCTTGGCCACTTTCAACTCCTAGCTAAGCTTCATCCTCCCATACACAGTTTAGCCTCCTTTTGCTCAAGTTCACTAATGAGTATGGCCATACTCTTCTCGGCATTGGCCAACTTCTCCAACAACTTGGCCTTTCTCTTGCCTCTCCTGCTCCAAAGCAGCAAGACTAGACTCCACCTCAACTCGAAGAACTTCCACTTGGGCCTTTAGAGCCTCGAACACCTTGGCCACCTTCAATTTTCCTCGGGAGTCCTCTACGTCTTTCCTCATAGCCTCATATTGGCAGGAGCACGAGTTTACTTTTCCTATTGGTGCCCATCAAAGAGGACAAGGGGCACTTGGCTGCTTAACTCCTTTACATACTTGGAGAGGAGGACCCCCTTATATAGATCGAGCACAACTCTCGGATCCCAAACTTTGTCAGTAGTCTTCACTAATCACCTTGGGTTAAACACTAGTGCCTACTCAGCTGCACACTACTCTCCCACACCAACAAAGGGGCTTGATGTGTCATCCATCTCTGTACTGGGGGCTATAGAGACTTGCTCAGCAAGGTGGACCTCCGAATTGACGGACTCTGTGTTCCCCCTCCTGGGCACATCCTTCAGCCTTTCTTGACATTGTCAATGTCAATGTCGATGACCTCTACATCTACTTGCTCAGCCAACCTAGGCTCATCGTCCACAACCCCATAAGAACTGCCCTTCTTGACCTTCCTCTTGTTCTTTCTAAGGGCATTAAAGACTCCAACGCTATTGACATGTGGCATCTCTCCTACAAGAAATAATATGCGTCATATCGCACTACAAGGTAAGCCTAAGGTAAAACAACGAAAAAAATCCAAGCATGGAGAGGCAACCTACCCGCTGGATTGAGACTGGCCTAAACCAACATCTGCTCAACCAAATAATCCAAGGTGAAGAGCTACCCTCCTTCGGTTGGAATAGAGAAAAACTTTCCCTTCCAATCTGATATCTTAGAGAGGCCATCTGGTAGCTTATGTTTAGAGCAAAATGATAGGGAGAAGAAGCCCTCCTCACTAGAAAGCTTCTTTATATGACAAATCCCTACAAAATTTTTGAAATACTGGCCCAAGGTGATGTCATAATAGTTCAAGACTTTTGAGATGAAAAGGTGGAGAGAAAATCTAAGCCTGACATTGAAATACACATAGACCACTCCCTAACACATGGTACCACTCCTTAATACACCAAAGGTTAGCGAGAGTAAGTCAAGTTTGGACAAACTCTGACTTCTTTCTTGAGGACGAGGCCCTTTTATGGGAACCTCGATGCTCTTGGACTGAGGGCCCTTTCTCAACCTAGGCGCCAGCTCGCTCCTCACACTCAAACCCAAAACTAGACATAATTGTAAAGAAGAGAAGGAAACTCACCAAGAAAGGCTAAGGGACCAAATCGACCTAGCTCTAACTGTATTCTCCCACCACACGTTGATCTCTTCAACCTCTCTACAACGCTCCTCCACAGTGAACAAGTGCAAATGGACCCCCTTGGCCTCACTATTTATAAATGGGGATAGCGGATCATTTACGGTTGAGGTATCTTTGATCTAATAGTCTAAAAGTTAGCGACGATTCATCTATTAAGGTCCAAATTTAGATTAGCATATTTTCTGGCATTTGTGAAAGCTAATTTTTGCATGAAATCCATGCGGAAGGCGACATGACTTGCTAGACAATCCCAAACCGGTGTGAATCCATGACATTTTGAGAACTCGACCCAAGCCAAACGACTTCCATCACTTGAGCTATTCACCTTGAGATTGGAAGTGAGGGGTAATTGATGAGGGACGATTTATCCCTCCAATGATATTCGATCACATGGCAACAACTTTATGACACCTCAATAACACATGGCAAGACCCTACTTGAACGCACCCCGACAAATTGACCTATTGGCCTAAAGCACTCACTCGGTTTGACTATACTCTCAACCTACTTGTTAGACCTGGGCAGCCCACAACCTAAAGCACTCACTCGGTTTGCATATGGCACGTTTTCACTCTTCTCCATTCACACCAGATAACTGGCCCGAAAGATAAATGGACACAATGCCTACTTGGCAACAATAAGCCCGCTCACCCCACTTCGTGGGGAAGTGAATAGGAACACCTGCAGTGCCTGAACATGTAAGACACGTCTCAGCCAAGCCTCGAGGTCCATATAAGGTAAGCCTTCACCCTCAAAAGGAACGCTTACATATATGCATACACACTCTCGCTTTGATTCCTGCCCTATTGCTTTCTACCGCCTTGAAGAGCTCGATACTCACTTGAACGTCGAAGTTCCTGGTCTCGAAAATCCCCCCAAGCCCTTTGACATCATTTTTCTTGCAGATCTAGTTTCCAATTACACTTGTTGAGCTTCAAGCTGTCATCGATAGTAGGGATCCAACACTTTTGACCTTCATCAACATCATAGGTGAGTATGTAATGTTAGTTTCAGATTTCTACCAAGTCATCTACTTTTGTGCAAGTGTCCAGAGTGGGTTGAGGTTTGTCTTAAGAATCAATGAAAATATTTTAGTTTAGCCGATTTAGCCTTTTCACATCCAACAAACCCATTAACAATATAATAGATTTGTAACCCCATATGAGGAACAGAAGATTGCCAATAATGCCTCCTTATAAAAATATTGTCTTTGTTGTGTTCCCACTCTGAAGAGATTTGGCTTTGCATACATAACCAATTTGAGTATAATAGAGAAGTGTGCATGCAACACCCATGGTCTGTAACTGCATGATCTTTAATTTGAAGTACTAGAGACATAGCAACACCACTGATAGTTTACTAGCAATAACGGCTTCATCATTTCTGATACATGCAAAATCTGTTCCCGCATTCAGTGGATAGCTCTAAAAAAGACCTAGAAACATAGTAGCCACTCTACTAGCTTTGCAACCTCTCCATATGCTTGGATTGGTTTGCTGGTTATAGTGTCAAGCGTGAAGAAAACAGGGAAAACATCAAGAGGGAACTCAATTTATAGAGTTTGCGAGCACATGATTTCTATTCAGTTAGTATATATATTAAAGGAGAGGTCAACTGCTTTATTTTTCCTATTACCAGTCGACACTGTTGGTAAACTTTTCACAATCATCAACCATTAGAGGTAACACTTTCTCAGTGTAGCATGATTTTTGAACCGCTGTTGAGACAGTCAGATCATTCAGGCAACTGATTCCATTTTACCTCAAACCCAGTCCCTGGCCAAAAACCGTTGAATTAACCAACAAACCGTTGATCCAAACAGTCAAACCGTTTAAATGGTTTTTGGCCATTTCTAAATTTTAATTATTTTTTATTTTTTAATTTATTTTGTCAAAACAGGCCATCCACTTGGACCAAACAGTTGAAACGAAACCAGTGGCCAAAACAGCCAATTAGTCTTTTGAAGTAAATATCAACTTTATATCTTAGTCTGATTTCTAATTTTCCACTAAACAAAGTGAGGGTTCTAGTTTTCTCTTTCGGTTTTTGATCAAGTAGAATGCAGATTTGGGTGAACTTGGAAATGGGAGCTGGCAATTGCTGTTCCATCATGGAGACTGGTTCAGTCAGCCGAGAAGACCGATGGACACTCCTTTCTTTTTCTCTCTTTCTCCCTATCTTTCCTTCCTCTTCATTTTTCTTTCTTATTTTCTTCTTTTCTCTCTCCTTTTTTTTCTCTTCATCCCTACACCGCAACAATTGTTAATTTTCACTGTTCGTCGTTTGACAGTTTGACTTCTTATTCCGTAGCCCTAAAGTTGATTTTGGTTTTCTCCCCTTCTTTAAATAGAAAAAGTAATACCTTAGAATCTATAAAGAAAAGCTTTCAAGTTTTCAAAACTTGTTAAAACATACAATTTAAATGCTACAGGGCAAGTTCATAATGACGTATTTTTGAATCAGGTCATGTTGGGTTCGGATTGAGACAAACCCATACCATACCTAATTCGTTGACATCCCTAGTGGTTAATGATTGTCAACTGTATTTAAGGGATTTTGCAAATATTAAAAACTGCTAAAACTCAGAGATAACTTGAGAGATTTTTCCTAATTGTTTACGGAATAAGCTTACCTACATTATATTTGTTGGATATAAACTGGTGTCATAGGGACTAGGGGTAATCTAATTCTCAGCCATCCGAAAGATGACAATTTTCAGCTTGACGGGGTTTCTTTCAACCAGCTCAAAGATGCAGATGTCACCTAATTTCAAATGGTTTTCCCGCACAAACTTACGCCAACCTTTGCATATCCTCACTGCACCATTTCCTTCAAAGAAAAGCCGGGCGGACCACGATCTCCCGTCAGAATCCTCCATTTTGATGTTCCTCTGCATCTCCTCCGTCAAATATATCCTACAGAACTCCATTGGTAGATCCTGCACGACCATGATTTCATGTTTCAGTAGATCACTATGCTACACTATTTACCTAATTAAAAAAACAAAAAAAACTTTTTAATCTCTCTACTCTATACAACCCTTTCTAAATCCATGTGAAGATTTTGCATAGATTCCCATCTGGGAATGATGTTTTTAGATATCTGTTTTAGGAATAAGCCAAGGAGCTGACCAGACTGCATCCTCTTCCTCCTCCACCAACATATGATGGACGCATAATAACCGAGACGAAAGGATTCTTGGACTTAAATGCTCTTGCAGCTTTACCAACTCTACTTCTTTCTTGGATTGTCAAACCCCTCGTTGCAAAAGCCCTAGAATCAGGGCGCCTTTTGGTTCCACTTGTGATTGCACTCTTTTTTTCCGTCTCTGCAAAACCATGCATCCCTTTGCACTCAACAATTAATCAAAAGAGATGAGATAATGCTCTAAACTCCAAATTAAAACAATAATGCAAAAACATTATCCGGAGGCCAAACCGTTTTTGCCTCCAGGTTGAAGTCATGGTTTGATTGTTCAGGTCGAGCGGTTTTTATCAAGTCAACAGTTTTTTGACCAAACCTAGAATCTTGATCGAGTGATGGTTGAAATGATTCAATTTCAACTTCGAAAGTTTCTCACTGGATTAATTCAATTCTACCTTTATGCCCAACAGAAGGAGTACTCGATGCTGGTGGATGTGGATTGCCATTGCCATGGTTCTTTGTTCCACAACTCGGCTCACTTTTCCTTGACCATCTTGGGTGATTTTCTCTTCTTCCTCTAGTCGTGCATTGATCTTCTAGTCGTTCCTTAATGACACCCTTACTGCTTGGAGTAGCTAGAGAAGCAGGGTTTCCCAGGGAAGGTGGAAAAACATCCAAGATTTCCAGAGAATCCTCTTGCAATATTTCTTCCTTTACCTTGCATGGTATCAGGCTGGTTTCTATATGATTCTCAGTACGATCACATGGATACTCTATCTCAGAGGCTGTGGTATCAAATATAAGGACATGAAAATGTGAATTCCCGTCATATCTAAAAACCAAGACGTGCCCTTCGCCTAAAGAATGATACTCTACGAACTCTTGCCAACCCTTCTGGAACCATAGTTTTCCATTCACCTTCTTCAACCCTACTCTCCATACTTTACCACTGGGAACGGTAAGGACTGCAACAGTAGAGAGATTTCCCCTCAATTTCCTCACAAACTTTTCTGGGATCACCTGTTCAAAAAAAAAAAAAGGGAGCAACTGGCTCAGTCTTCCCAGTGAGTTGAAAAGGGAGGCTCCTCCTATACAATCCGAGTTGTGTTGGGTTAAATTTGATTTAGGATCCCAAGATGGCTCTGTGGAAAAAGGACCCACAGAGCCTATGACACAGAGCAAACCTCATTTGGGGCCTACCATCTGGATCAAAACCAGGGCAAGGTTCGACACAAGACAGAGAACTGGATGGAGAGACAGCACAGTCACAGTCTAACTCTAACTCTAGATCATTGGGATTGAGATTTTTAGTACAGAGAATGGGCAGGAGGTAACGAGGCTGTAGAGGAAGAAGGGGAGTTGATGCCTCATACATTCTAAACAAACAGAAATCTCACATGGATAACATCATCGTGTACCGGTAACAAAAGCCAGAGAGAGAGAGAGAGAGAGACTTACGAGTTGTCGTTGTTGAAGAATGGAGGAATGGATTATCTTGAAGAAATGAAAACTCTTTACCCAGGAGATTGATGAAACATCGGAGCTATCTTGGCGCCTCCGGCGACGGTTCATTGTTTCTGCCAACGTATACGACGACCAACCTCCTGAAGGGCGGCGAAATCCAACCAGTAAGTCTCAGAGAGACGCTATGCTTCCATCTTTGTTAGTTGTCTCGAGAAGTTAAAAATTAACCATCATTTCAGCCAGTCTCAAGATAGACTGACAGTGAAAGAAAGAAAGTCTTGACTGTCGAGCCCTCGATCCGCAGTCATCATTTAAGCGGGGTTGTCCGTTGTCAGCATTTCCAATTTTATGCATCTGATGAAATTTAAATCGGCTGATACATTAACTAAATTCAAGTTCAGATTCAGATAAACTGATATTGATTTGCAGCCTTAACTAGATCCATGTCAGAGGAAATCCCCTGGTTCAAATATGGATGTCAGAGCAGTAGAAGATTTGTCAATCACACCAAATTAAAGGCCATTTGCCTCTCTGACATTTTTAAAGAAAAATTAAAACATTATAACCCTGTTCAACTGCATGCCAAAATTACACCTTGATGCACTCAGTTTCAACCAGATAAAAAGATCGTGCATTAATTCCTTTGATTCTACCATCCAAATAATTAATTAAGGTGATTGATTGATGAACCCAAAAAAGAAAGTTCAAAAGTAATATTTTCTGCTTTTCTACTTGAGTTCCACAGAAGTGACTTCCCCACTACCGCCAGCATCTGTTTGAGATACGTCCTCTTCTGTGATACATGGCAACGCTTTCAGCACTGTGGCTGTAGAAGGTGGAGGTGGGCGTGGTATCTGGTTAGAAAAGTGTGCGAGTTCTCCAAATCCTGCAGCCTCCCGGAAAATGTTGACACAGATTACGACCCCAGGCCCTCGGATGAACTCAAAATTGCAGGCATCACCTTGTACTATGTTGTTGGCTTTCCGAAAGGCAGGCCACCCGCCTGAAATATCAGCTCGGCCATCGCTCCTTGGATGAACTCTGACGCTCCACGACCTCCCCCGAGGATCCCAAAGCATGGCTTTCCCCTCGCTTGTCAGCCCTACCTCTTTCGTCACCGCCTTTGGAATCATCTTCATTAATTTCGTGCACCACCATAAACAGAAGAAATTCAAATTGGGTGAGACATTTGAAACAACAATATATAAGCATCTTTCCTCTGACAGTCCAAAGATGAATATCGAAAATTAGAAGTTTAGGACCAAAACGCACCATGTGACTTCTGCTAGTCTTGCCACACAGTGATGCAAACTGTGGGAATTCTGTTTTGTACGAAGAGGCTGCTTTAATCGCCTCGTTTCTTGGTTGCCTCCTTGGTGTAGCACGGCCAACTGCGTCCATATATATCATGAATATGAGAAGCGTTGCATGGATAACGACTGTCAGTGTTGTGCTGAAGAAAAACTTACCACCATTACCTTTACTAGTAGAAACAATTGCTTTGGTGGTGGATTTGGTCTTTGTTTTGCCTTGCTTTTTGTTCTTTGGCCGGAGATTATTACTCTGACCACTCTGAGTGGTAGTGGTTGTCTGAGCTGACGATGAAGAAAGCAGAAAAGGCAATTCCTTTTCGCAAGAGCTCGTGTCGTATATTTTAACAGTGAATCTGGAATCACCATGATAGCTGAAAACTAAGAGGTCCCCTGCCACCAATCGATGATGTTTCACAAATCTCTGCCAACCCTTTTCAAAGTAGAATTGTTTTTCAATCCTTTTCACCCTTACAGACCAAAGTTTTCCGGTTGGACTTCTGAGGATGGATGTTTCGGGCACTGATCCACAGAAATGCTTCATGAAAGGTGGCGGTATCCTCTACAAAAATTAAAAGGAAAAATGAAGAAAATGTCAAATTAAATACAACATATAGGAGCTACACGTACAAAAGAAAATCCTCTCTTCTCACCAGCAGTCTGGAGAAGTTGGGGGCGATCAAAACTTTGAAGAAGGAAGGCCTGTTGCGTCGATGGTTTGTCATTCTACGTATTTTTGTTTCAGCAATTGGTCTAGGCTGTCGCAGCTTTTTAGTCACTGGGGGCATTTCCACCATGAAAGCACTCTATGCATGTATATATATATATATATATATAGAGAGAGAGAGAGAGAGAGAGAGAGAGACTATAGTAATGGCAAAACCAAGAGGAAGTCGCCTCTCCTCCTCGAAGCAAGACCGGCTTTATAATAATAATACTCATGGCAGTGGCACGCTCATCATCCATCAGGGCGTCCAAAATCCAGACCGTTGCTGGGTTCCTTGGTTCTCCCTGCAGTGACTGTTAGAAGTTCAACGGTCGGGTATATCACATCAAAACTGAAAGGTTTGAAACCATCGGATTGGAATTAACGTTAATGATACCCGCCATGCATGCACAGATTTTGGTTTTAACGGTCGAGAAAATAAATTAGGCAATTGTGGCATCAACGGTCGAATGATTCATACTCCCTTCACCAGTCTAATTAGTCTTCATAATATCAAAATCAGTCAATTGCGGCACCATCGCTCCTTGGATTGACAACAAATTAGTGGGTGCATCGATCTGCATATTCTTTGTTGCAGAAATCTCTGTATGCAATATGCTCCTCAAAGGGATCAAAGAACGGTCACAACTAAGGCACCCCAACATCCAAAACCAGCCATGAGCTCTTTCTCATTCACCATTCATCACTGTTAGCGTGCTACCTATAATAGATGAATTTGGATTCAGTCCTCACACCATTGTCACAGCACCTTCCAACTGCATGCGGAGTTAAACAAGAAAATGAGGTGGGAATAGAAGAGGTATGCTGTGTAGTAAAATGGGGTGGGAACGTTTGGGTCTATTGTAGATTTTTTTTTAAAGAAAAATTAAACAAAATTTTTAATTTTGGGAGTTGGAGGAACATTAAAACTGATCCTTTTTAACATTTTAGTTCAAATTTTGGGTGCCAAGTACCACTTTATTATATTTTTTACCTTACCTCTACTTATGTCATATTTAATTGGGCAAAATTCAAATGGATTCTAAGTTTGGAGACGAGATCTAGTCGTCTTTGTAAAGCGCTCCTCACACCAACCTCACAGCACAGCATGTATACTTGTGTGTTATTATTATTCATGAGAGATTTTTTCAATATATACACGGTTGGAATGGCTGAGGTCAATTTGAGGAGGGCTTTGTAAGGAGCAGACTCCAATTCCTAACCCTTACATTGTTTTTGGATTTTTATTGTTAGATAAACTTCTATTAATTTTTCCATAATGTTTGTTAATTTTTATTATTCTAAATTATATTTAAATGAATTTTATTTTTTTGTTAGATAAACTTGTTTTGATTTTTATTAGATTTAATTTTATTAGTTTTTATTAGATACATTTGTTTTGATTTTTAATAATTTTTATTGGATTTAATTCTTTTTTATTTATTTTAAGTAGAATTTAAAATAAAATGACCCAGTTAGCAAATCCGTATATATACCTAATAAAAATTGGGCCTAAAACGATCCATTTAAATCATCATCTTCGAAACCAAATTAAGTCACTGCAATACCCATTCGAACAACCATTATAGCCTTGCATTGAGAATATTTTTCCATGAAGTAAAACATACAAGCATGGAAATGTTTCCGATGCAAGGCTGTAAAGACTGTTCGAACGGTGTTTGAACAGGACTTGCACTAACTGAAGCCGATCTCGATTCAGTCGGTGCAAGGCCTGTTCGAAAACCTTTATAGCCTTGCATTGGGAATATCTCCCATGAAAGGCTGTAAAGGTTGTTCGAAGGGCCCTGCACTGACTGAAGCCGATCTCATCTTCTTCACTCAATTTGAAAATCAAAAAAAAAAATTAATTTCGTGAATCCTCAAAGTAAACAGAGCCCAGAGCCTAGAGGTCAATCTCAATTGAGCCATCCACAATGAATTTGAATACTTGTACTCTCTTCCAACACCAAGCCAACAACATCACTTTTATCTTTTTTCTGTTTTTTATTCTCAAAACTCCAACATTTTGAGCATCAATTTCTTTGAACCTGACACTAAGTTCTTTTAGGCTATGTTTGGTTTGAAGGAAAAGATGAGGAAAGGAAGGAAAAGGGAGGGAAACCTACACAAATTGCCTTTCCCAACTTTTTCCTTTAAACTAAAAGCAGCCTTATTGATCCATATAAATATTTTCAGTTCAAACCAAGTTCCATCTCCCCATTCCCATGAATCTGACAAATATATGCCCATGATTTCATTCCAAAATCTCACCTTTGTTTTATATTATATTTTTTGCAAGATATACATCTGGCTGTGTATGGGTTATGGTTGAATTGATCCCGCATGTCACCTTTGCGCCCGTCTTATCTCTTCGGCCATGTTGGCCCCACGTAGGATGGATAAGCACAACCAAGAAAGGAGAACCATGTATGGATAAGGAGGATAGTTCCGTCGAGGATTAAGACTTATCTTGAAGACCTCGACGAACAACCTTATCCCCGACAACTCCAGAAGCCTCATCCAAATAGGATACGGATTCTCAGCTATAAGTAGGTAACCCTCACTCGAGGTAAGGAACTTTTGATTCTTCAGCCTCCATATTGTTACTCTCCCTCTATTCAAATCAGCACGTTTCTCTCAACTACTCGGCCCGACCATCCATCTCCCATTACTGACTTGAGCGTTGGAGTGCCTACCCGAGGAACAACTCTTTGGGCCTCTGATCACTTTCTTGTTTCAGATCTCACTGCATGAATTCGTCTTTCCACCTCGGCTTCGCTAGTTGATAAGATTATTTGACTGCGATCTTGACTTGAGACACCTCGGATCAGACAACATCAACTGCTTATATACAAAATGTCTTAAAATTTCTCCTAAAGGGTTTAGATTATGTTTTCATGGAATCCACGTGTAGACAGGTAAAGAAATGCAACTCCATTGTTCATTCAAACTAACAAAATATTTGAAGTTTTGGTTTTTCTTTTGCTTTACTCAATACTCCATCTTAATTGGTTCATAATCGATGAAACTCAAATCTTGATTGTTGTTGCCTATTGGTAAATCTTTGGATTAATTTATTGAATTTAGTATAATAAACTGTATAAAAATAGAAATTGTAATTGTATATATTAATTTTAATATGCAATGAAATACAGAGAGCTTTGTTTTGTTTTTAGTTTTAATTTTTCTTTCACTCCTCATGATTCTTGCAAATCAAGAAAAGATATAAATAGTAATGTGGTCCATTTCTATGACGTTTCTGGAAAAGAAAGCAAAACGATGAACACATTTAGAATCTCTCTCCAGGGAAAATGTTTGGCATACTCCAAAGGGACCCACACAGCTGTGCAAGCAACTCTGTAAAACCTGGTGCACTAAGATTCAGGATCTATGCTTGGCCAACATGCAACTATTCTTTCACAGAAAAGTAATCTCACCATTTTCTTTACACCTAATTTGTATGGTATATTGGAGGCGAGAGAGTTACAAATTCATCCTGTGGGCATTATGTAGTATTTATGAAAAATTTTAGGAGAGGCTTAAATATTTTACCCTATAGCAGAACATTTCTCTCACATGTGATTGGACATTTATAAAATTATATAGATTTAAAAAACAGCAGGGGTCAATTCTGTTCAGTTTCATGGCAGAACCTAAAACTTACCTTGTAGGGGTTGGTTCCAAGTTTTTAGAACTAGAACCTACCCTATAATGGCCAGTTTTAGGGTGGGTTCTGGCCTTGGTAGTTCTGAGGTCACCCTCTTCAAAAAAAAAAAAAAAAGCAGGTTCTTTAATAATTTGATTTTCAATAAATATAATATATATACCATATATAAAAGTGTGGATGTAGAGTGAATTTTTTTTTGGATTAAAATTATCCACAATTTTTTTTGTTTGAGAAAGGGTATAAAAGTCATTTTATTACAACATTAATGTCAGCTTTAATGGCTACTAAATTGTTTATATTTGTGTATTTAGTCTATTTCTAATGGTAAGGGTTGAAAGCGTAACTTCAATTATTACTTTCCACCCATTTAATCCCCTCTCATTAAGGTGGTGTTCAATATCATGGTTATCCATGATATATTGTATTTCAAAACACACTACAGCTATTTCCATCATTCAGTTCAATATAGTGTGGACCGAACCACAATATCTCGTGGAATAGTCCACACTATATCGCAAAATCTCTTCCACGGGTAAGAATCGTGGAATGCTCCACACAATCGTGATCCCTACTTCGCATCATTATTCCACCCTAATAAATATTATTGTTATAGCTCTTTTTTTGAGGAAACCATTGTAGCTCTTGGTCTCCCATCAGCCTGCCTTGCCGCTAGAAGAAGGTGGCCAACACTAGTCAAAGTTACCCTAGTTCATTGAGCATCTGGTCATCAATTATTTGAATAGATGTTCATCTGGATTTTTCTTTTATCACAGATGTTTATTTGGGATTGAACCACCGTTATCTTGTGTCAATACATTGAACAGTTGGTCCGTTCTGACAGAAAAAAATAAAACAGATAAAAAGCGATCAAAACTGTTGAATGGTTCAATCGCTTGGATCAACAGTTTGCTGACCAAATCAACGTTTTTTGGCCAAAATTCGGTTTTGGCAAAAAATGGAACTGGTCATCTTACCGATTCCTAGCTTTTTCGGTTCAAACATTCGAAAACAATGGTCGACCCATTCTGATAGAAAAAAAATAAAAAAATAATACAATAATAAAAAAATGGTCAAAACAGTTGAATGGTTCGAGCAAGGTTCAAAGTGTCGACACGTATCGGCCCATATCGAATGATACGTATCATTCCAGGACCTCTCTGATATGCCCCTACAATGGGTGTATTGGAGTCTGACTGGTTCAAGGGGTGGAGGAACCCTAAACCACCCCCCTGAACTGGTTTTGAAAAAAATAAAAAAAAGTAAAAAAAAGGTATCGATTCGCCCGATATGCCGGTAGAACCTTGACAGTTTAACCGCTTGGGTCAACAATTTGCTGACTAAATCAACGTTTTATGGCCAAAATCCGATTTTGGCAAAAAACGGAACCAGTCACATGACTGGTTCCCGGTTTTTCTAGTCTGACCATTCAAACAGAACGGTCAACCCGTTTTGATAAAAAAATAAAAAATGGTTAAAACCGTTAAACGGTTCGAATGATTCAACTACCCAAGTCAACAATTTTTCTGGTCCAACCGTTTGATCCGGTCTGGTTTTGAAAACCATGGAAAAAGTAATAACATTTAATTGGATAAATGTATATTTTATTATTTATTATTTTACATAAATAAATAGTAGTAGTGTCAAATTGTCAATAACTTCATAAAACAATATTAGTAATATTATTAATAATATTTTTATTAATTAATAAGTTTTGAATATTATTAATCATGGTTAATTATTAGTAATTAGTAACAATATTATTAATTATTATCAAATATTATTATTAATATTGTTAATTATTGTTAACATTATAACCATTAATTATTAATATTAATAATTATTACTATTTTTAGTTAATATTAATATAATTATTTTTTATTAAATATTATTAATATTATTGTTAGTAGTATTAATTATTATTATTTTTTTATTAATTATTAAACTTTTTTGTAATTTATTAATGTTTTTTATTATATACTACTAAAAAATAAAATATTGTGTTTTAATGATTAACGACATAAATAATCTCACATGTTGTAGTTGGGATGCATAGAATCAAACACAAGATGTGGACAGAAATGTGTCACATTGCAGAACACCCATTAAGGTGTGGTATGGATCAGTACACACATTTTTGTCCATGGTGCAGAACAACTATTCTGTTGAGGTGTGGTGTGTTTTCATCCACACCACACCAATGAAAATACACCACCCAATTTCTCATCTACGTTACAGAACACTCCCTAAGTCTTATAATTAAGGTATTAAGTCACATTTTCTCTTATTAAATCCTATATTTAAGTTATTTTTTCACAAATAAATGCTACTAACTAAACCTATGCTAATACTTTTAACATAAACTGACTCAAAAGCAAAGCTATTCTTTATCCAAGTGGTGGTTAAGGAATTCGACCATACGAATCAATCAATTGGTCAACCTATGAAGTCATAGTTAGGTAATAAAATTTTTAAAATAGAAATAAATATAGATCATTCTCATGAAGTGCTCGGATCTCAAAATCCATGGCATCTTTCTAGTGTGGTTTTGCTACAGACTACTTGTAAGATCTGGGAGTGAATTTGGTAGATAAAACAACAAAGAAGAAGCTATGGACTGGTGAAAAACCATAACTGCCAGGTGGGTGAGAAATTCTAGAAGAACGATGTAAAATGGGTATAGTGGGTTCAAGGGGAGGATTGGGTACACATACTAGGGCAGTTGGAATGACTGGATCAAAGCTGGTGGTGAAGCAGAGGGGGGCATTGAGACTGAAGAAGACCGTTGCTTCCTGAAGTAGGTCTGAAGTTGTTGCGGAGGGGGCATTGGTATACTTGAGGTACATGTAGAGTCAAAATTGTGTAATAACGAAATGGGAGCTGAGAATTTTACAATATGTTCAAAAAATGATACACTTTCAAGGAAAGATACATTACAGGAGATCCAAATGCATCGCTTGTGTAGTTAGCTTTGTGCATTCATGACGTGGAAGGTGAACAAAACAAGCACAACAAAAAACCTTGAACAGATCTAGAGGTTTGTGTAAGAGAGATTGGAAATAAAAATTGTTTAAGACAGACGAAGGAAGACAATATATAAGATGCACAACATCGTTGTTCGCCTCCACCCAAAACCAAGAGGATACATGGAAGTCTTGTAAAATTGTTCTAACTACACTCAAAATATGTCAATTGTTTATTTCTGCTACCCCATTTTGTTGTGGGGTGCTTAGATAGGATTTCAGTGATTGAATTCTATGTTGTTTTAAGTAAGTTTGGAAGTCCATATCAAAATATCCGAGCATCAAATTGGATAGTAACATAATCATGAAAGTGTTTAAATACAGATTAAACTTCATATTTCTTTCGAAAAAAATAAAGCCAGGTGAAACGAGTTCAGCCATCAATAAATGTTACAAAGTATTTATATATCATCCGTAAAACAACAAGAGGGGACTGGACATCACTATGTATTAAGTAAAAAGGGATTGTAGCATACTTATAGTGAGATGGAAAAGGTAAAATATGACTCTTAAATCAACCACAAGTAATTCAATTTTTTGTTTACATTCTTAAAAGAAGTAGCAGAGATATATAAACTACTTGAAGCAAATAACTGATCGAGTTTCTTAGAAAACGGATGGCCAAGGCGTTTATACCACAAATGCAAATCATTATTACAATTAAATGACTCAAAACTAGAGGTAGTAGAAGTCAAACATGAAGTAGAAACTAGTGCAGCCTTATTCTTTTGAAACTCCAAAGTAAATAGTCGTCCCATTCTATGCCCCTTCCCCTTCATCTTCCAGTTTGCCAGTCTTGTATCAAACAACCATCAAAAGTGAATGAGACAAAGTTACCTTCTTCTATCAGTTGGCCAGCTGAAATCAAATTGTGCTGAGCTTGGGTACAAATAATGTTTTCGATAAATGAAATGGAGATGACTTAGAAGTAGATAAATACAAATCATCACATCCAAATATATCTAATTCCTCACCATTAGTAGTGACAATGTGTTTATTGGTAAGATGGGGTTTGGGATGCTAACCAAGTGTGGCCCCTGTCATATGGTTAGAGGTTCCTGATTCAATATACTACAGATGATTCGGTGAGGCACAATTGGTTGGTCACTTACTAGACAGACCAACAACAGAGAAGGTTAAAGAGATGATCGAGGACATGAGTTGTCGAATCCATTCTTGAGACATGCCACTTGAAGTATCATTTTGGCCAGCCATAGAAATAATGGAGGATGTTGCATTTGATGCATCTGCAACAGTCTGATAAGCCTTGTAGCTTCCTTTTTTCTAATTTGATTCATTATTTTTTTGAGGCCAAGTAGAGCATTCAATAATAATATGGTTGAACTGTTTATAGTAACTGCATGTATTCTTTTTCATGCAATGGGAGACAACATGCCCAAACTCCATACACTCATAGCACTGTGCTTTAGAGAAGTCATTTTTCCTTTTCAGTTTTGTTGCCAGGAAAATAGTATTAATGTTGGACTCTTCTCCCATCTAGAGTAGTCTGTGTAGAAAATTTGGTTTCAACTTTTATAACTTCGAATTCAAGCTTGAGATGCATTAGGAAGTGCATAATCTTTCTTCTATCAAAGTGTTCCTTCATATACTTCACACAACATTCCGACAGATCCTTTGCCATGTGTACAAACTCATACTCTGTCCAAAGGTTTATAAGCCCAACATAATATTCTTGGACCTTCCTTTCTCCTTGATAATATGAGAAGATGTCAACCTCTATCTAGTACTATCTCGAGGTGTTTGATTGTTGATATACTTTCTCAAGACACTCATACATCTCATAGGTAGTCCCGTATCCTCTCATAGGAATTGCAATGTTAGTTTCAATCGATCCTATGATCCATGATGCGATTTTCGCATTACAATTCTCCACTAATTAAGACCCTTAATGTCTGAATCATCAGGTTTAACTACAAATCCATCCAGATATCCCCAGAGACCTTTTTGCCTCCACATGAAATTGAAAATTAAATTTTCAAAATGCATAGTTCATACCATTAAACTTAATAGGGAGAACCTCCATCCTTTTTGATGCCATTGAATCACAAGAGCAAGAAAACCACACTTCTAAACAAAGGGTAGGGTTCAAATTAGAAGAAAGAAAGAAGTACCTTTTAGCCACTACCTAGAAAAGGAAACTGTAAAGGTCTGCCATACTCAGAAGTGGCTTAAAACCCTTCTAAATCAAATTTATCCAAACCAAATCAATTATAGTCATTAGATCTGCTCTAGGTGACACTAAATCCAAAGTTTTAGCTTGATTTGATGCCTTTAGAAGGAGATCCAACAAAAAGGAGAAATCTGATGGAGCAATAGTCCAGAAAAAGTTTCTGTGGAGTTCTGTTTAAATGCAACCTCAGATAATGGATTAAAGAGCACTCAAGAGCTTTCTAAATACTGTTAGGGAGTACTCTAGATAACAGAAAAGAAAAGGGCTATGAAGATGTTATATGCAAATTAGATCGCGCCTTGCTCTGATACAATGTTAGAGTTAGATAAAAGAGAGAGAGAGAGAGAGATCACAGAAGATTTGTGGGTGTATCACCTAGTGCCTGTCAACATCCTAAAAGAGATATTTATATTAAAGAAGATAACAGGAAGAATCTGCCCTTAATGTACAAAATAAAGAGTACATAAAATATGTGTACAGCAAAAGATAGTATAAGTACAAAAGTGTCCCTACGGCTATATCTTCTCACTATCTCTACAAGTAGATGATTTGTTTTTTTGTAGCAAGTTATGTTTGCTTCTCAATCCTTATTAATGATCTATGAACGAATAAGGACAACAATGAAGTTAATTTATTCTAAATATTTGTTAATTTCTTAGTGAAACGTAAAATAAGCTTCCATCGAGCTTGAAAAGATGATGATGAAAACCGATAAAAGTCAATTTCCCATATGTTACTCAAATGACTAAGAGCATCTATGCTTGTTCTTCATTTGAAATTTATGAAATCTTGCACTTACATATATTTATGTTTCTAACACGAAAATGCAGATTTCATGGGCTCCTCTGCTCAAAGATTTGTCATTCCAACTTGATGACAATGGAGTGAACAAGGCAAAAATGTCCCATTTTACAAAATCTTCAAAAGAAGAATGATTGAAGAATATACAATTTAGTATTTCATATTTGAGTTTTCTAGCGAACCCGTTTCATTGAACAAGTTTCATCATTATAATTGATTTAATTGATTTTTATCAAAGTTTTTGGAATTGGGATGAAATTCTGGGACCGTTGGACTTTTACAATTTTATGCTAGATTAAAGAAGAGACTCAATTTTTTTTTTTTTTTGCAAAAG
This sequence comes from Nelumbo lutea, assembly GCF_056320005.1. Lineage (NCBI taxonomy): Eukaryota > Viridiplantae > Streptophyta > Magnoliopsida > Proteales > Nelumbonaceae > Nelumbo > Nelumbo lutea. The sequence continues at coordinate 62,282,056 of NC_142689.1, forward strand.
TGATGGCATCATTCAATATAACAATGATGAAAATGTACTTAAGATATCTAAGCCCCAAGAGGTTTCTTATAGGTGGTGCTGATGATGCCATTGATACACTGATGAATGGAATCAAAGTTTCCTTATAATCATGAATTGATTTGGTTGTGTTGTAACGGTTGTTTAGATATGGGGCCAAGGCAAGTATTATTATTTTATAATAAAAATATACATAAAATTAAAAGAAAATCAGCTACTAAACTCTTGGTCCTTGGCTTGTATTGTTAGAGTAGGATTTCTGAATCCAGCTATAATATGATTGAGGAATCAATATATAATAAAGTTACTAGATGATGAAACTACCATATCTCTATAAATTTAAACTGCAGATAATGTAGAGAACATATAGATGACTAGGCTCAAAAACTTCATGTCCATAGCCTAAATGACTTTAAAATTTTGTTAAGCTTAATTTTGGTTTGTTTATTAATATATTGATTTTGATTTGACTTTTTTTTCTTAACAATATAGGTTCTTTGAGAGGAGGGGTTTCCAGAAACACAAAGAAAGATTCCCTTGTGTATTTTGGTCCAAATGGTAACTATAAGAACTAGGTATCTGTAGGGGTGGATTTGAGCTGAATCGAGCCGAATACTTGGCTATTAGAGCTCGACTTGCTGAAAATGTGTTGGGCAAGAGCTCGAACTCAATTCAAGCTAGAGACATGAGATCGAGCTCGACTCGGTTCAAAGCTCGCAAGTTCAAGCTCGGCTCGGCTCGAGCTCGACTGCAAGCCAAGTTTTTTTCTATAAATAAAAATTGTAAATATAAAAATATTTTTTATTTTACATACAAAAAATTGAGAATTATAAAAATTATTTGTTATTATACATATAAAAATAAAAATATACATATAAAAAAATAAGAATTATAAAAGTTATTTACTATATGTATATATGTATGTATATAATAAAAAAATAATTATTTATTATACTAGGCTCGATTAGGCTTGTGAGCCTCATGAGTTGAGCTTCATTGGGCTCGAGCTCGACTTGATTAGCAATGAGCCTATATATTAGGCATGAACTCGGCTCAAAGTTCGGTTTAACTGAGATGAGCTCAGCTTTTCATGATGCAAGCTTGAATGGCTCGTGAAAAGCTTGGCTCGTAGCCACCCCTAGGTTTGTGAAGAGATTCTTTCTTGGCTCATCACCTAAGGTTAATGACTTCTCATGATCAAGTCAAGGTGGCAATAGTTCTCAAAGTCTATAATTGGCTGCATAATGAGGACTACTTCAAGATCTTTGGTCTATTATCCATTTTGTTCCAGCTATCTCGCATCAATAGTAAACACCTTGCTTAGGTGCTACCTAGATCAATTGACACTTAAACAAATATATTGGCCTAACAGAGTTAAAGAAGAATGAGTTGTATTTGCATGATAACGATCTTGAATATAAGTAAGGTTGAGCGCTCTTCTACTCTTCTAACATGTTCCTTTCACACCAACTTCTAAACAATTCATTAAGCCATACAAGAATTTGCAATTTTATTTCAGTGAAGTATGGATAGGCCCAATGTAGATTTTTGATTTCCACTGTAGAACTATAAACATTCAAAATGTCAAAAACCCATACTCTACACACCCTTATTTATTGGCTACTTAGAGTCTTGGGATGAATCATTGTAATTTTTGTTACCAATATTAAGAAGTAATAAAAACTAATTTTTTATCTATCAATTTATATATTATGCAATATCTCATGCCATAAAAATGAAAGAGTGGTCAACTAACTTTGAACAGTTTAAGTGGTGTTCTAATGTTGTTTGTAGGATGGCATGGTAACGTGGAAGAACAAAATAGAGAAGTAGCGATGACCACGGTCGTGCAAGGAGGCCTACTAGTATCTATATAGTAGATTGGTATGTTAGCGCTGAGACTTAAGGCTGTGTTTGGTGAATCCGGATCAACACCCTACCAACATCATCTCATACATGATGGGTCCCACTTTATGATGGGCTCAAAGTTTGATTGTGAGATATGATGCAGTTGGCAGGAGGTCTCAACTCGTATTTGGTTTGAAAATTGAAACAAAAGTTATGGAGAATTAGGATCTACTCCTCACATAGAGCGCCTCACAATAGGAGTGATCATTTCAGCCCGGCCTGGCCTGGCCGGCACAATCTCCACTCAGAAATTCTAGGCTTGGGCCTGGGTTTTATGTTCAGGCCCGGCTTAGGCCCAGGCCCACATCAGGCCCTCAAATTTTAGGTCCGGGCTTGGGCTTAATACTTTAAGTCCAGCCCAGGCCCGGCCTGGCCCGCATATATTTAAACTTACACATTTGGTGTATAATGTATACATGTTATTTTACATTATTTTATATATTTTATATATAAATTTTATAACATGACATGTATAATTTATATTATATGTAATATTTTATATTATATAATGTATAAAATAATTTTATATGCTTGTTATGTCATTTAATATATTGATATTTAATGTTTTACATATGAATGATATTGGCTCAGAATTAGGCCCGACCCGGCCCGGGCCCCTATAGACTTGGGCTAGGGCTTATGTTTTAGGCCCAGAACCCTAGGCCGGGCCAGGACCAGGCCTAAGCTATAGCCCTTATCATAAGTGCAAAGCCCCGCTCGGGCTTAGCTTGGCCCGACACATGGTCACCCCTACCTCACAACGACCTCATAGACACATTCTACTCTACATTGGGAACATTTCTCCTAAATAATGGGGTAAAATATAAAAACCTCCCCCTAAAGTTTCTAACAATCATAAAAACCTCTCCTGTAGTTTCATTTTAACAAATATCTCCCCTGAATTTTTTAAAAACTTGACAAAAACCTCCCTTTTGTCACTTGCCCATATCGAAAATGTTAGACTGATGTACCAATTTCTTCCAAATACACATTCTACCATTTTATAAATTATTTTACATACAAAATTACTGAATAACCATGTTTTCATTAAATAAAAACATTAGACGATGATTGTTAAAAAGAGGTTTTTGTCAAGTAAAAACAGGGTTATTTTAATAATTTTATATGTACATAATTTACAAAAGGGTAGAATGGGTATTTAAAAGAAATTGATGCATTATTCTAACGTTTTCCGTCTAAGAAAATGATGGAAGGGAGTTTTTTTGTCAAATTTCTCAAATCAGAAACTTCAGGTAAGGTTTTTGTATTTTACCCGAAAGATGTTCCGAATACAGGGTGGGATGATGTACGTGTGATGTAGGGCTTCAAATAATATTGACTGTAGTATGTTAGCCGAGTGTCTACTTAGGCAACAGGCAACGTCTCCTATTGTTTAACCAATTGTGATCTGCTCTGGACTCTTGTTTAACACACAGATCGTGTGCGTGTTTCATTGGACCGTCTGTCTGAGATGGATGGTAGCGGCAGCCGATGTGATTGCCGACATGCCGTTGGGGCGATCCATGCTCTGTGTTGTATTGCAATATAAAGGTTTGAATTACTATCTGCCCAACGGAACAAATCTGAAAACATGGACTGTACAGTTGCTAATTCCTGTCGTCGGAACAGACCTTCTTTCTTCAAAGTCTTACTCCGCCGGGAAGACTTCAGGCTTCTGGTAAAGCTTGCAGTTCCTCTTGATTACAACATATTCGGCTTCTTTTCATCCTTTTGGCTAATATTAGTTTTTCCGGTGTTCTTCCACAATCTTCAGTTCTATTCGTTTTGTCTCTTCATTGTATGAGTAATCTAGGACTATGTTTTCTGCACTCCGCATGTAATAAGTATGGAATCTGATCATGTGAGCATTGCAATTAGTTTCTGGGTTTGATTGGCGAAGAACAACGATTTTCTTTTCTGTAGCAGTATTCTTGTTGTTGTTATTTTGTTTTTCGTCTTCAACTGCATGAATACCATTGGTTTAGACAATTTTTTTTGTGATATTGTATGGGTTTTTAATTTGGACTGCTTTGATTCTGTAGCGGATACCACCATCATTTATCAAGCATTTCAATGGTTCAGTGCCCAAAGCATCCATCCTTAGGGGTCCAACAGGAAAACCGTTGCATGTGAAGGTTAAATGGGTTAAGAAGCAATTGTTTTTCTGCAATGGCTGGGGGAGATTTGTGAAACATCACTCTTTAGCTTTGAGGGAGTTTCTAGTTTTCAGGTATAATGGTAATTCAAAATTTAGTGTTAAGGTATACGATACAAGTGCTTGTGAAAAGGAAGTACCTTCACTCGAGGTTGGGACTCGGGGTCAGAGTCATTCCTACCAAGATCAAGAAAACCAGATTAGATTGATAGCCAGAGATATCAAGAAAGAACCGGTTGCTGACTGCTACACAACAGAAGAAAATCAGGGAAGGTCGTCATCGTCAATGGCCAAGCACATAAAGAAGGAGGAGATAGTTGCCGACTCCTGCCCAAGGAAAGAAACTCAAGGCAAGATCCTGAGCAAAAAAATCAAGAAAGAAGTGATAATTGGTTCTTGCCCAAAGAAAGAAAATCAAGGCAAACCGTTGGCCAAAGACATCAAGAAGGAAACAATTATTTCTGGAGTAGTAAATTGTGTGTTCTTCCAACTGGTTCGGTTCCCTTTCAGAACACATTATACTCCGTCTCTCTTCATTCTACTCATGTCATTACATCACACATCATATGCATGCAGGTGGATATGTTAATGGTCCAAAGAGGAAAGCTGTCATCAAGGCTAGAAATGCAGCATTTGAAGCTGCCTGTTCATATAAAACAGAGCACCCCCATTTCACTATTCCTTGCTGTGAGTCTAGAAAATATCAAATGGTGAGTTTTTGACTAAATTTCATGCTTCAGATGCCTGGGTAAAGTGAGATATTAACAAATGCTTGATTCAGCTCATTTGATTTCTTCACCTCACTCTTTCTGTATGTTGGATGACAGACTATTCCGAAGGCTTTTGCGGAAGAGAACGTCCTTGGAAGCAAGGTGAAAACAATGCTGCTTTGGGATCCTGAGGGGAGGCCATGGCCTGTGAAGGTCAAAAAGAGGACAGATGGCCGTGTGGACCTGGGATCTGGGATGGTTCAATTTCGGAAAGCAAACAGCATTGAAGAGGGTGATGCCTGCACCTTTGAGTTAAAAGGAAATTCTTTCTGCGTCAAGATATTCCGGACAAAAGAATTTGGAGAATCCATTAATGCAAAACCTGTCGTAGCTACTAGGACAGTGAGGAGAATTCAAAATATGATATAACTGAGTCAGTTAATGGGCACAGAAACTGTGAGGAGTGAAGCAACAAAACCTATTTGTAGCATCCTTTGAATGCACCATCTCAAGAAGACATGTTAATGAGAAAGTTCTTGGTTTATTTCCTTGATTGGATTTTGCTTTCTTAGGTCTGTAGGGTGCTAGTTGTTATAAGAGACTAAATACTTCAAATACTTGCTGAAATAACTAATTTAACTAACAAGGGGTGACCGTGCTAAGCACGGGCATGTAAAAAAAAGGTTGGTATAAAAAAGAAATTTTCATAGAATGTATTTGAAGTAAACATGGTGGTTGTATATATATATATATATATATATATATAAGATAGAATTGTATTTTTTTTGGCCAATAACAAAATCAATTTCATTAAAAAGGCATAACTTTTAGTACAAATAAAAGGAAGCGATCAGAATAAATTATTCCTTCCCACCCCTTGTTTAGCAAGCGTGTCAGCCAATGAATTAGCATTTTTTAGACCCAATTATATACAAATTACCTTTACTCCTTGTAGCATTTTACAGTTTTCCTCTTTTATAAATGTGTAACACCATCAACCTTCCTCCTTTTTTATTTTATTTTTATAACTATCTAATTACAATCTTGGAATCACCTTTAACTACTTTCTGATATTCAGCTCTTTAGTCTTTTGAATCCCTTCCATAATAGCCATGATTTCAGGGCCTAAATACCACTACAAGAAAAACCACTTTTGGTGCCAATCTTTGAACTGGCTGAAGTGTGACTGCTGCTAAAACAGCCGCTGTAAGGAGACTAAAACCACGCCTCTTCCTCTTATATTTTTTCATTTCTTGCTCTTTGTGCCCTCTTTGTATTTTTCCATCTCCTTCACTCTTAGTCATATCTTTCTCTCTCTTCTTTTAATATGCTTCTTTTTCATTCAATGTTTGTACTTTATTTGTTTGAAAAACCAAAAAATAATAATAATTACAACCATTTATGACAATTAGGTGCCACTAAGCACCACATCAGTAAGGAGACTAAAACCACGCCTCTTCCTCTTATATTTTTTCATTTCTTGCTCTTTGTGCCCTCTTTGTATTTTTCCATCTCCTTCTCTCTTAGTCATATCTTTCTCTCTCTTCTTTTAATATGCTTCTTTTTCATTCAATGTTTGTACTTTATTTGTTTGAAAAACCAAAAAATAATAATAATTACAACCATTTATGACAATTAGGTGCCACTAAGCACCACATCAGCGTAATAGTGAAAAAATGACTAACCGTTTGTGAAAGCTTTAAGAAATAACTTTTCTAAACAATAGGCATGCACAAAAACCAAAATCTACTTTTGCCATTCTCGATGCATACGAAAGAGCAAGAGAGGGAATTTCTGAAGTGGTGCCTATGTGACAGCATTTATTAAATAAACGCCTATGAAACCAAACACCCTATTAATCAAGCTTTGCACCAAACACGTCTCCTTCTCGATCAATCCTTGTACCACCAAACAACATCCAACAGTAGGTAGCTCTCTCTCTTCGATCTGATGGATAAGGGTTTCTCTCTATTCTCCACCAACGGGCAATGACAACATCAACATCGTGGTTTTCAGCTTTTTCTCTCGCCTCTCACCCATACATTAATCTATTCCTCTCTATTTTGTACAAGGTAAAAAAACCATCTCTATTCCTCTTTAGTTTTCTTGTTGAGGGAAGGCAACGAAGCTGCATACGCGCAACATCAATGAGTTCCAACGGCTGTTGACATTAGAAAATAGTTATTGTCTCTGTCTCTACTGCTATATTAAGTGCATCAATAAGTCTTGATTAAGTGCATCTTTACTATTTTTTACAAATGGCTGTAGACATTAAGTGCTTCCTTAATATTTCATTACTCTAAGTTTTTGGGTGTATTTATTGATCCAAGTCTTTCACATTTTAGAATTTAATATGAAAATGTAGTTGAATGATAATATTGTGAAGAGAATTTTTTATGCCATTTATGTAAATGTAGTATTTCACATTTTCAGAACTTATGTTTCTAGACTGATTGATTTAATTTAGTATGTAAATAGAAATGCAATTGAATGAGAGGAAATTGATATCCTTAGTGATTTAATTTAATTTGGTTTTGAACATCGGTTTTGTGAAATTTGAAGAGAATTTAGATATCAAATGAGTGTGGTAGCTGATTTATGGAGACTTCTAGGAATTTTGGGATTTATTTAGGCAGGTATTGTTTTCTAAGTTGTTTCCTTACCGAAAGTTCATTTCACACTTATGAAGAGTTCTAGGAATTTAGACATCAAATGAGTATGGTAGCTGATTTATGGAGAGTTGTAGGAATTTTGGGATTTATTTAGGAAGGTATTGTTTTCTAAGTCGTTTCCTTATCATAAGTTCATATCAAACTTGCAATGGGTAAAAAGTCACTTTGCATAAAGTGTTCTTGGAGTTCTAGTCAGTTTTATGTTAATTTGATATTTCAACTTTTTTTTATAAAAAATAAAGAAAGATATTTTTTTAGAATTGAAAAAAAAAAGATTACAAAGATATTTTTTCACTTCATGAGATACAAGTGTTTTCTTTAGCCAACATGTGAGCATTATACTTGTATGGTTGATTTGTTGGGGAAATCTGGAGTCATAGACAAGGCCATGAGTTTTGTTGGTCAAATGAAAGCAGCAGGAGTTGAAGTTAGTGCAAGCATTTGGGGAGCTCTACTTGGAACCTGTAGAATCCATGGGAATATTGAAGAAGGAGTGATGGTTAGAGAGAAAATTTTTGAAATAGAGCCTTATAATTCTGTTGTATATATGATTATAGCGGAAATATATTTAAATAATTGAAGGAAAGAAGATGTAGAGAGGATGTGGGTTAGGATGAAGGAAAGGGGCTTGAAGAATAAGCTTGGGTGTAGTTGGATTTAAGTGAGCAACACTATGCCATGTATTTCTTGCAGGAGATTATTCACATCTTGAGTTTCATAGTGTCGGTTGTGCTCTAGACTTGATGAACATGGTGATTGAGATTGAATGTGTATGAACTAATACTATTTCATTCCAGACAATACAAGTTTTGTTTAGTGGATATGGTAGGGTATAAACATATTCTCTAGATGACAAATGGAATGGAATGGTCAATAGGAATCAAGTTATACATTGCTGCAAGGGGAAAGATAAGATATATAAATGGGAGAATTAAAAAACCAAATTCTAGAAGTGTTGAGTATGACAGAAGGAACTAAGTAAATAACATGGTCATGTCCTGGCTTTTAGTGTCTATGCAACTTCAAGTGAAAATGAACTTTATGTGGGCTGAAATGAGTTATTAGATTTGAGAACAGGCAAAATCGACTTATTCTGAGCTACATCATTATGCAAAAATCTATCAGTTATAGAGAATCATCCACTTGTAAACAGGGGGAGAGGAGTCTTTTTGTGTACTATTCAGACTTGACCTTTGTGTGGAAGGAGTTAGATTATTATCAGAGTATGGACTAAAAGTGTGATGAAGATGCAAAAGCATACATGAAATTTGTTTGCCAACAAAGAGTATTTGTTTTTCTCCATGGCTTGAATCCTGTATACGAATCTATCAGAGTCCAGATCCTAGGCAACAAGGATCTTCCATCTGTCCAGGAGGTTTATGCATTAGTACAGTAAGAGGAAAGTAGAAGGAATTTGATGAATAATTCTTGAGGGAATGCAGTTATGTTGGCAGCAAAAGGGAATGTTACTACAGGTGGGGGAAATGTCTTTAAGAAGGGTGACTTTCAAAACAGGGTGGATGACAAAGACGAACTATGGTGCACCCATTTCCAGAAGCCCTGACACACCTGTGATCCATGCTGGGATCTTCATGGGAAGCCAAAATGGGCTCAGGAGCTTGCTTTAAATCAAAGAGTGAGTTCTTCAGATGACAAACAAACTACGGGTATGTACAATATCTACGAGGGGGCTTCATATACATTGTCTCATTGAACTCCCCATGGAGAAAATGATTCTTTACGTCCATCTGATGGATTGTCCACTATTTGAATGCAGATATAGCCATCAGAAGTCATGCAGTGGTCATTTTTGCTATAGGAGCAAAAGTCTTCTCATAGTCTATCCCATATTCCTCTTTATAACCTTGTGCAACCAACCTAGCCTTTGTATTTGTCTAGGCTCCTATCATATTTCAGTTTCACAGAGTAGTCCCATCGGCTTCCTATGAGAGATGTCTCAGGTGGAGGTTTGACCAAGTCCCAGGTGTCATTCTCAAGAAGGGCTCGGATCTCAGAATCCATGGCATCTTTCCAGTGTGGTTCTGCTACAGCTTACTAGTAAGATATGGGAGTGTCTATGGTAGATAAAACAACAAAGAAGAAGCTATGGTCCAGTAAAAGACCATAATTGTCAGGTGGGCGAGAATTCAAGAAGAACAACGTAAAATGGGTATAGTGGGTTCAAGGGGAGGATCGGGTATACTTACTAGGGCAGTTGAAGTCCGGATCAGTAGCTGGTGGTGGAGTGGAGGGGGAATTGAGACTGAAGAAGATCATACCTTCCTGAAGTAGGTATGAAGTTGCTATGGAGGAGGTATTGGTATGCTTGAGGTACTTGTAGAGTCAAAACTATGCAACAAAGAAATTGAAGGAGCTAGGAATTTCACAATATGTTCAAAAAATGATACACTTTCAAGGAAAGATACCTTACGAGAGATCCGAATGCGTCAAGCCAAAGGATCATAACAAAGGAACCCTTTATGTATAGAACTGTACCCCTTTAAAGGCAGCCACTTGTGTAGTTAGCTTTGTGTATTCATGAGGTAGAAGGTAAACATAAATAAGCACAACAAAAAACCCTGAGTAGATCTAGAGGTTTGTGAAAGAGAGATTGGAAAAGAGGATTATTTAAGACAGACAATGGAAGACGATTTATGAGATACACAGTAGTGTTGGCCGCCTCCACCCAAAACTAAGAGGGTATATGGGAATCTTATAAAATTGTTCTAACTACACTCAAAATATGTCCATTCTTTATTTATGCTACCCCATTTTATTGTGGGGTTCTTAGACATGATTTTTGTGATTGAATTCAATGTTGTTTTAAATAAGTTTGGAAATCCCTATCAAAATACTCTCCCCCTGAATTTGATCGTAGCATACATATCCGAGCATCAAATTGGGTAGTAACATAAATATGAAAGTGTTTAAATACAAAGTAAACTTTAGATTTCTTTCGAAGAAAATAAAGCCAAGTGAAATGAGTATAGTCATCAATAAAGGTTACAAAGTCTTATGACCCACCTGTGAAACAATAGGAGGTGACCAAACATGACTATGTATTAAGTAAATTAAGTAAAAGGGAGTGTAGCATGTTTGGAGTGAGAAGGAAAAGGTAAAATATGGCTCTTAAATATACCACTAGTAATGCAATCTTTTATTAGCATTCTTAAAGTAAGTAGCGAAAATATGTAAACTTCCAAAAACAAATAATTGATCGAGTTTCTTAGAAAACGGATGGCCAAGGCATTTATACCACAAATGCCAATCATCAATACTATTAAAGGACTCAAAACTAGAGGTAGTAGAAATTAAACATGAAGTTAAATGTGTAAACCGGGTCGGGCCGCTCATAGCCCAACATGGTCAAGCAAGATTTTGGATTGGCCTAACACGGCTCGGCACCTCCCCGAGGGTTCGAGGCCTATGGCTACGTGTCGGCCCGTAGGGTTCAAGGCCCGTGGTCCACATGTCGGCACGGCACGAAGCACGGCCCGCTTAGGAATATAGCCGTTGGGCCCCCCAAAGGGACCCAACGACTAGTTTCTGCTTTTTTTTGGGGGGGGTATAGAAATACCCCCCAACAGCTATAAACAACCATATTAGGGGGGTATTTGTGTACTTTGCTTATGGGGGTTGAGAAAATGGCATAAATTCCCCCCAACATCTATATAACAACTAGTTTAGGGGGCATTTTGGGTAAAGTTGTAAATAACTTTACAATGACCAAAATACCCCTCCCAACAACTAAATAACGAATAGTTTTTGGGTATTTTGGGCAATTGGATTATGTTCAATTCCTATAAATAGCTCTATCCTCCACCATTCTCATCACACCAATTCAACAATTCTCTTAATCTCTTCTCTCTCTCTCTCTCTCTCTCTCTCTCTCTCTCTCTCTCTCATACTCATAAATTCTCAATTATCTACAATCTGAGAAATTCTGATTAGCTAACTGTCTGATTCTACATTCTCCAATTCTCAAGTCTCAACTTTATCGAAGTTTCGACTTTCAACAAGAAGAAGGCTTGCTCAACCAGCTCAAGTTTCTCAATTCGGGAGGCTTGGACGTTGAAAGGCTTCAACCGTTGAAACTAAGTTGAGATTTTGAACCAACAATCCGGGTAAGTCGAATTAGATTAATTTTTATCATTTTAGAATTAAAAAAATGCTAGCTCTTCTGAAAACTGATTCCCCAACATGTTCACCATGGATGACATTCAATTGCATCATGATAGTGTTAGCACTAATGCGATTGATGTTGATGGAAGTGGAACTTTCACCCCCAGTAGTAGTGACACTAGGGGAAAAAAGAGGGCATCTAAGCTGAGTAGCCCAATTTGAAAAGTTTTCAAAGTGGAGGATATAGATGGGAAGGGAAAAATGTTCGTTTGCCAAAACTGTAGGAAAGACTTTAGTTATTGTAGCAAGGGTGGTACGGGTTATTTGAGCAGACATCAGTTCACACATGAGCGAGAGGAAGATGAAGGGAGAGAAACAACCCAAACATATATTGGGAGGGGGACTAGTTTTGGTACTTTTAGATATTCACAAAAAAAATGAGACAAGAACTTGCTAAGTATATTGTACATGCAGAACAACCATTTATATTGGCTGAAGATCCAAAGCTAGAAAAATGGTTGTGTAGTTCTGTAAACCCACAATATAAAAAAGTTTCTAGGAATACTATAAAAACCGATGCTTTAAAATTTTTTTATTCATATAAACAAATTTTAATTTCTTTGTTAGCAAATATTTATTCTAAAGTTGCAATTACTTTGGATGTTTGGACATCCAAATTTAATATTAGTTATATTTGTGTTATCGGTCATCTCAATTAAAACCATGCTTAAATGGTAAATCATTTCATATTAGATGTGCATGTCACATCTTAAATTTATGTATTCAAGATGCCTTGAATATTATTTCAAATCATATTTCAAAAATTAGAAATAGTATTATATATATATATATATATAAAAAGTTCAAGGGCAAGAAAACAAGAATTTAAATATTTATGCCAAAATTATGTAAAGCATAGGTGGAATTCTACCTATTCTATGTTAGAAAGTTGTATATCTCATAAACAAATTCTTTCTAATTTTTATAATTTAAAAATGCCTAATGATATGGTATTTGAGGAAGATTGGGAAATGACAGTCTGTATAAGAGATTTTTTAAAACATTTTTATGATGCAATAAATGAATTATCTGGAATTTATTATCCAACTAGTTGTAATTTACCATACCAATTAATGGTAGTTAGTGATTGTTTTGCTAAATATGGAAATAATCCATAATTTCAATGTATTGTTGAAATTATGGAAAATAAATTTAAAAAATATTGGGAGAATATTTCTCCCCTTTATTGTTTAGCTACAATATAAGACCCTAGGATTAGGAAAGATGGTTTAGATATTTTACTTGAAACATATTGTGAAAATATTAATATTGATATAGGAAAGAAGAAATTAATAATTTATTATTTAAAATGTACAGTTTGTATCAATCTAAAGTTATTCATCATCTTCTTCTTCTACTTCTAACCTTGAGCCCAGGAGTAGAAGAGAAAAATTTTTTTATTTAATAAGTAGAAGATAGAAATATGTTAGTTCTACAAGTTCATTTATTGAATTAAATTTTATTTACAAGCAAATTTTTCTAATTTATGTGAAGTATGAAATAATTTTGATATTTTAGCTTGGTGAAGTGAACACTCGAAAAATTATCTATTCTCGCCGCCATGGCATGTGATATACTAACCCCTCCGGTGTCTATAGTTCCATCGAAGTCTTGTTTTAGTGCAAGTACCAGGGTGTCAGATAACAAAAGAAGCTGCATGAACGATGAGAGCATAGAAATGTGCATATGCTTCAAGGATTGGCTAGATGCAGAACATAGATTACAAGACAAGGGAGGGCATGATACAACACAAGACATTTCACTCAAAGTAGATGATGAAAGTCATGAATGATGACTCATGAATTTTGACTACTTGTATAGAATTATTCATTTTTTCAAATTATTGTAATTTTTTTTAATTTTATTTAATTTATTTGATATATATTTTTTAATTTTTTAACCATGTAATTTTGTATTTTCAATTTGTAACCACGTTGTATTTTTTATATTTTATTAATTCATTCCATTTTTATATTTTATTCATCCAAGTATGCAATGATCCAATCATTGTATTTGTAATTCATTAATTTGTACTATTCAAATTTAAATGAAATAAAATTCCTATTTTTCTTCCAATTTGTTATTCCGTCATTCTTATTTCAATTTGGTTAAGTATTTTTTTTTCATTTATGTGTTAAATAACTTAGATTTCTTATTTCCTAATTTTTTAAATAGTTTCCAATTCCCAAAGTTCATAGGAAAGTTAAATATTTTAGTTTTACATTTTTACTTAGAAAAGAAATCAAAATTTACAAAAAAAAATGAAAAAATATAGTGCAGCTTGGTTCGGCCTAGGCCCAAGGCCTGCCCTGTGGCCCAACCCGACATGGCCCAAGCCCACGGCACGGCCTACAGCTCAGTCCGACCCAGGCCCGATTCCGACACGGCCCACTTTACACCTTTACATGAAGTAGAAATTAGTGTGGCCTTATTCTTCTCAAACTCCAAAGCAAATAGTCGTTCCATTCTACGCCCCTTCCCCTTCATCTCCCCAGTTTGCTAGTCCTGTATCAAACAATCATCAGAAGAGAATGAGACACTATTACCTTCTTCTACAAGTTAACCAACTGAAATCAAATTGGTGGTGAGCTTGAGTACAAATAAAGTTTTGTATAAATGAAATGGAGATGACTTAGAAGTATATATAAATACAAATCATCACATCCAAATATATCTAATTTATCATCATTAGCATTGACAATGTGTTTATTGGGAAGATGAGGTTTGGGACGCTAACCAAGTGTGGTCCCAGTCATATGGTTAGAGGCTCCTGAGTCAATATACTAGAGATGATTCAGTGAGGGACAATAGGTCGGTCACTTATCAGACATACCAATAGCAGAGAAGGCTGAAGAGATAACCGAGGACATGAATTGTCTAATCCATTCTTCAGACATGCCACTTGAAGTGTCATTTTGGCCAACCACAGGAGTAATGGAGGAAGCTACATTTAATCCATCTACAGCGGTCTGATAAGCCTTGTAGCTTCCTTTCTTTTAATTTGATCCACTACTTTTCTGAGGCCAAGTAAAGCATTCAATAATAATATGGCCGAATTGCTTATAGTAAGTGCATGTATTCCTTTTCTTGCATTGATAGACAACATGCCCAAACTCTTTACACTCATAGAACTGTATTCTAGAGAAGTCCTTCTTCCCCTTTGGTTTTGCTACTAGGAAAACTATATCAATGTTGGACTCTTTTCTCCCATCCAAAATAGTTTGTGTAGAAAATCTAGTTTCAACTCTTATAATTTCACCAAGAATAGTATCCAAGTTAGGAAGTGTTCATCAGCTTAGGATATTAGATTTGACAATTTCGAATTCAGGCTTGAGATGCATTAGGAAGTGCATAATCTTCCTTTTATCAAGTGTTCCTTCATATACTTCACGCAACATTCTGACGGATCATTTCCCATGTGTACAAGCTCATATTCTATCCAAATGTTAATAAAACCAGCATAATATTCTTGGACCTTCCTTTCTCCTTGATAATATGAGAAGATGTCAACTTCTATCTGGTATTGTGTCTCAAGGTGTTTGATTGCTGATATACTTTCTCAAGATACTCAAACATCTCATAGGTAGTCCCGTATCCTCTCATAGGAATTGCAATGTTAGTTTCAACCGATCCTAGGATTCATGATGCGATTTTCACATTATAAATTCTTCACTGATTAAAGACCCTTAATGTCTAAATCATCAAGTTTAACTACATATCCATCCAAATATCCCTAGAGACCTTTTTGCCTCCACATGAAATTGAAAATTAAATTTCCAAAATGCACAGTTCGTACCATTAAACTTAATAAGGAGAACCTGCTCTAGGTGACACTAGATCCAAAGTTTTAGCCTGATCTGATGCCTCTAGAAGGAGATCCAACAAAACACACACACACACACACACACAAAGAACATAGAAGACTGGTGGGTGTGTCACCTAGTGACTATCAACACCCTAAAAGGAATATTTATATTAAAGAAGATAATAGGAAAAATCTGCCCTTAGTGTACAAAATAAAGAGTACATAAAATATATGTACAATAAAAGAGAGTAAAAGTACAAAAATAGCCCTATGGCTATATTTCTCACTATCTCTATAAGTAGATGATTTCTTGTTTGTAGCCAGTTATGTTTGCTTCTCAATCCTTGTTAATGATCTATGAACGAATAAGGACAATAATGAAGTTAATTTATTCTAAATATTTGTTAATTTCTTAGTGAAATGTAAAATAAGCTTCCATCAAGTTTGAAAAGGTGTTGATGAAAACTGATAAAAGCCAATTTCCCATAACTCATTAGACTATGAGCATCTATGCTTGTTCTTCATTTGTATGTGGCTGTTTGGCATCGTTGTCGTTTCCTGGAGCAACGGCGCCACATCAATGCCACATCAGAAAAAACGATGCACAAGGAAACGGGCATTTGTTTAGAAAAAAACAGTGCTCCAAGCCATACCTTGGAAATCGAGAAGCCATGGCTTAGAGAAACGCCAAATTTGGCGTTTCCTGGAGTTGTAGCTTGTTGCTGCCAATAGGGCAGTGATGTGGCACTGGATAATGGGTACCAGTGCTGAAAACATTTCTTGGAGCATCGGTACCAAACAGAAAAAGTTGTTCCATGAAACGTCCTACATGCAGCAATGAGTCCAAACAAAAACAAAGACACCGTTTTCCAACCACACATCAACAGCACCGTTTTCTCAGGAAACATAAAATAATTTATAAAATGGTAGAATGGGTATTTAAAAGAAATTGGTGTATCGGTCTAACGCTTTCCGTCTAAGAAAATGACCAAAGGGAGTGTTTTTTAGTCAAATTTCTCAAATCAGAAAAGTCAGGGAAGGTTTTTATATTTTACTCGGAAGATGTTCCCGGTGCGATGATGTACCTGTGATGTCCGTGTAAGACGCCCTGTGTGGGGGAGAAGATCCGGTCTCAGTTAGGGAAACCCCAGTTAGGCTTCATAAAATATTGACTGTAGTATGTTAGCCGAGTGTTTACTTAGGCAATAGGCATCGTCTCCTATTGTTTAACCAATTGTGATCTGCTCTGGACTCTTGTTTAACACACAGATCGTGTGCGTGTTTCATTGGACCGTCTGTCTGAGATGGATGGTAGCGGCAGCCGATGTGATTGCGACATGCCGTTGGGGCGGTCCATGCTCTGTGTTGTATTGCAATACAAAGGTTTGAATTACTATCTGCCCAACGGAACAAATCTGAAAACATGGACTGTACAGTTGCTAATTCCTGCCGTCGGAACAAACCTTCTTTCTTCAAAGTCTTACTCCGCCGGGAAGACTTCAGGCTTCTGGTAAAGTTTGCAGTTCCTCTTGATTACAACATATTCGACTTCTTTTCATCCTTTTGGCTAATATTAGTTTTTCCGGTGTTCTTCCACAATCTTCAGTTCTATTCGTTTTGTCTCTTCATTGTATGAGTAATCTAGGACTATGTTTTCTGCACTCCGCATGTAATAAGTATGGAATCTGATCATGTGAGCATTGCAATTAGTTTCTGGGTTTGATTGGCGAAGAACAACGATTTTCTTTTCTGTAGCAGTATTCTTGTTGTTGTTATTTTGTTTTTCGTCTTCAACTGCATGAATACCATTGGTTTAGACAATTTTTTTTGTGATATTGTATGGGTTTTTAATTTGGACTGCTTTGATTCTGTAGCGGATACCACCATCATTTATCAAGCATTTCAATGGTTCAGTGCCCAAAGCATCCATCCTTAGGGGTCCAACAGGAAAACCATTGCATGTGAAGGTTAAATGGGTTAAGAAGCAATTGTTTTTCTGCAATGGCTGGGGGAGATTTGCGAAACATCACTCTTTAGCTTTGGGGGAGTGTCTAGTTTTCAGGTATAATGGTAATTCAAAATCTAGTGTTAAGGTATACGATACAAGTGCTTGTGAAAAGGAAGTACCTTCACTCGAGGTTGGGACTCGGGGTCAGAGTCATCCCTGCAAAGATCAAGAAAACCAGATTAGATTGATAGCCAGAGATATCAAGAAATAACCGGTTGCTGACTGCTACACAACAGAAGAAAATCAGGGAAGGTCGTCATCGTCAATGGCCAAGCACATTAAGAAGGAGGAGATAGTTGCCGACTCCTGCCCAAGGAAAGAAACTCAAGGCAAGATCCTGAGCAAAAAAATCAAGAAAGAAGTGATAATTGGTTCTTGCCCAAAGAAAGAAAATCAAGGCAAACCGTTGGCCAAAGACATCAAGAAGGAAACAATTGTTTCTGGTGTGGTAAATTGTGAGTTCTTCCAACTGGTTCGGTTCCCTTTCAGAACACATTATACTCCGTCTCTCTTCATTCTACTCATGTCATTACATCATATGCATGCAGGTGGATATGTTACTGGTCAAAAGAGGAAAGCTGCCACCAAGGCAAGAAATGCAGCATTTGAAGCTGCCTGTTCATATAAAACAGAGCATCCGCATTTCACTATTATTTGCTGTGAATCTAGGAAATATCAAATGGTGAGTCCTGTACTAAATTTCATGTTTCAGATAGATACCTGGGTAAGGTGAGATATTAACAAATGGTGAGTTCATTTGATTTCTTCACCTGACGGCTCACTCTTTCTGTATGTTGGATGACAGACTATTCCGAAGGCTTTTGCGGAAGAGAACGTGGTTGGAAGAAAGGCGAAAACAATGCTACTTTGGGATCCTGAGGGGAGGCCATGGCCTGTGATGATCAAAAAGAGGATAGATGGCCGTGTTGAACTGGCATCTGGGATGGTCCAATTTTGGAAAGCAAACAACATTGAAGAGGGTGACGCCTGCATCTTTGAGTTAAAAGGGAATTCATTCTGCGAACAGAAACTGAGGAGAATTCAAAATACGATATAACTGAGTCAGTTAATGGCCACAGAAACTGTGAGGAGTGAAAGCAAAATCTGTTGGTAGAATGTAAACCAGATTGGATCAAATAGTCAAACTAGTTGACCCGAGAACCGATCATGAGTCTAGGTCTAGTTTAGGACTCTAAAACCATCTGACTTGAGTTTGGACAAACCGTTTGACCAGGAACCAATGACCAAAACGGTTTCGTTTCTGGTCCACTTGTGAAAACCATGTGTTTTACTATTAAGGGAGACTTAGTTCTGACTCATCTCTTTTGGAAGCATATATCCCTCCTATTTGGTGTTTTCTAGTTTTTATACCGTTTCTAAAGGGTTGGTATATTTGCTTCAATATTTAGTGAGTTGCTTGGTGATGGTTTTCTCTTTGAATGCTTACCACTCTGTATTTGTCTTTTGGCTGTTGGTAGAATTTTTGCTTTTACTTTGAGTGTTTTTTTTTTTTTTGGAGATTCTAAGGCTCCGTTTGGTGTGTTTTTCCACATAGTCTGCATTTGTAATAAACCGTTCTGATTTCAGGAAGTTCCAAATTGAGCTTTTCGTGTATTTCTCTCTTTATTCTTGTGCGGAAAGACACGAAAAGACGCATGGTAGCTAAACTAGTTTTGGGCTGCTCAAATCTTCATACAAAAGCTCAATGCATCTTTTGACTGTCAGAGCTACCAAAAGATCTTCACAAAAAGACTTGCCAAATGGCCCCCAAGTATTATCTTTCATATGTATCCATATATTTCCATACTCCATTCATATCTGTATTCCTATATGAATTGTTTGATATAATACCTAATACCGTTACTTTGATCTTCATGCTAAGCATTGCTCTAATCTAAATTTTATAGAAAGGGTTGAAAAAGATTGTTAGTGAAGAGCTCTTTTTTATTTAATTTTTAAAGAGAGTTCCATGAAATAAGTTACTCGGATAGTTTTATTGGAAGGAGCTGCTCTTATAATATCCAAACTGTCCAAAACATCCATTCCTCCAATTATGTTGACCTTTAGGGTTAGAGCTTGGTTTTTGATGGTCACGAATGAAAATATACAAGTGGACATTCTCGTAATCCACTAGATAGACGACTGTCCAATCCAATTAGCAACTAGTGAATATATATATAGAAGATCAGTCCACGTCTGCATGCCTCTCCTTTCTCCAAACCCCCTTCTTATTTTCTCCGTAACTCTCTCTCCTTTCCCCTTTTACTAGAGTCCCACTTCAACTCCTTTATATTCTCTCCTTCACTTTCCCATAAAAGAGGCATTGTATTTAGAAGCTATATTTCCAAAAACAATACCCTCATCTAATTACTATTTATTCTTTCCTTCACTTTCTCATCTATTTATATCTAATAGGGGTGAACAAATTGATAGGTTCTACCCAGAACCGAATGGAACGGACCTTGAACTAGCCTTACCCAATTTGTTACAAGGTAGGGTTTGGTTCCAAATTCTTGGAACTGACCTCCACCTAGGTTGATTTCAAGGTGTAGGGGTTTATACTACCCGAGCTGACCTTAGTTGGCCTTGGTAGAACCTACCTTGAAACTGAACTTGCCTTGAAATAAACCCCAAAACGCTTTTCGGGTGTGAAGATTTGAACCTAAGCACTCATGGTTACAAAATCTATGGTCTCACTTGACTATTGAGTTACTTATATTATTTGATAATTTATTTTCATTTTAATATCTGAATGTGTACAATAAATCATGTAAAAGGTAATATTTACAAAATTTAAATCTAAATTATTAGTTTTAAACCATATAATAATAACCTATATATTAAATGAATCAATTTAATCAATAAAGATAATATAAGTTTTAAACTACTAGTAAGTGTGCACATGCTATGGACGTGGCAAATCTAGATGATGATAGTGATAGTAATGATGTATGCAAAGTTTTCTATAAACTTTATGTTTTTTTTTATTTTTTTTTATTTTTTGATTTTTTATTATTAATTGGATGCAAATTACAAATTCTAAATCTAATAACACAAACATCTCATCCAAATATGTGATAATTGGATTAAGTTGTGAAGTTTTAAGTATCATTGACAAATCTACCCGCTTTGCTAAACTCTTCGTTTTATAATATTTTATCTTGTTAGTGTATCTTTTTTGTTCATTTATAAAAGAATTTAAAATTTAACAAGGGGAATTGAATGAGGTGAAATGTAGTAGTTCAATTTACAATTTAAACTTTACAATTAAATAAGGGTTAAATTCAAAAATGAGTATTTTAGTCAAAATAAGGTTCTACAATCTTATTTATCTTTTTAATATTGGTGTAAATATAGAATTGTAGATGTGTTTAATTTTTCTATAATTTTGTTTTGTATTTCTATGTGTAAAAATAATTTTGATATATCACACTTACTTTTTTAATATGATATTATACTTTTTTTGGAAATATGATGGGAGCCTAGACAGATACAAGGCTAGGTTGGTTATACAAGGTTATAAACAAGAATATGGGATAGACTATGAGGAGCCTTTTGCTCCTATAGGAAAAATGACCACTATATGACTTCTAATGGCTATATTTGCATCCAAACAGAGGACAATCCATTAGATGGACGTAAAGAATCATTTTCTCCACAGGGAGTTCAAGGAAAAAATCTATATGAAGTCCCATCCTGGATACTGCATAGACCCGCAATTTGTTTGTCGTCTGAAGAAGTAACTCTATGATTTGAAGCAAGCTCCTAAGCCCATTTGGTTTCCCATGAAGATCCTATCATGTATCATAGGTGTGTCGAGGTTTTTGGAAATGGGTGCACCATAGTTTGTCTTTGTCATCCATCTTGTTTTGAAAGTCACCATTCTTAAAGAGATTTCCCCAACCTGTAGTAGCATTCCCTTTCACTGCCAACATAACTGTATCCCCTCTAGAATTATTCATCAAATACATTATACTTTCCTCTGACTGTACTAATGCATAAACCTCTTGGATAGACCTGTTCATGGGCCGAGTGACCCGATGGGCCGGCCCGACCCGGCCCCGAACGGGCTTGAACGTGGTTATAGGCCCGCGGGCTTAAATTCGGGCCAAAAAGCCTGGCCTGCAATAAATTCGAGTTGGGCTCGGGTTTTGTCAAAACAGCTCGGCCCAAGCCCGGCCCGACCCGACCTAATATTAGACTTAAAGTGAGTAATGTGATTATGTCCATTTGAATAAATTTTTTTATTCTAATTTGAATAGGGAAAATTGTTTTTTTTATTAGGTCGGGCTTCGGGCTTTTTATCAGGGTCGGGCTCAGGCCCAAGTTATAGGCCTGTTGGTCGAGCCAGGCTCAAGCTCGGGCCTAGCATATTTCTCTTAATGACAAGTGAAAGCCCGGCCCGAGCTCAACTCAGCCCGACCCATGAACAGGTCTACTCCTAGATAGATGGAGGATCCTTGCTGACTAAGATTTGGACTCTAATACATTCATATACATGATTCAAGCCATGGAGAAAAGCAAACACTCTTTGTTGGGAAATAAGTTTCTTGTATGCTTTTGCATCTTCATCACACTTCTAGTCCACACTCTGATAACGATCTAACTCCTTCCAGACGGAGGTCAAGTCTGAATAGTACACAGAAAGACTCATCTCCCCCTGTTTACAAGTGGATGATTTTGCTTGTAACTAATAGATTTTTGCACAGTGATGCAATTCGGAATAAATTGATTTTGCTTGTTCCCAAATCTCATTAGCCGTTTTAGCCTACATAAAGTTCCTTTTCACTTAATGTTGCATAGACACTAAAAGTTAGGACATGACCATGTTGTTTTTCTGGTTGCATTTGTCATACTCAACACTTCTAGAATTAGGTTCTTTAATTCTCCCATTTATATATCTTATATTTCCCTTTGCAGTAATGTATAACTTGATCATTCTCGACCATTCCATTCCATTTGTCATCCAGGGAATATGTTTATACCCTACCATATCCACTAAACAAAACATGTATTGTCTAGAATGAAATAGTATTAGTTCATACACATTCAATCTCAACCACCATGTTCAAGTCTAGAGCACAACCGACACTATGAAACTCAGGATGTGAATAATCTCCTGCAAGAAATACATGGCACAGTGTTGCTTATTTAAATCCAACTACACCCAGGCTTCTTCTTCAAGCCCCTTTCCTTCATCCTAACCCACATCCTCTCTACATCTTCTTTCCTTCAATTATTCAAGTATATTTCCGCTATAATCATTTATATAACAGCATTATAAGGCTCTATTTCTAAAATTTTCTCTCCAACCATCTCAGCTTCTTCAATATTCCTATGGATTCTACAGGTTCCAAGTAGAGCTCCCCAAACGATTGCACTAACTTCGACTCATGCTGCTTTCATTTCTCCAACTAAACTCTTGGCCTCATCTATGACTTCAGATCTCCCCAACAAATGAACCATACAAGTATAATGCTCATATGTTGGATGAAGAAAACACTTATATCTCATGAAGTGAAAAAATATTTGTGTAGTCTTTTTTTAGTTCTAAAAAAATATCTTTCTTTATTTTATTATAAAAAAAAAGTTGAAATATCAAATTAACATAAAACTGACAAGAACTCTCAAAACACTTTCTGAAAAGTGACTTTTTACCCATTACAAGTTTGATATGAAATTATTATAAGGAAACGACCTAGACAACAATACCTTCCTAAATAAATCCCAAAACTCCTACAACTCTCCATAAATCAGCTACCACACTCATTTGATGTCTAAATTCCTAGAACGCTCCATAAGTGTGAAATGAACTTTCGATAAGGAAACAACTTAGAAAACAATACCTACCTAAATAAATCCCAAAATTCCTAGAACTCTCCATAAATCAGCTACCACACTCATTTGATGTCTAAATTTTCTTCAAATTTCACAAAATCAATGTTCAAAACCAAATTAAATTAAATTACTAGGGATGTCGTGTCGGGGGCCGATTCAATGTTCAAAACCAAATTGAAATATCAAATTAACATAAACCATTGCCGAAGGCTCACCTTGTTGGGCATCATCAAGCTACGATGCTAAAGTGAAAGCTTTAATTTTCAGTTTTGGAAGTAGCTTCAAATCTTTCCTTGTATTTCATTAAGATCTTCATTGATTCTTTTAATTTAGTCACCTTTTTGGAAACCAAGCAGCAACTAGTGGAATAGGTGGATTGGTTCTATTGGCACCATTTTTTTTTTGTGTGATGAAAAAGAGCTTCATTCAACACAATAGAAAACAATAGAACTAAAGCAAAGACTTAAAGCTAGAAGGGAAATAATCCTTGTACAAAAATCTTGTAAAGAAACCTAGCGTTGCTAGCCTAAGGGCAGCTAAGTTTACTTCATGAGGAATCAGGAAAATTTCATTGATTGCCCTGCACAGAGATTCAAAATATCTTTGATCACTAAAACAATGTCTTGATGATAGTCACTCGACTTAGAGCTGAGGCAACTCACAATGTGTAGGTTATCTAATTCAAAAACAAAGATACTTTGCTCGAACAAGAAGGCAACTCTCATTGCTTCTTGAAGGGCTAAGGCTTCAAGTAGAATAGCAGAGGAAGAATCAAACTAGCCCCCAATTACCCACCAAACACAACCATCATGATCTCGAGCCAAAAAACCATGCGACTCTTTTCCAGATTTAATAAAACCTTCGTCGACATTCACCTTGATAGCTCCCTTGTCCAGAGGAGACCAAAAGGATTGAGAACTATGGAGAGTACCCGATCTAGAATAACTTTCCAATCCCAAAGGCGATGTCTGAAATATCTCCACTCTCAACCTGTTCATATCGAACAAGAATAGAAAAGGATTAGCATTGAGGCTCTCAAAATAGAAAGAATTCTTATCCTTCCAAATCAACCATAAACAAAGATCTATTCTAGCCACTATAGAGGCATCAAGTTTTCCATTAAAAGAAATAGAATTCAAGAACCATTTTCCAAAGTCAACATGCAGATTCGAAGAGTCAGCCTTCAAACCAGGACTAGAACCAAACCAGACACATCTTGCTTTGTTGCAATGAACAAGAGCATGAAGGGTTGATTCTTGATCAGTCCCACATCTAAGGCATTTTTCCAATTGAATAGTTTTTCTTTTTGCTAGGTTACCCCTCATAGGGAGCCCATTAAAACAACACCTCCAAATAAAGTTTTTATTTTTTGCCTTAATAAGAAGATGCCAAATCAAGTTCCATGCTTCTTTCGGAAGACAGAAATGATCAGTCATAACTCCTAGGTAAATGGAGGGGTTGTCCACTTTTCTAATGTGAAGAGGCTTAGCTAAGGCTCCCATTAACCTTAGGTGCAAGTTTTTATTGAAAAATACCTTTGAGTTTTTATAGTTGACTTTTTTACTAGAAATGTACTCAAATATTGAGAGTGATTGAAGAAGATAGTTTGTTTCATTAAATTTGTTGACAAGAAGATACAGATCTCAATTGCAATAAAAAAACAAGTGTGAAATCACTAGGCTTGCCTACAAATATTGATACTAGACATCAAATTAGATTGCACCAGAGAATTGAGAATAGTAGATAAAACATCAGAACATATGAGAAAGAAATAGGGGATATTGGGTTTCCCTATCTTTGCCATCTTTTAGGAAAGATTCTCTTGGAAGGGGAACCATTGATGAGAATCTCATAAGAAATAGAAGAGATACATTTCACAATCCACCCAATCCATCTTTTAGTAAAACCTTACTTTCTCATAGCTCATTCAAGGAAATTCCATTTCACTTATTCATTAGCCTTATTCATGTCTAGTTTTACAGTCATATAGCCTCTTTTAGTTTT
This sequence comes from Nelumbo lutea, assembly GCF_056320005.1. Taxonomy (NCBI): domain Eukaryota; kingdom Viridiplantae; phylum Streptophyta; class Magnoliopsida; order Proteales; family Nelumbonaceae; genus Nelumbo; species Nelumbo lutea. The sequence continues at coordinate 62,307,356 of NC_142689.1, forward strand.
TGTGTTTTGCATATAGTGAATTATTTCATGGGCCAACAGAATGTTATTAGAATTGGCTCTCCCTGAAAGGAAATCACTCTGATTTGGGAAAATTATCTTTTTCATGACTGGTTTTAGCCTATTTGTCAAGATTTTTTTCAATAATTTTATACGTAATGTTTCACAGACTAATGGGTCGGAACTGGCATGGAGATTCAAGGTGCTTAACTTTTGGAATTAAGGCTATGAAGGTTCGAGTTAAGTCCCTACTCAAAGATCCATTAGAAAGGAAATCATTCACTTCTAAGATCATAGCTTCCTTGTCAATACCCCAGTATTTTTTAAGAAGTTTGGGAAACCATCAAGGCTTGGGGCGTTTTTTGGGGCAATCTAGAAAATGGCCACTTCAATTTCCTCACTAGAGACATGTTTTTGGAGCTCTTAATTATCCTCTTCATCTACCTTAGATTGAACAAACTCCAAGGCTGATTCAATAGAGGAGGGATTAGAGAAGTTAAAATAATTCTCAAAGTGGTTAAGGAAAACTCTTTCAATCTACTCTTAACCTTCAATCCATTCTCCAAAATCATCATTGATTTTACGAATTCTATTTTTTGTTCTTCTAATGGTAGCATTGTGAAAGAATCTAGTGTTTCTGTCTCTTAACCTCAGCCAATTAACTTTGTATTTCTGAAACCACAAAATTTATCCCTCTTTAAATATGCATAAAGCTCCTCCTTTGGAGATTTTATTTTGGCTACATAAAAGTTTGAACTTTGTTTGTTTCTTTGCCCTGATAGTTTTGCTTGACTTTCTCTATACAGTCTTGAACTTTACCAAAGTCATTTTTATTCTTTTTTAAAAGGACTTGCTTTGGCACTCCACATATGGAAGAGACACCCTTCCACGTCCTTTGATGAGGCACTGTTCCATGTTTCCTTAACTACTTTTTCACACCCATCATGGATCATCCACATATTTTTTTTTTAAATTGAAAAGGTCTTTTCTTTATTTTTCTAATAGGGAAAAAGGTCAAGGTTAATTGCAAGGTAATGAGAGAAGGAAGTAAGGAACAAACTTTTGCATCAAGGAAGGTTTCCTAGGTTTCTTGCCACTCTATATTGTTTAGCCCTCTATCCAATTTAACTATAATATTTTCCTCTCTACACCTATTATTTGATCAAGAAACTTTGGTCCACTAAAAGGGATTTTAACTAATCTAGAGTCCTTTATAAAGCTTCATTTCTTCATGTAAGTACGTGTTGTTCATCATGACTACGATAGCAATGAAAATACCAAACCAAAGCTACAGAAACACCCGCGAAGAGTTCACAACTCGGCGTGAACTTGTGACGAATTCAAAGCCACCACCTACAATGAGTTCAAAGCCACCATAGACTTGTGATGATCTCAAAGCCACAACAGACCTACGATGAACAAAAATGCAATGATTAGCTAAAATCATTCGTGACAGGATATCCAATAGGATTAAGTAGGACATGTCAGACTAACCCTGATGCCACCCATGCCACATCAATATAGGAGACCCGCAAAAGGAAGTAGCACACGTGTATTATGAGAATTCTCAAACGAAAGGAAATCTCGTCCTGGAGATACCTAATAAGACACGTGGCAAACCCTTACCAGGGTCCCCCTGACAATCGACACCGAATCAAAGATCCCCTTTCCGAATAGGAATCAAATCCTTTTGACTCCTTCCCTTCAGGGCCTCGAGATCACTCCCTATAAAAGGAGGTATGAATCATAACGAAGATACGACTCTATCAATAGAAGCCCGTAGCATACCTTTGCTTCCAACCTTCCTTCGTCCTTCAAAGAGACCACCACACTTAGTATTACCACACCACTTACATTTATAAGCCCCCCCCCCCCTAATTTATCATCAAAATGGAAGGTTATGTTAAAATCCCTAATGCAACACCACGGACCAAGAGATTTACCTGTTAGCCTAATCATTGTCTCCATGAATTCCTTCCTTTTTGCACTTCTTAGTTCTCCATAAATAAAGGAGTAACACCAAACTAACCCATTATCCTCAATGTTTTGGGTATGGATAAGATTTATATTCATAGTTTCCACCTTCAAATCAATAGAAGAATCTTAGAAGAGAGCCAACCCACCAAAGATACCTACTGCATCCACTCCCCAACAATTCCAATCGAGAAGATTTTTAAATTTCTTTCTACAACCAGCCAAGGAGCACTTTATTTCACTAAAAAAATCATGGTTTCTCCCATAGCCTCTTTCGCTGCCCGAATTGCCTTTGGGAACCCCAACCCTTGACAATTCTAGCACCATATTTTCATTGGACCCAAGGGAGTTTTTTAGAGTCAACTCCTACAAGCCCTTTAATTGTTTCATTAATATGCATATTTTTAAAAGCTGAACAAAATGCCTAAGGACATGCCAACTATTAGCGACACTGGGATCGCCTTCTACACTACTAGCCATGTTAACATCATTCCTGGGATGGACAATTGAATTCCTCAGCTCGAACGACCATGATCTCAGAGAATAGTGAAGCTATGAGACTTTTGCCTATCTTCTTGACTTTCCTCCATCCTCCTAAATGAATTTTAGTCTCCTTTCCTAAAAACAGGTAAGGAATCCACTAATAATTGCAAGGGTGTATCATGATACAAACCCATCAAACGAGCAATCCAGAGAGCGGTAGCGAACATCATCATTGAAGTACAACATTTGAATCACTTCTTTCTCATTTTTTTTATAAAACCAACTCTTAGAGATTTCTTATCATTAGTAAAAATATACCTAGCTTTAGTGCCATAAGGAGAAGAGCATCCTTTTTCTTTAAGGGATAAGCCATTGAAATTTGCAAAAGAGAGGGGATAAGAAAATGAAAGATTAATCCAGAACCTGTTTAATAACATAGATAAACTCTTTACCTCCATCAAGGGACTTTGTAAGGATTTGGAGCCTCCTCCTTCACATTGGAGAACCTTGACGTTCGTACTAAAGCATTTGAGCACCTCGCGTTCTATCTCCTTTTCTTGAAGACGAGCTTTTTTTTCTATTTCTCCCACATTCTTGTTGGTCTCTGATTGGGGATTTCTTTGGCAGAAGAAACCAAGGTCCTTGCCCGAGTTCAAATCTGAATCATCCTCTATAAGGATATGCCTCTTGGGGCTAGGTGGGGTGTTAGCCTTTTCAACATTAGTCCAAGTCGTAGCCTGTTACTGTTCAAAGATTGTCTTACAACTGGTCAGATGTGGATTCGCAAGCTTCGGCCCTTCTATAATTCTATTAGATTTAGGGATTTCTTCTATTACAAGATTTTTCCCTTGCCTTAAATGGTTAAGGAAGGAAACCTAAACTTGGTCGAGTCTGCGACCTTTCACCAGTTCCCCTTTGAGAGGAAGCTCGATCTCAACTGGAAAACTTTCGTCGACGAGATAACCACGTTGATATTCCCTGGAAATTTTTCGGAGCTAAGAAAATCCTTCCCTTGGTTGTTACTTTCTCCAAGAAACAATTGTCTTCTCACCATCAGCTTCTCTGGAATGTTTTCCTCTGAGCCTATAGAGTTATTTTCAACATTGTTGGGTGATTCAGCTCTTTCAGTTCCACCAACCTGAGCTTTTGCATTTGCCTCATATTTGCCCATTTTCCTTTCTACTCCTTTTCTTCCCATGTTAATGAATCTTCCCTTTCCAATAACTACTTCTGCCTTGAGCCAAGGAACATACACAACTAGACCTTTTATCTCTTCCATAAAGTTTGTTCTCATCTTTGAAATCAGATGGTCTACAACTTCGTCCTCTGGTTCCTTTTTTCCTACACAGCTTCTCTCCATATGTCCTAGCCATCCCTAGTTACAGCAGAGAAGTGGTAGTTTTCATATTGAAAAGGAAACCAGCCCTTTTTCCCTTATTCAAGACATCCCAACGAGCCTTTTGCTAAAGCTTTCGGAACAGCTAACCCGATTCATAACTCTTAGTCCCTTATCCCATGAGGGTATTGATTTACCATTCTTGGGTAATAAATCTTTCATAAGAACAATCTCCCTAGCCTCTTTTACTAGCATCTTCGCTGTTTCATTTGATATGGTAATCTTAGTGGTGGAATCAATATTTTTTATTTATTATTATTATTTTTTTTGTGGGGGGGGGTGGGGGGGGGTTAAATAAGAAAATGAGATGGGGAAGAGAAGAAGTAGGGTTTGGGGAAAACGGCCTGGGAAGGTTTGGGTTAATTATAGATTTTTTAAAGAAAGTTAAATAAGAAAATGAGATAGGAAGGAGAAGAAGTAGAGTTGAGAAGGTTTGGGTTAATTATAGATTTTTTAAAGAAAGTTAAATAAGAAAATGAGATAAAGAGGAGAAGAAGTAAGGTTTGGGGAAAAATGGCCTGAATAGGTTTGGGTTGAGTATATTGGGGCCCCCACCAATATACTTGGCCCCACCTCTATGTAATCTACCGGCATGTCAAGAACTTTGGCCCATACATCCATAGTATCAATAGCAAGGTTGTTGGGCTTGGCTGCTGGTGACCATTTCTTCAGGAGCAACGTAAAGTCCTTTACGGATTAAGGTTCGTTACTTAAAGCCTCCTCTAGGTTCTCTAGGTTTTCAAAATGGATCCACAGTAGGCCATTATCAATCTTTTTCACAAAATACTTCTCTTTTGTCCACTTCCATAATTTGTAGATATGCTGAATGACTCCTTCAAGGTTCAAGGTTCAGGGGTTTGTCTGAAAGGATTTTCCCATTCAGACTGCACTTTCCAATCCTATCAACTTCATCAATCTTTTTGAGCATTTTCTTACCTTGTTTTGAGGAGAAGCCCTCACTTTCTTTCTAATCTCTCATCATACTCTACAATCCAGGAGGGAGAAGTCGAGAACAAAAATTTCTTGTCTTCGAACAACACTTCACTCTCAAACAGAGCACATTTCACTCCCAAATAGAGCACTTTATTGGCACCAAATCAAGAAGCTATTACTTCGGTTTCAATCCACCACTTTTGTTCATATAATAGTTAAATAACGAAGCTGCTCATACTTTAGTAGCCTACCTATCTTGTAAAGGCCAGATGGCCATTACCTATATGGCCATATGTACAGTAAAAGCTTTACTATACAGTCCACATCTGAAATCCTAGTTCTATCGTACAATTGAGGGTAGGTGTAGGGGTGGCAATTTTTCGCCCAATCCACCCACAATTTAACCTACCCATTTACTTGGTGGGTTGTGTGATCAACCCATCACCCACTGGGTTGGGTTGTGGGTAACCGTGGGGTTAACCATTACAAACATAAGTATTAGTTTTTTAGCCCTTTTTTTTTTATTTTCTTCATTTGAATTAAATAATTTATGATTAATGTATTAATTTTCTATTAATTGTTGATTAAATTTAGTTTTGTCTTGAATCAACAAACCTCACTCAACATAAATCCAAATCAACTTCACCCAAGTCTGGATCAATTCAACATATATCGACCCGGGTCAACTCAAATTTGAAATAGACCTCAAACGGGATGGCTCGGTATCGCTTGCTTTGCCTGGTTTGGGTCATCTGGTCCAACCATTATTCACATAGCCTGGCTTGACCCAACACAAGCTTATCTGGGTCGACCCAAATCCAAAGCGGGTCGGATCGAGTGAAGTTCAGACCCTAAACCACCTCACTTGCTTTGCCCGGTTCGGATCATATCCATACAACCTTAACCAAATCCGATCCGGGTCAACAATGCTAGCTAACCTAGATTTTTTGGAGCCTCTGACCTGGGACCGACTCGAATCCGGCTCGGTTCCGGTCCGACCGAAATGAACCGGTCCAATTGGGGTCTAGCCCGACCAAGCTGAACCGGTTCGATTGGCTGTGGTCCCAACCGGACTGATCCAAATCTAAACGGTTCAACCACTCTTGATGTGTTTAGCTCAAAGACAATCCAATTAGATAGTTCAAGTTGGTCTGACCAATTTGAATCTAAGTGGTTCGTCAAATTTGAAGCCCAAACATAGTTAAATGGCTTTGCTGCTTGTGTAAAAATAATGCATGTAATGTGATTTGAACATTCACCACTTGTGTAAATAACAACTACTATTACCACCAAGCAATGACCAACTTATTTATTAGGAAGGAGTTAGTTCTTAGTTTTAAGTACACAAATATAAGATTAATGGGTTTGGGTAGGTTGGATTGGGTTAAACCGGGTTTGGGTTGTATCCAACCCATTTAATTTTACATAATTGGGTCCCAAACCAAACCCAACCGAATCAGCCCAATTGCCACCACTAGGTAGGTGCTAGCTTGGAATTGATGTCAATTCACAGCAGGTATGAGTGTTATAGGTGGAGGTGTTTATAAATTTGAATTGTTAGAGGTCTACAGTACAAATCTGAATTTGAGGTGGAGTGGAGTCTAAAAATCCAAAAAAAATAATAATAATGAAGATGTGACAGGTCTCTTAGCAAATTATCAAATTAAAAAGTAATCAAAAAGTAAATATAAACAATTATTTGTATATCATGAGCTTTGTAAAAATATTCTTGATAGACAAATTATTTTCAAATCTATACTTTTAACCTTGTATATTACATGAACACATCAAAACATTAATGGTTTTAAATCTTAATTTCATCACATTTTATGAATATCTATTACCAGCATTATATCAATGAAAATAGTAGAAAAAAGAAAACAATTAATTATTAAAGCCAGTATTTTTAAATACCAATGAGATTAATAAAAATAAAAGTAATGAATTAATCAACTAAAATTTAAGTCTATTCGTTTTACATTTATGAAGTATAAATGCATATTTCAATTCTGCTACGATTCCCGACATTCTCATGATAATTCACACCCCACATATAATATTAAAATATATTAATTTTATGAAATTGGATTTAATCCTCACAAAACCGTATTATAAATATATTAATTTTATAAAATTGGAAATTATATGTATGTGTATTAGATCTTTCCACCAAATTACCAAATTCATGTATATCTTAAATGTATTATAAGTATACAAGAAGGCGAGAACTCCACTAACAACCTGCCTCAATTTAAATGTTTTTAACCGTTAAAGCCTATCTGAGCCGCATGTCATCAAAGATTAGTAAATACCCATCCGAATGTTTCAGCTTAACAGTCCGTTGAATTACGACGGTCCTGCAAGCAATGTGTCATAAAGTAGATTGGTATGTTGCCGCAGAAGACGCAAGGCTGTGTTTGGTTTTGACAGAATTACTTAGGCAACAGGCAGCGTCTCCCATCGTTACTTAAACACAGAGATCGTGTCTGTGTTTTATTGGACAGTCGTCTGAGATCGTAGCGGCAGCTGATGTGATTACCGTTGGGGGGGAATCCATGCTCTGTGTTGTTTTGCAATATAAAGGTTTGAATTACTATCTGCCCAACGGAACAAAACTGAAAACATGGACTGTAAAGTTGGTAATACCTGTCGTCCGAACAGACCTTCCTTCTTCAAAGTTTTAGTCCGCCGGGAAGACTTCAGGCTGCTGGTAAAGCTTTGCAGTTTCTCTTGATTACTACATATTCGGCTTCTTTATCCTTTTGGCCAATATAGTTTTTCCGGTGTTCTTCCGCAATCTTTAGTCTATTCGTTTTGTCTCTTCATTGTATGAATTATCTAGGACTATGTTTTCTGCACTCCGTATGTAATAAATATGGAATCTGATCATGGGTACATTGCAATTAGTTTCTGCACTCTCTAACAACCATTTTCTTTTTTGTACCAGTAGTTTGTTGTTATTTTTTTTTTCTGTTTTTTTTGGTAGGGAGTAAATCCTGCATCCCCCTAAAAGCACAATAATAACTTCAACTGCATGAATAGTGATGTAGGGTGATTTGGCACGACCTCGTAACACGGGGACATGTGGACATGACCTGGCATGAACAATAACTCAGCATGACAGCTTGGCCGCAACCCGGCGTAACAAGCTCGACGAAGACCGACCAAGCGACTCGGCGGGATTAACAACTCGCTAGGAGGCAAAGCTCAGCCCGCCCCGAGCGCAAGGCCTAGGCGCCCCGATCTCCCGCAGCTCTAAGGGACCCAGGCTCCCCGTGCTGGAGTCCGAGCTCCCCTTGAGCCCCGAGCTCTCCTCTCCTAGGGAGCCCCGAGCTCTCCACTCCTAGGGAACCCCGAGCTCTCCACTCTTGAGGAGGGGGCATCTCAGCTTTTGGCTAAGTGTCATGAAGGAGAAGTACCCCGGGACTACATCCGCAGAATCTGTACCTGCTGGATTAGAGTAGTTCGGTAGCCTGTAGGGAAGATCCGCCTGACATCCGTACCTACCAGATCTGGTGGCACTGCCCACATCTCTTACCAGGCGGCGTCGTGCCTGCTGTCCCTGAAAAGCATAGCACGCCTGACGAGTCTGTACCCTGCAGTGGCAGCCTGCACCTGCCACCTCAGTCCTGGCAGTAACGGCTAGGGTAGTGATAGTTACACCTGATGTGACCGACCTCCGGTATAAAAGGACCACCACCCTCGCGAAGCAAAGGTATTGAAGCTTAAGCACTTTCAGCACTCTTACTCTCTACTCTCTTTGAAATTCTTCTCCAGTCCTAACTTAGCCTTCGGAGTGTTCCCACCGGGATCTCCCCAAGAACCTTTCACTTCCTCCTTCCTCAAAGGTGTTGATCGTTCCAGCCGGAAGCCAGGTCACAGCCAGCTAGGAGTGCCCAGATTGTGCAACATCATTTGGCGTCATCTATGGGAAGTGCTTCAAAAGGCCTTCCTGTAACTTCTGTACAACTCTCTTCAAAGAAGTGTTCAGTATCATCAACACTTAAGGCTTCCTCCTACAACACCGAACGTCGAACTCCAGTTACCCACCGTCTGCATCGGCCAGTTCACCATCCCTCTCTCTATGGACGGGGTCCCTAGTCTGACCGTCCTCCCCCCGGTGGCACCCATGACTGTTCCACTGCCCTCTACAGTCAGAATAACCTTCGTTGAACCCACCATCCTCCCTCCAATGGCCAGCCAAGTCAGCTCAAGGATCTGATGCAGTGCATGCGAGTCATACAGGCTCAGATGCAACAGTTCCAGCAACTCCAGTCCCACCAGCAGCAAGTGCTGCACCAAATGTCCCACTACCAATATCAACAATAGTTCCCTTCGCTCCCCCCCCCCCAACATTCGGCGACGCAGCCAGCTAAGCCTCAGCGCCGCAGTGAACTCCCTTCCCGTAGGGGAGAGACTTCAGCATCGTCTCACGGAAGAAAGGGGAGGCTCCCTACCCCCACCGTGCTGCCCGTGGTCAGGTCGGGGGCTTCCCAACCGATTAGGCCGGCATCACCCCAATACTCGTTGTTCGAGCCCCTACTCACGGAGAACAGGTTCGAGGTGCTAGCAGGCGACCTGGAACAAGGATCTGTCCACAGCCACCGGCAGCAAACCCTGCCTCCCCCTGGGCTCGTTGATCTCAGCAATACTGAAGCCAACAACACCAATGTCGAGCCTGCCAAGAAGCAGGGAAGACGTCGCCGGTCTCGCCGAACTACCACCGTCCACAACCTGCCTGAGCTCAAGGGCAAAATAGAAATAAGCTCGGGAGAGGTAAGAGCTGCACCACTCCTATCGGTTCCCTCTCCAGAAGCGGTCCCCATGCCCAAAGACTTCAAGCTCCCCCAGTTGCACAAATACGATGGGTCCTTCGACCCCAACGACCATGTCGACGCCTTCCAGTACCAGATGCACCTGGCCAGGGCAAGTGAATCCTGTATGTGCATGGCCTTCTCTACTACGTTCAAAGGGGTGGCTCGCACTTGGTACCGAAACCTCTCGCCGGGCTCAATAAGGAGCTGGGCCCAGTTCGTGAAGGTCTTCACCTCCCACTTCGTTGCTAGCAAGAGATGCCCGAGGACCCAGGAGAGCCTCCTCAGCATAGTCTAGAGAGATGGGGAGAACATCCGAAACTATATCAAACGGTTTAATGACGCTTGCCTGCAGATACCCAACCTAGACCCTGTAGTTCAGCTCACTGCGGCCAAGCGGGGCATCACCCACAAGGAGTTTAGGTGGCAAGTGGTTGTGAACCAACCCAAGACCGTAATCGAGTTCCTCGAACTGGCAGATCGGTTCATATGGACAGAGGAGGAGATCAACCAGAAGGGCGAGCACACCCCCGAAAAATGAAGAAGGGAACCGGAACCCCCAGCTCCTAACGACTACAAGAAGAAGAAGGATCAAGCTCAGGGGGCAAACCCGATTCAGCCTTTCCGAGCTCTAGTAGCAGAAAGGGTGTTTACACCCCTCAACACGAAGCGGGCCGAGATCTTCATGGTGATCAAGGATGCCCCATATGTAAAGTGGCCACCTCGGCTCAAGGCCGACCCTAATGTTAGGAACAAGAACTTGTAATGTAGTTTCCATAGAAATCACAGTCATAGCACCGAAAATTGTAATAAACTCCGCGGTGAAATAGAAGAATTCATCCGTCATGGATATTTGAGAGATTTTGTACATCATGGTAGTAACAATAAAGCAAGTCGGCAAGGGGAACAGAGTAAAAAAGCTCCCGAGTCCAGCAAACAGGCTAAGCAGCCGCAGATGCAACCTCCCGACAAAAGACGAGTCAGGGGGACCATCCATGTAATCGTCGGACGATCGGTTGTCGCGGGCTACACCTTGGCCGCAGCTCGGTCATCAGCCCACGAGGCTACCAGAGAAGAGCTTAATCCCCCGAAACGGCCAAGGATGGAGGAACCGATCTTCTTCACTGAAGACGATGCGCGAGGGGTCCATTATCCCCACGATGACGCGCTCATCATAAGGATCAAGATCAACGACTTCGAGATCAAGCGCGTCCTAGTCGACTTGGGCAGCTCGGAAGACATCCTCTTCAAGGCAGCCTTCGACCAGCTTCAGCTCCCAGAAAGCGACCTGAAGCTCGCAAGCACTCCACTGGTAGGATTCAGCGGCGAGGAGATCAGGCCTTTAGGGAGAGTCATTGTACCGGTAGAGGTCGGTACCTGGCCCAGTGTAGTGAGGCTCACTCACGAGTTCCTGGTGGTCGTGACCCCCTCTCGGTACAATGCAATAGTAGGGGGGGCCATCACCCATGCCCTACGCGCGGTAGTTTCCACCTACCACCTGGCGATGAAGTTCCCTACAGACTTTGGAGTCGGAGTGACATGAGGTGATCAGCTTGAATCCCGCAAGTGCTATGTAGCCGCCCTCAAAGGAAAGGCCAAGGTAGCTGATGACCTCAACCTAGAACGACCTGCGGAGCAGTTCACGGAGCAAGCCACACCTACCGAGGAGACCATCCCCATCCCGGCTTCGACAGAAGACCTAGCTCGGGTGCTTCAGATCGGTGCTTCTATTAAGGAGCCCTTGTGGTCTCAACTGGTAAGCTTCTTACTTGAAAATTTAGATGTTTTTGCATGGTCAGCGACAGAAATGCCCGACATAGACCCCAACATAATCACTCATAGACTCAACATTGATCCTGTAGTTAGGCCCATTAGACAGAAGAAACGCAACTTAGCCCCGGAGCGATGGAGGGCAGTCGACGAGGAGGTCAGGAAACTCCTTCCAGCTAATTTTATCAGGGAAGTCCATTACCCGAGCTGGGTGGCCAACCCCGTTCTGGTAAAAAAGGCTAACGGTAACTGGTGCATGTGCGTCGACTACACCGACCTGAACCAAGCTTGCCCGAAGGACTGCTTCCCACTTCCCATGATCGACCGTCTAGTGGACGTGACCTCGGGGCACGAGTTGCTGAGCTTCCTGGATGCCTATTCGAGCTACAATCAAATCAAGATGGACTCAGCTGATGAAGAGAAAATTGCCTTCATAACCGAGTTCGGCCTGTACTATTACAAGGTCATGTCATTCGAGCTAAAAAACGTTGGGGCCACTTTTCAAAGACTTGTAAACAAGCTGTTTGAGCCACTAGTTGGCAAAAAAGTAGAGTGTTATGTAGACGACATGGTCGTCAAAACCCAATTTTCACATGAATTAGTACAAGATTTACGTGCAGTTTTTGAAAATTTGCGTAGATTTAATATGAAGTTAAATCCAAACAAGTGTATCTTCGGTGTCACCTCGGGAAAATTCTTGGTGTACATCGTTAACCACTGAGGCATTGAAGCCAACCCGGACAAAATCAAAGTCATCCTAGAGATGAGACCACCCTAAAAATTAAAGAAGGTTCAAAGGTTGAACGACCGGCTAGCCTCCCTAAGTCGCTTCATGTCCAAGTCAATAGATCGCTGCTTGCCCTTCTTTAAGGCCATAAAAAACAAAGGTTTTAGGTGGACTGAAGAGTGCCAGCTCGCGTTCGACGAGCTCAAAAGACAATTAGCCAGCGTCCCCGTCTTAACCTGACCCGAAGTAGATCGGTACTAATAAGAGAAGTAGATCGGGTCCAACGACCCGTCTACTATGTTAGTAAAATATTGCAGGGAGCAGAGACAAGGTACCCCGAGATAGAGAAGTTAGGTTATGCACTGGTTGTGGCAGCCTGAAAGCTCCGCCCATACTTCCAAGCTCACGCCATCGTTGTCCTTACCAATAAACCTCTGAGGCAAGTCTTGCTCAGGCCCGAGGTCTCAGAAAGGCTAACAAAGTGGGCCATCGAGCTCAACGAATACGAACTCTAGTATAAGCCACGAACTGCTATCAAGGCCCAAGCCTTAGCAGATTTCGTCGCAAAGTGCACCTTCAGTTCTGAAGTCTCCAAGTCGGTGGAACACAAGGCCCCCAGCGCGGGTGAGCCCGAGCTTTTCAAGCCGGTTGAACTCAAGCCCCGTGAAGTAGCAACCAGCACGGTGTCTCTCCTAGTTAGGCCAAGCCCGAACTGGGATGAAGAACTCGGGATCCTTCACGTAGATGGCTCATCAAACCGGCAGGCAGCGGGGCTGGGATCGTTCTGTATGGGCCAAGCGGTGTGAAACTAGAGTACGCACTACGCCTTGAGTTCGCGGCATCCAACAACGAAGCAAAGTACGAGGCACTGCTAGCCGGGCTGGATCTGGCAAAGGAAGTGAAAGCCAAGCACGTCGTTGTCTATAGTGATTCCCAGCTCATGGTAAACCAGGTTATGGGTGAATACGAAGCCCACGAGCCAACCATGGTAGCATACTTAGCCAAAGCAAGAGGGGCTCTGCTCAACTTTCGGTCATACTTCATTCAACAAATCCCAAAATCAGAGAATGCCGAGGCCGATGCCCTATCCCGTCTAGCCAGCTCTAGCGATAACACAATGAGAACCGTGTACATAGAGAACTTGCCTCGACCTAGCATTCTCACGGGGGCAGAGGAGGTTGCTCCCGTCGTTCAAAAAGAGTCGAGCTGGATTGATCCGCTCACAAGCTTCCTGCTACACGGGACCCTTCCCGCAGATCGTAACGCCACCAGAAGGGTAGAGCATTAGGTAGCCAAATACGTCATGATTGACGGACGGCTGTACCGAAGATCCTATACGCTCCCCTACCTGCGTTGCCTGCGACCCTCTGAAGCCGAGCTCGTCCTCCGCAATACTCATGAGGGCCTATGCGGCGGACACTTGGGAGGCAGGGCCCTCGCTCTGAAAGCACTACAACAGGAGTATTACTGGCCAACGATGAAGGTAGATGCGACCGAGCTCGTCAAAAAATGCGACAAGTGTTAGAAGCATGCCAACATCCACCACCAGCCTACTGCCAACCTAAAATACCTCACTAGCCCATGGAAATTCGTGCAATGGGGGATTGACCTACTCGAGCCATTCCCACTAGCAACAGGACAAAGAAGGTTCCTAGTGGTGGCAGTTGACTATTTCACAAAGTGGGTCGAAGCTGAACCTCTCACAACAATCACAGCCCGGAATGTGCAGAACTTCTTTTGGAAGAACATTGTGTGTCATTTCGGATTACCTCAGATACTAATCTCCGACAATGGTAAGTAGTTCGAAGACATCAAATTCCAAAACTGGTGCCGAGACATAGGGATTCAGCAGAACTTCACCTCAGTGGCGCACCCTCAGGCAAATGGGCAAACGGAAGTCACAAACAGAGCAATCCTTCGAGGGATAAAAGCGCACCTAGACCGAGCTAAGGGACTGTGGACGGACGAGCTACCTAGTGTGTTGTGGACCTACCGTACCACGGAAAAGACTACCACGGGAGAAACCCCCTCCAACTTCACATACAGCACCGAAGCAGTCATTCCAATCGAGATTGAAGTTCCTTCACTAAGATTAGAAGCATATGATGATAGGGCAAATGAAGACGAGCTACATACCAACCTCAACCTGCTTGACGAAGTATGGGACCTCGCATACATCAGGACCGCGGCCTACCAGCGAAGGGTAGCTCGGTACTATAACACCAATGTCAAAAAGCGGACTCTCCGCGTTGGCGACCTGGTTCTCTGTAAGGTTATGGTGCCTGAGCCCGATGTTGGCAAGCTCGGTCCGAACTGGGAAGGACCCTACCGAGTAAAGTGAAAACTCAAAGAATGAACATACAAGCTCGAAACCCTAGAAGGGAAACAAGTACCTCGAGCGTGGAATATCGTCAACCTAAGACAGTATTACCTATGAGTAATGGAGTAGACCACGGGTCACTCTCAGAGCTCTAAGGGGCCAAAACACCAAGTTGACCAAGGAGCTCGGCACCATAGCACGTTGCGTCAAGGGCGCAAGCAGACCCTACAGCGCTAAGCCCACCTCGGAGGTAGTTCAAGCACACGATGCCTTACTATGGCAATCACCTTGGTGTATGCCATGAGGCAGTTCAGGCACACGCCTTACTATGCCTTACTATGGCAATCACCTCGGTGTACGCCATGAGGCAGTTCAGGCACACGCCTTACTATGCCTTACTATGGCAATCACCTCGGTGTACGCCATGAGGCAGTCCAGGCACACGCCTTACTATGCCTTACTATGGCAATCACCTCGGTGTACGCCATAAGGCAGTTCAGGCACACGCCTTACTATGCCTCACTATGGAAATCACCTCGGTGTACGCCATGAGGCAGTTCAGGCACACGCCTTACAATGCCTTACTTTGGCAATCACCTCGGTGTACACCGCAAGACAGTTCGGGCATGCACCCTACTATGCCTTCGACAAACCAATCCACACACAACCACGACAAGCTTGGATAAGGCAATACGTAGAAAAGAAAGATCACTCAAAAAAGGGTCAATTTCATTAACATGTAAAATTTTATACAACGAGCTCAACAAAAGGAAAAAACAAAATGCAAGGACTGAGCTCGCAGGCTCGGAATGCAAGGGCAATTACTTCGGGGGCTCTCCACCCCCAGGAGCTTCGGGCTAGTCAGGGGTATCAGTTTCTTCATCACCACCCTCCTCTGAGTCCGGATCCTCCGCGGCTTGACGGGCTATCTCGCTTGTGATTCACGAGGTGGTGATGGCACTTATGTCGAGCTCAGGGTATGTATGCCTTATCAACCATCTATTAAGCTTGAACCCCTTGCGGTAGGCCTCCCCCATAACGGTATCAAACTTATCGAACTGAATATACTCAGAGACAGCCTTGACCTTCGTCTCCTCTATCGCTTGGGTAAAGATCTCGGTCTTCTCTGTGATATCCGCCTTAAGGAACTCCACCTTGTGCTGAAGAACCTTCTCCTTTTCCTTAAGGCCTTCTGACTCTGCTTTAAGGGCCTCCATTTTTCCCCTCAGCTCGATGTTCTCACGAGCTAGCCCGTCCTTCTCCTCCATCAGCGTAGTGATGATGCCCCTTTGAGCCATGGTGCCGCTCTCCAACCGGTGGATCTGCTCGCGAGCCATCCTCAGTTCGGTATGGGCAATGCGGGAAGATTCCTCGGCAGTCAAAGCCCGCTTCAGGTACCTCTCGGTCTGAAAAGTAAGTGCGTGCATGGCGGAGTTTGCCTGACAAAGGAGCTAGTTAATAGCAGAGAAGCACATACAAAAAAAAGAGAAGAAAGAGAAGAGACTTACCACCATAGTGTGGGTGGCAGCCCGGGCTCCGAGCTGAGAAGGATTGAGCATGTCAGCCGAAACCGCAATCTCCTCGGAGTAAGTGGCCCCCTTGCTCTCCCGAAGACCGCATTGGGGGAGCAAGATGCTTCGGACCCCATCTGGGCTCCCCGAGCTAGAAACAATCGTTTCGGCTGTGTGAATAGGCTCAGCGGAGACTTCGGCTACAACGTTAGCAGCCCCGACATCAACCTTGGCCTCGGCTGCCGACCTCACGACGGTCTCAGCCGAGGCCCCAGGCTCCCTAAGTGGTAGAGACTCCTCCAAGTCGATGATTAGAGGAGCCCCAGGGAGCTCGGGCTCAAAAATTGGAGCCTGCGGAAGTTAGGACTCGGGAGTGGGGACAGGCGACGACTCGATACGAGCTCTCTTGGCAGCCCACTTCTTCCTCCCCTTCATGTGTTTAAAAAACCGGTCTCCCTTGAGTTCATCTGCCTCCATAGGACCTACAAAAGAGTTCGGCGTTAGTACTCGAGTAAAAGAAGGAAAAGAAGAGTAGGCCAAACAGCTAAGGTACTAACTACCTACCCGGGCTCAAGCCGACCTGGAAGAGCATACCCTCTTTGATATAATCTCTGAAATCACAGCCGACCTCAGCCCACGATTGGAATGCCTCACTGGTCTTCTTGTCGAGTATGATGCCAGGGTCTAGGATAGCCGCCCTCCAGTGAGTAGGGAAGGGCCACCCCGCGGGGTTCCAGACTACGAAGTAGTCCTGCTTCCAGGGCAGGACCTTGCTAGGAAGCTTGTGCATTAGCTTAAAGCTCGGGCGGGGGGACAAGTAGTAAGCCCTCCTGTGCTCGGGAAGAACGCATGAAGCACTCTTCTTGATGGTCAAGATGGAGCAAAGTATGTCCAAGTCAAGGGGGATGGCATACTCATAACAAAGAGAGATGGTCCCAACCACGTTACGGACTGAGTTCGGATGAAGCTGGTATATTGTAACGTTTAAATGTTTCAAGACCTCCACTAAGAGTGGATGGAAGGGAAGACGCAGCCCGGCTATGAGCTACTCTCGGAAGATCACGACCTCGTCAGGGCCGTGCTCCCATGGGAAGTTCCCTGCAGGTAAACTGTAGGTGTACTCCCCTGACAAGTTGTATTGCCGAATGAGCTCGCAGAGCCTCTCCAAGGTCATGGTGGAGGGCCCGAACCTATCTGGCATCCGAACTCGATGAGAGGTGGATGCCTGGTGACTCGAGGCCTCTCGTGCCTCGGGAGGGTTACCCTGAGCCGAGGTACCCACCTCGGGCTCGTCCAAAAGGCTATCGACATAATTGAAACTAAGGAAGTGCTAGGATGACTCACCAAAGAGAAGTAAGACCGGACAGGAAAGGAACTAACCCGAGCTGGAGGCTTTGGACACGAGCTCAAGACTACAACTGAAGATTTGTGGCATAGGAAAATGACCAGGACCCCCTCTATTTATAGCCACTATCCTCGGGCATCAACGGTTGAGATCAAAGCAATGTGATGGTCCTCGTGAAAATCAGTTGTACGACCTTCGAGACGAAATCGGTTTAGCACGTTTTTTGGCGTCCGTGGAGTCTATAAATCGCATGACGTCCGCGCGTAGACTGTACGCGACCCGAGCTGCGCCTGGCTAAACTGAGCAGGGAACCGGTCCAACCTATGAGCTGGAGGACAAAAAGGCTTAGACCCCGAGTCAAATCCACCTGGCAGGCCTTGGACTCCCTGCACTGAGGTCAGCACCCCTAGCACGGGGAGTGGGGGGCAATTGATGTATGGTGATTTGGCACGACATTGAAACACGAAGGCACGTGGACATGACCTAGCATGAACAACAACTCAGCATGACAGCCTGACCGCAACCCAACATAACAAGCTCGACAAAGACCGACCAAGCGACTCAATGGGAGTAACAGCTCGCTAGGAGGCGAAGCTCAGCCCGCCCCGAGCGCAAGGCCTAGGCGCCCCAATCTCCCGCAGCCCTTAGGGACTCGGGCTCCCCACGCTGGAGCCCGAGCTCCCCTTGAGCCCTGAACTCTCCTCTCCTAGGGAGCCCCGAGCTCTCCTCTCCTAGGGAGCCCCGAGCTCTCCACTCTTGAGGAGGGGGCATTTCAGCTTTTGGCTATGTGTCCCGAAGGAGAAGTACCTCGAGACTGCATCTGCAGAATCCGTACCTATCGGATTAGAGTAGATCGGTAGCCTGTAGGGAAGATCTTCCTGACATCTGTACCTGCCAGATCTGGTGGTAGTGCCCACATCTCTTGCCAGGCGGTGTCGTGCCTGCTGTCCCTAAAAAGCATAGCACGCCTGATGAGTCTGTACCTTGCAGCAGCAACCTACAGTGGCGGCCTGCACCTGCCACCTCAGTCCTGGCAGTAACAGCTAGGGCAGTGGCGGTTACACCTGATGTGACCTACCTCCGATATAAAAGGACCACCACCCTCACGAAGCAAAGGTATTGAAGCTTAAGTACTTTCAGCACTCTTACTCTCTACTCTCTTTGAAATTCTTCTCCAATTCTAACTTAGCCGTTAAAGTGTTCCCACCGGGATATCTCCCCGAGAACCCTTCACTTCCTCCTTCCTCACAGGTGCCGATCGTTCCAGCCAGAAGACAGGTCGTAGCCAGTTAGGAGTGCCCAGATCGTGCAGCATCAAATACCATTCTGATTCCTTCCCGCAGTAAGCAGTCAAAGTCCTCCAATGCAACAAACTGGGTAGCCATTTGATTTGAAGATCTCTTTAGCATTAGACATTCTGGGCTTAAATTTGAAAATTTCGCCAAATTCTTAGTTATTTAAGTTATATTAGTGTTCCTTCATAGCATACATGCAACACAACACACAGTTTACATATACTTCAGATAATTAAGTTTAGCCTTTTTTTTTTTGTGATTTTGTATGGATTTTTAATTTGGACTGTTTTAATTCTGTAGCGGATACCACCATCATTTATCAAGCATTTCAATGGTTCAGTGCCCAAAGCATCCATCCTTAGGGGTCCAACAGGAAAACCGTTGCATGTGAAGGTTAAATGGGTTAAGAAGCAATTGTTTTTCTGCAATGGCTGGGGGAGATTTGTGAAACATCATTCTTTAGCTTTGGGGGAGTTTCCAGTTTTCAGGTATCATGGTAATTCAAAATTCAGTGTTAAGGTATACGATACAAGTGCTTGTGAAAAGGAAGTACCTTCACTCGAGGTTGGGACTCAGGGTCAGAGACATCCCTACCAAGATCAAGAAAACCAAATTAGATTGATAGCCAGAGATATCAAGAAAGAACCGGTTGCTGACTGCTACACAACAGAAGAAAATCACGGAAGGTCGTCAATGGCCAAGCACATTAAGAAGGAGGAGATAGTTGCCGACTCCTGCCCAAGGAAAGAAACTCAAGGCAAGATCCTGAGCAAAAAAATCAAGAAAGAAGTGATAATTGGTTCTTGCCCAAAGAAAGAAAATCAAGGCAAACCGTTGGCCAAAGACATCAAGAAGGAAACAATTATTTCTGGAGTAGTAAATTGTGAGTTCTTCCAACTGGTTCGGTTCCCTTTCAGAACACATTCTACTCTGTATCTCTTCATTCTACTCATGTCATTACATCACACATCATATGCATGCAGGTGGATATGTTAATGGTCCAAAGAGGAAAGCTGTCATCAAGGCTAGAAATGCAGCATTTGAAGCTGCCTGTTCATATAAAACAGAGCACCCGATTTCACTATTCCTTGCTGTGAGTCTAGAAAATATCAAATGGTGAGTTTTGGACTAAATTTCATGCTTCAGATACCTGGGTAAAGTGAGATATTAACAAATGCTTGATTCAGTTCATTTGATTTCTTCACCTCACTCTTTCTGTATGTTGGATGGACAGACTATTCCGAAGGCTTTTGCGGAAGAGAACGTCCTTGGAAGCAAGGTGAAAACAAGGCAGCTTTGGGATCCTGAGGGGAGACCATGGCCTGTGAAGGTCAAAAAGAGGACGGATGGCCGTGTCGACCTGGCATCTGGACTGGTTCAATTTTGGAAAGCAAACAGCATTGAAGAGGGTGATGCCTGCACCTTTGAGTTAAAAGGCAATTCATTCTTCGTCCAGATATTCCGAACAAAAGGATTTGGAGAATCCATTAATGCAAAACCTGTCGTAGCTACTAAGACAATGAGGAGAATTCAAAATATGATATAACTGAGTCAGTAAATGGGCACAGAAACTGTGAGGGGTGAAGCAAAACATGTTTGTAGAATTAAATTGAGTCCGCGTTCTGTGCACCATGGGTGCGCTGAACGAATGCACCCACCAATCACGTTTGACCACGTCGATTAAGTTTGTCTTGTGTAATGGTAACGTGGGTTTGGCCGTCAATCGACTCCGTCCGGTTCAACCGGATACAAAAAGACAACAGTTACAGATCACCGGTGCCTTCACTTCACACCAGTGCCTCGTGAACGACGAAGCTACCGGTGGCGAGAGAAAAATCGTCCGGCCTCTAGTCCGTACGTTTTCTTCCTCTTCCTTTCCCTCTTCTTCCTCCTCTCGCTCCTCTTCTTCTTCTTCCTCTTCTTCTTACAAACTAATGTTTTTTTTTTTCTTTTCTATTATCAACAGGTCGGAACAGCTCTTAGCGGCAGTCATCAAAATTCACCTGAACGAAGGTAACTCCCGAAAACTGTTTTTTTTTTTTCTTTCTATTTTCCAGTTTCTGACAACCCACGAGCGAAGTCTCCTCCCACGGTGATTCTTGAGAGATTTCGATCAATGGGAAAATTGGGTCCATGCCATTGCTAGCACTGTATTCTACCTGATCCGTTGATTCGGCCACAGATGTGAGATTCCCCTGCGTCAAGCTCATCGAGCATTTGACCATTGTATATTCTTTGATAATCTGTAACAGTACTGTCACCGGAGAATCTCCAGCAAAGGAGAGAAGAACTAGGGGATGTCCGGAGAAGACAGGACCACAATTCCGGCGGCGGAATCGGAAAACTGGGATTTGCTGGGGTAATCGGAATTCCACTAGAAAAACTAATACAATTAAGGAATGGTAATGTTATTTTGTTTTGTCCTCGCAGTAATGCACAAATTAAGGTGAAGTTAGAGTTTTCAGAGATTGATACAGTAGAAAGAGACGACGAAAGGAAGGGTAGATTATAAACAAAGAAGAGGCTTTCTAGAAGGAGAAGTGAGAAATGTTTCTGAAAAACCACGGAAGGTGATGAAAGCTTATGGAGAAAGAAAATTTCATTGTGTTGAAAGAAATAGGAAGAGCAGAAACAAGTTCAAGTTGAGAGCTTTGATCGTGTCTTCTCTTCTTTTGGCTTTTAATGGTGTGTGTAGCCATGTGAATTTTAAGCCAAACAAATGGGATTAATTTACATGAGTCTCTAAATAATATGGGCCTCCATCGGCACAAGGCCCAAGTCTACATAAGTACGTCTTGTTGGCCTAAACATCTAAGTGTATCAACTCCAATTTGGCCCATCTCCTATTGTAATAGGGTGGTCCTATTGGCAAGACCACTAACTCCTAGATAATGGTGCATGTATAGGAGTTAATACTAATCCAACACCCCACTCACATGGGATTGGTTAGCTAAGTGGGCTGAGGTGGTAGCCTTAACCCTTGGCTATAAATAGCCTTGCCTAGGAAAAAAGATGGCATTTTCTTCCTTTTGAGAGAATCACACTGCAAGAAGCTCTCAGACACCAACACTGAAAATTGCAAACAACCACAAGCTCCTAAATTCAGGCTCTCCAAAGAAGATCAAGCCACCACAAAATGGCCCTTTTTAGAGAAGCATCATTAACAACCGATCAAGCACGAAGCTCGGAGTGAAGAAATCTACACCAAATCTCTCAAATCACCACATCAACACTTCAAGAAGTACGAAAAACACGCCAGCAGCCCTTGTCTTCACCAAATTCAATCATTAATCAGAGGTTGCTCACGTCATCAAGCAAAAATCAAAGAGAGTTCATTCCCTTGTTTGTTTTCTTTATTACAAATTTATTTTTGTAATTTGTCTCCATATTTTGTGCTAATCAAATATACAAAATTTGTGCCGAAAAATTTCTAGCACACCTGGTGGGACGCTCTCCTCTCATCTTTTGAGTCAACAACTGCAACAGTCATCCAATGGCTACCAAGAAGGCTACAACTTCCTTCCACAAGTCCTCTAGCGCTTTCGGTTCTTCCTACAACCATCTTGTCACACGTGCTATGGCGAAATCCAACAAAGCACAGCTACTGTCTCCAATGGAGCTTCCTACACGGAAAACGACCAAGGCGACTACTCTACGGAAGGAAAGCCTCTTCAACTCTCCACACATTGATATGAAAGGAAAAAACTCTTTCTCCCTGATGACCAATCTAGCACTGCATCAAGGACGGAGTCCTACTCCTCTCCATCACACAACTCCTACTTTGCTTCTAATGGCATTGTACCAGTGATGATGACAGAAGTCACGACGATGGAAGAACGACTTTAGAAGATGACTGAAGCCATTGACAACCTCAAGAGCTCCAATGCTGAGAAGGATCTCCACATTGCCTTCCTGATGAACAAACTAGAGATACAAAACTGCCAAGCAGAATCTAATCAATGACCTTCTCACCCTCTAGGATTCACTCCTCCAATGACTCCTAACCTCCAAGAGCAGCAGAAGCAACAAAAAGATGAGCATGATCATGTCACAGTGCAGAACATGATGTAAGACACCACCCAAATTTCTGTCGCTTCTCTGACGGTGCAACAACTCTAGTACATGACCGCTGACACCATAAGGGCTCAATATGGAGGAGTTCCACAGACCTCTCTAGTGTATGCCAAATCATACACTCGTTGCATTGACAAGATGCCATGCTAGTCGGCTACTAACCTCCTAAGTTCCAGTAGTTCGACGGGAAGGGCAATCTGAAACAGCACATAGCCCACTTCATCGAGACTTGTAACACTGCGAGAACCTACGACGACCAAATGGTCAAGCAATTTGTTCACTCCCTCAAGTCTACAATGTTTGATTGGTACACCGACCTCCAGCCTCGCTCCATCGACAGTTAGGAGCAGCTTGAGAAAGAATTCCTCACTCACTTCTACTGTACATGACTAACCGTTGGACTTCCAGAACTCTCTACTACAAGGCAAAGAAAAGATGAGTCCATCATCGACTACATTGAGCAGTGGAGGAACCTCGCCCTTCAATGCAAGGAACAAATCAGCCAATCCTCAGCCATAGACACATGCGTTCAAGGGATGCATTGAGGACTACTCTACAGCCTCAAAGGGAACATGCCTACTACCTTCAAAGAGTTAGCTACTCAATCTCATGACTTGGAAATCCAGATAGCCAAGCATGGGAATCCCCAACGAAGTGATCCTCATGAAAAGAATGATGAAAGGAAATAAGTCATGAAGGACCTTAGGACCTCCTCCTCCAAAGGAAAGGAAGTCATGAATACTACCACTGCACCAGTTAAGATCTCCGGCAAGAAGAAAAAGACAAAAATCAAAGTGAAATCTTTTGCAAATTAAGGAACTAGAAGAGGAGTATCCATTCCCCGACTCCGACGTTCCAGAAATACTCAACCAGCTACTCCAATTTCCTCACTTAGTTGGATAGAGGTGTAAATCGGCCCCCAACACGGCACGACCTATGGGCGGCCTATGCTTTGGCAGGCCATGCCATTATGTGCAATGGGCAAGCCTTTGGGATACTCTAGAGGTCAAGCCCAACACAGCTCATGGCATGATACTAGGCGGGCGTAGGTCAAACCGTCGTGCTGTGTAATGGTTAAGCCTTAGCTCAGGCCATGAGAGGCATATTTAAAAAAAATGACAATTTAAAATAAGGTAGCTAAATAGACAAAAAATTGAAAAAAAAATAATTTTATTTTATATGTATTTTGATGTATAAAATTGTTTACATATAAAATAGTGAAATGGAATTTAAAAAAATTAAAAAATTACAGTACAATTGGAATAAAATAGTGTAATAAAATTGAAAATAAAATTTAATATATAATTATTATTACATATTTGTATATAATTATATAATTATATATACATAATATATATGGGTCTGCCCCATGTCATGTCAGGCCACGGGTGACACAGCCCATTAGCCCAATTAACATCTCTGCAGTTGGAATGGTTTTGCTAACTTGTAAAGTATGCGTATGAGATGTATTGATTGGCAGCTCTATAGTGGGGGGAAGACAAGTTAGAAATATTGAGCTGCTTTTTCAATTAAAGCTTGGGGTGACGGGGTAACATTTTCAAAGATGAGCTTGTTCCTAGCTTGCCATATAATATAAAGGATAGGGCATTCAACCAATCCATAAAGATTGAATAAATCGGTTTGACTAACACTCCATTGGGGTTCATCCCCACTTGGCCATGACACCACACAACTCAAGCAAATGAGAATTTTGAAGAATAGGTGGTGTGCAGTTTCAGGGTGATATTGGAAAAAGGGTCACTTCAAGTCCTCTTGTGGAGGCCAGGCACACTTGTCCTCAGCGAGAAGTCTATCCCATAAAAATGTCTAAATAAAAAGTTGGAATGTATGTTGGATCAAGAATTTAATGCAGTCATTCTGTTCGGCAAGAGTTATTTTCATCTAACAAATCTGCCACCTTCATCTGATGATGATCAATATTCAAAGAGTTGCAAGATGTAGTGGTACCCCTTCAAAAAGTTGGGATTCAAGCATCATGGAACTCAGGGTCCGTTTGGTTTACAGTTGGAATTGGAATTAAAATCAGAATCTTTTGGAATCAGAATATTCCATAATCTGTTTGGTTTAAATAGGAAATGGGAATGGTAATTAAAATCAGTACGAATATTGAGATTTCATTCTTAAGAGAGTGGCAGGGAATGGCCATTCCCTCAAATGGTCGGAGCAATGCTATTCCAATAGGAATGGAAATAAGATTCTGATTCCATTTAACTAAACAATTAGAATTGGAATAACCCATTTCGATTCCGATTCCAGACCCCTATTACCGCAAACCAAACTGGGCCTCAAAGATGTTTGTTCCATCTTTAACTAGCCATAAGATATGGGGCGTTAGTTCCTAGAAAAGCTCCATGAGCTTGCCTCCACCAATTTGAGTAGTTTCGTTTGTTTCTTGCCATGAATATACTAGCGGTGGAGAAATATAAATATTTATGTTCGACTGCCTACCCTAGAGACTGTTTTGACAAGTCACGATCACCATAATTGCTTACTGAATGGAGCCTTGTTCATCGGCAGACTTCTAAACACCAAACCACCCACCATTCTGGGTTGGCATAATTTGGACCACGAGAGAGTGCTTTGTTTTCCTCCTCATGTCATACCACCAGAAATGTGAAAGCTTCTCAATGGCTCAATGAATCTTGTTTGGAAAAATGGTAGTCAACATAGGGTAAACTAAGAGTGCTTTGATGATCGATTTAATTAGAGTTGTTCTTCCGAATTGAGAAAGGAGGTTCACCAAGGTACTTTGTTCCCAACAGAAGTTTTTTGAGATAAATTTGTGATGTCCAGGGCCAATCTTACTGAACATTAGAGAGGATTTTCTCTGGTTAATGCACTAACCAAAAAGGGATTCAAATTTTTTTAACAATTGGCACAAGACTCTTGTGAGGGTTCATCCTTGCAGAATAAAATCACATCATCAGCAACCAACGGATGTGTAATTATTGCTGATCCATTTCAAGTCAGAGTATTACCCTGGAGAGAGCCATCAGTTGAGATTCGGTTAGGAAGCTAGGTGAGTACTTCCATACCTAAGATAGATGAAGAGGTATGGGTAGAGAGGGCCACCTTGCCTTAAACCCTAATTCACATGAAAATGTTCACACATTCCTCCTATCTTTGATTGAAAAGATAAGCGACTAGATTACACTATTTAGAAGGAAACTACATGTTCCTCATTGTTTCTTGAAGAAATTTTCGGCCCATTCGCTCAAATGCCTTGACATCCATCTTGATTGCAATTTATCCTCTTCCCTTCTTTTGAGTTAGTATGTGGTGAATAATTTATTTTGCCACAAGTATATTATCTACAATCAACTGGAATGAGATCTCATTCCCAATGGAGGGGGACAATTTTATCCAACCAAAGAGTTGAAATTGGAATGGGCCATTCTGATTCCGATCCCAAACCCCTATGAACCAAATGGGCCCTTATATCATTAAAATGAAACTCATCTCTTCACAATTAACATATTGATGTACCCATAAAATCCAAACACACCAATGCAATATATTTTGAACGTTGATAATATAGCATGTTAAAATTGATAAAGACATTTAAGTGGTTTTAATATTAACTTGCTGGTTGTATTAGAGACCTGGGATTCAGTCCCGCCTTCACCACAGTTTGGTAGGGGTCTAGGAATTTGGGGGACGGCTATCCCTGTTGTGTAGCCCATTTGCCTACCAAAGAACATGTAGAATAGGCATCCAAGCCCACGGCCGAAGCTTCTTTATAGGTCAAATCATCAAAATCTTAACTTGGGCCAACTTACACCCGAGGGGTGCAATAAATTGGCTAAATTTAGATATCATCGAGCCCAAACTTGGAGGCCAGGCCCATTCAAATTTTAATAAATCCTAACCCCAACCCCACCCAAATAGCACCCCAAGGACAAACACGACCCCAATCAATGAAATCATCCAAAACAAAATAATTAGGACCCATGCGAGGCACAAACTTTATTTATAAGAAAATTTGAAAATAAAGTTCCATGACATTTTTCAATTAAGCAGTGCCCATCCAAGTCCAATTGAAGTATTAGTTTTTGGGGTATTGTATGTTAACTTATCTGATCACAACCTGTTGCACGCTTTAATGCAAGTGGCCTATTTTCCATGGCCTAGATACATTTGTATTACTTTTTGTATATGAATGATAATTATGTTTATTATTTTTCACTGATTTTTTTAATACTTTTATGTAAGTTTTAGGTAAAATTATAAAAAAAATGAACCTCTTCTTATAACAATTCTATAAACCACCTTTGTGTTTTGACCCTAACAAAGGCCATCCCTATTCCCTATGGTTTTGGTGGAAAAGTGCAGATACCTCGTTAACTTTTCAGTAGCCAAGACATTAAAATTAGCATACCCTAATCATTGCTAAAGCATTATTCCCTAATTTATTTTACCAAACGACATTCAAAGAGTATTCTCCCCATCATCTTAGCTGAAGGTAAAACAGGTTGAAGTGAAGTAAAAGGAATCAAATATTTTTTCAAGGTAAATTTACATATGAAAGGAAGGTATTTAAAAAAAATAGGACGTTATATCAGCATTTTTTATTTGGAATGCTAACGAAATGAAGGTATTTGCACCTTTATATAAAAACAATAGGGAATGTTTTTGTTAAGGTCAAAACATAGGAGAGTTTGATAAGATTGTCAGAAAACTAAGGAAGTTTTTATAATTTTCTCTATTTTAAATGATATTTAAATTGATTTTAAATTAATTAAAATATATTTTATATTTTTATTACATTTTAGTTTTATTAATCTTCTAAATTTAATTAACTATATTAAGCTTTTGTTTTTCAATGGAACTTAAGTTGGTTTTAAATTAGTAAAAATTGATTATAAAACTAATAATTGTAAGATAATTTTGATATTAGATTTTAATTTATCATATACCTTTTATTAATTAATACTCCCTAAAAGAATGAAAGTTGCCTCTTATATATGGATCCGGACTCCCGGATATTTTAAATTACGGAGGATTAATCCATTTGGTTTCATTCTTTCAGGGAGTCCAGATCTACGGAGGCAAACCCAAATGATATTTGATAGGCATCACCAATGGAAATACCAAATGGATCGACCAATCAAACATGAACCTTGATGACAGCAGGATGCAGGACATGATTGCTGAAAACTAGTGATAGTATGTTATGTGAAATAAAATTACGACACCCAAGCAGCAGAACAAATAAAAGCATGCCAGAAGCTTTGTTAAGATATTTTCCATCAGTGATCAAGACTAGCCATAGTTTGATAAGGTAAAATTCACGACACAGGATCTGCTGCAAAGGGCAAACACAAATGTGCAAAGTGCAAACACAAACATGGCAATATGATCAATTATGACTGAACACCCCAGTTTTCCTGCATTCATGATTTCACATTGCGAAGTTTGCACTCAAAATTCTCTGGATCCAAGGAGCACATTTGTTTAGGCTGTTTTTGGTTTGAGAAAACAGGAGAGAAACAGCAAATACGGCCTCAGTTAATAAGCTGTAGCTGAATAGAGATACTAGACTAGACCATTAGTAAATCATACAAGACCAACTACAAATGCCATAAGCCTAAGCTAAACAAAACAACATCAGCAGCAGGTATTCAACAAAATGTAGTCTCAAGAACTGTCATTCAAAAAAAAAAGTATTCATACCAAAAGCTACATACATGCATCTTAAAACAGAAACACCAGACGTGATTAATCTAAGAAATCACATGGCACTACTACCTTGTCCATGGCCTCCTTTACTTGTCTTTTAGCACTTCTTCTCGAGGGACACTTGACCATCCTCAAGGGAGTGACCGCTTCTACAACCCGGAAAATTTGAACGTTTACAAGAATGGAGTTGTTTCTTCCACCCACAACTTCAAAGACGCATACATCATCTTCTTCCAAGTTGTTATCAAATACAAAATCTGCCCACCCACTTGCAAATCCTCCATTTAGGGGATTTGTTTGGTATTTGAAGATGACAGGCCAAATTTTTCCTTTCAGTGAGAGGGTGACATCTTGGTTTCTTGGGGGGAAATTGTAAGTCACATCAAGGACTGGGATTGTCTGCAAGAGGAGAAAGGAACAATTAGTGTAAAGACCAATGACAGTGCCTTTTATCACACACCAATGCCGATTGTTGACTGAACCACCTATTGAACCAGTCCAACCACCAGATTAGTCGACAGAAGTAAGAATTCTAGAAGTTCTTAAAATGGATTTCTGGGTTATTCCAGTAGGGGGCATTCAAAAATTCAAAAGGTGTCCCATGAAAAGGGGAGGCCAATAGCATCCCTCTTTATATGTCATCCAATGCGTCCAATTGCAAACAAGCTGTTGGATGTTGCCACGTGAAACAATAAGATTTTTAACTAAAGTTTTACATCATCATTACCAAAAGAAAAAAGAAAAAAGAAAACTGTGATTTTTTCTAGATGTAAACATAAAATAACTAAAATTTTACTATATAATTTAGACGATAAACTAACTCCTAAGTTGTGTTTGGTTTGAAAGAATAATAAAAACAGAAAGTGCGGAGAAAGTTCATAGGGAATTTTAATTACTTTCCCTCAACTATCTGTTTATCCCTTGTTTATATCAAACCAAGCATAGCACTAGGGCATGATTGTCTCGATGTGAAGTGGACAAAAATGCTGGATTTTAATCTCATAAGAGATTAAATCCAATGGGTTTGATTGGTCAATTACATGAGAAATTGCACATGCACACTTGGTTGAAAAATCAGTTTTCTTGTACAATAACCCAGTTTTGAACTTGTCACACATTGAAAAATTATAGGTTTTGTTTTCAGAGTATTTCAATAGGAGCTGATTTACACTCCTTAGAACTAGTAGAGGAGAGTATGGGGATTCAATTATAGGTTTAGAGGTGCACTTTGCGCACCCGCATGGCTCACAATGGGTGGCTTTGGTTTTGGTGCATTGCTGACCATTACGACCGCGATTCAATGTTAACAATCACCATGTTAACTACTTTTTGAACAGGCATTCTCTAAACCAGCACCCACCTTGTGGTCAATAGGCACAACTGTGACTGTTCAAGGAGCGTGAGTCAGTCTCACAGAAGGTTTCTTTTGAAACTCTTCAACTTTGCACATAATGCTACTACTCTGAGTCAGAGATGCATTAATTATGGAATTATGGTTTGCCGACAGTGACACTTCACATATTTTAAAAGATGTATGCTGTGAATTAGATTACCACAGGGGCTATCTATTTCTGCTAAAGCTAGTATTAGGTTGTAGTCTTTTATGTGGTTTCTCTTGTTTTCATTTTTCTTGTGGATTGCTTCTCTGTCTATTTTCGATGCTGTTTAATTAAATCAGATTTAAAGAGGAAAATTTACGCTTAGGAGATGAATCAGAAAACATAACTTACCAAATGAAATCTCCTGCAAACATGGGTTTGTCGCATAACCACAATGAAACTTCTATGATCAGTCGAAGCTGAAGCTGCAGAAGCCATTTGATAGGCCCTCTTTTTCTCAACTTCAGTTACAGGCCGTCGTTTTGAGACGAAATGCAGCTGATACGACCGGCTCAAATTTTCAGGTATTCCATCATCACCGAAAGAATCTTTCAGAATAGAAGAAAGAAAAAAAAAAAAAAAAAAGAACCATAAGTCAGCAAAGAGCATTTAATAGTCACAAGGAAAGTTATCATGTCTGTTAATAAGAACTTCCCAAGAGTCCTTATGCGGAGATGGGCAAAAACAAAAGCCATAGATACAGAAATTCTCCGAAGCTGTTTCGAGTATTTTCTGCCTTAAACAGGGTAATGGACTTTTCAACTCGCCAGAGCCTTTTTTGGAAGTTGGAATAATTTAACCAAACAGAGAAAAGGCATCAATTTGGATAAGCCAAACAAGGGTTGATTAGTCTTACCAGCGGATTCTTCCCCCATGAATTTCCGCTTGGCACAGTCACGGACAGATGCGGAAGCTTCTTTTCTAACACTTCTGTCGTTAGACTGAGACGAATTGCGTCGAATACGTGGTTCTGATGTTTTCAACTCTTCCTCATTGGTTGGTGAAATGAACGTACGTCTTCCTCTCCCTCTTCCTCTTCCTCTTCTTCCTTGGTTAGTCTTAGTTGATGAAGTGAATCTACGTCTTCTTCCTCCTCTTCTCCCACGCTCTGCAGATGAATGCATGAAGTCCGCTTCCATAGAATCATCCCTTGTGTTTTCCTTCATTTCACATCCGCATTTCCCCACGAAATACGAGCACTCCTTCTCACAGAGGTTAAGCTGGTCAAACATTAAAACATCAAAAGTCGAGCTCCCACTGTACCTGAAGACTAAGAGATCCTCCTCTTCGAGGTTATGATCTTCCACGAATTCATCCCAACCGTATTGAAAGAACAAAGAATCCCCGGCTTTCACCAGCCCAACTTTCCAAACCTTCCCAGTTGGACCTCTGAGAGTGACGGGGCTCGAAAGGTCTTCCTTCAAATTCTTCACGAACTTGGCGGGAATGACCTGCAAATTCACGCAACCTTTGTGTCTGAGAGAAACAGAGATGGAGAGAGAGAGAGAGAGAGAGAGAGAGAGAGAGAGAGATAAAGGAGGAGGAGGAGGAGGCTTCAACTTACAAGTTTCAGGTCGAAATCATCATGCAGGATCTGAAAGAACTGTTTGGACTGAAAGTGAGTCCAATAGACAAATTGGTCTTGCGATCTGCAGTTGTCACACCTCTTCCCCATCTCTGTTAAACTGTTAAAAGAATAAGTGAAATAGGAAAAAAAATAAAAAAACTAAGTCGCTTTAAAAGGAAATGGGTATTCTTTCTCAAATAAAACAAAAAAAAAAATCATAAATTCATAATCACGCTAGTAGAAAGAAAAACTAAGAATGTTAGCTTCGTATTGAGACCTGTATGTGCAGAGAGAAAAACGAAACGTAAGATGAAGAAAGACGAACCTCAGTCCTCAACTTGGAATCTGAACGTTTGAAGTTTGACTCTCAAGAACGCAAACAGGAACGGGTGTAGCAAAAGAAAAACAGTACGTTCCAATGAGCGGCGTTGAGGGTGAACTCATTGGTTTCTTCCTTTTCTTTCTCATTGATTTAAGCAGCTAGCTTTAATAATCGATGGCGTCAGACGTCTTCTCAGTTCTCACAGCTATCTCTGCTCTGTTCAACAAGGTACCATCACATTCGACATCCCTTCAGCAGTGTTCTGTTGGCATAATCCAGCTACCCACCTTACCCGCCCTTTTTCCTCGGTACGGTCTCACGTAGATTCCAATCTGACGATGGAAGAAGATCCTCCTCGTCGTTTTCTTTTCCAACGGAGCATTCAGTTGATGATGTAGGCTCGTCAGTCCACCGCCGACGGCCGCCGAGTGCAATTACTTGACGTGACATGACCAGAATTCAGAAGCTGATAGATACTTCATACTACCTCTGTCTCAATTCAAATTCAAAATTTCGAATCCGATCCGTGTTAATAAGGATCATCCAGGATCCATCCGATAATAATTATAAAGGTAAATTTCTTAAAACTAATTTACATTTTGATTATTGTCAAGAACAAGAATTTTGATCATCACAATTCACAAATACGAGAGCAACGCATTAACCATTTCCTAATTCCTACTAACACACCATAGTCGGACGAAGGTTCAAAGTATGGATAAGATACTAGTTTCGTTCATATCTTATCGGTATTTAGAAATGGTCGAAATTTTTTTTTTTTTAGTTTTTTTTTTCACATTTTGGTTTTTTGGAAAGATTTTAGTATGTTTTTTATTATTAAAAAAAATTGGGGATCCAAACACCTAGAAACAAGTGTTTCAGACCATATCTTTTTTAAAAGATACGATACAATATGCCCCATATTAGGCGTATCGTATCGATAATTTAAACCATGAATTGGTCTGTTAAAGGATAACGAGAACCAAGAGTTTTATGGAGATTTGGATCTATCCTCATAGGATAATCTCTATCCTAATCTTACCGTATATCCTAATCCTATGTAACTCATCCATCTTGTGACTATCTCAATTCTTGTAGAACTTCACTCTAATGTAAACATTCCATCTATAAATGACATACGTCTGATGGTATCATATACACCATCAACAGTATTCTTACTTTAATTATTTTATTGTTTTTTTAGTTCTTCTATTTTCCTAACTTGGTACCAGAGCTATGGCTCACAACGGTGTGCACTCATCTACAAGCTCAAACACAGGAAGCTTCAATCAGTTCTTGAGTTCTGTGTTGGGAACATTAGTGATCAACGTCCCCAACATCTCTCATTTGCTTCCCATCAAGCGGAGTCACGACAACTACTTACCTTGGCAGGTGTAGATGATTCCAGTCCTCAGAACTCACAAGTTGTTGGACCTTGTAGAAGGAACCATGCAAGCTCCTCCAACCCACATGGATGGCCCTGATGGACAAAGAGTGGTGAACCCAGAATATGATAATTGGGTGTAGCTAGATCAACTTGTGCTCGGGTTGATCACCTCTTCTCTCACTAAGAGTGGTGACTGAAGTGATCGGCTTAACCACATCAGTCAAAGTCTAGAAGGCCATATCTGCAACCTACTCCGCCATCTCAAGGTTGAGAGCACTCCAGCTGAAACGACAACTACAGAGAGCATCAAGAAAGGGTCAGAATCAATAACTGAGTATGTCAAGAGAGCCAAGGTAATTTTCAATAGCCTAGCAGCTATTTCTGAACTTGTAGGCAAAGAAAACCTTATACTGTGCATTCTTTCTAGACTTGGGACCGAGTATGAGTTCATAGTCACTGTGATCACCAATAGGATTGGTTTTGATTTTCTTACTATTAATGATGTATTGGGACTTCTCTTAAATCATGAGGCATTGTTGGAACGACACAACTAGGCTGCCACAGATAACCCTCCTTCAACAAATTTTGTTGCACATGGCAAAAATAAAAATAATTGGAACTCCAAAAATACAAACAACGGAGGTGGTTCCGCTCCTAGTAATGGCAAAGGTTGCGGCAGTGGTCACAACCGTGGTGGTTATCCTAATCAGTAAAATGGCGGCAGAAATAATGGTGGTGGTCATGGGAAAGGTAAATTTTCCTAAATCAACTACCAGGTCTGCAACAAACCAGGCCATGGTGCTCTTATCTACAGGAGGTGCTATGACTTATCATATCAAGGAGAACAATAGACTCCCCCAAACACTGTTGCGTATCACACAAGTGTTGGGAATGAAGTTGATCCCATGTGGTATCTAGATTCTGGCGCCACTCATCATCTCACTCCAGATGTAGACAATCTACAAAATTGGTCCAAGTACATGGGTTCGGATCAGGTTATAGTTGGAAATGGATCAGGTTTGCAAATTTTACATTCTAGATCTTCATCATTAACACATAACAATCATACATTTGCTCTCAACTCTATTTATCATGTTCCACACATCACCAAGAATCTGCTTTTTGTGAGCAAGTTTACCAAAGACAATGATATTTATCTTGAGTTCCATCGTGATTTCTTTCTTGTGAAGGATTATACGGGGAGAGTTCTCATCAAAGGAACCAATAGAGATGGACTCTATCAATTTCCTAGAGGGACTCAAGTCAACAATAAAGCAACTGCCTTCATCGGAGAATGCACTATCTTTTCAGGATGGCATCAACGACTAGGTCATGCTGCATTCAAAGTAGTGAATCAGGTTATCTCCAAATTTGGTTTACCTTGTTAGAGTCGACTAGTAGTATTGTGTGTGAGTCATGTCAAATGGGTAAGAATCATAGACAACATCTTCCAGTTTCACACTTTACTACAACACATCCTTTAGAAGTTGTTTATTTTGATGCATGGGGACTAGCCCCAACCATTTCTAATAAAGGTATCAAATATTATGTTATTTTTGTGGATGGTTTTTCGAAATTTACTTGGTTGTACCCACTCAAAAAGAAATCTGAAGTTATGGATGCTTTTCTAAGCTTCAAATGGCATGTGGAATGTTTGCTGTCCACAAAAATAAAAATCCTTCAATCTAACTGGGGAGAGGAATTTTGCTCTCTCTCACGGTATCTCAACTCTAAAGGGATTCAACACTGATTGGCATGCCCACACACTCATGAGCAGAATGGTACAGTTGAAAGGAAGCACTGACACATTGTTGAGTCCGCATTATCTCTATTGGCTTTCACCTCTCTCCCATTTTCCTTCTGGATTGATGCCGCACATATGGCAATGTACCTGATCAATCGCCTTCCCACTCCAACACTTCATAATCATTCTCCATATGAGGTACTATTTCAAAGAATCCCGGATTACACATTTCTCAAAATTTTTGGTTGTGCTTGTTATCCTCTTCTTTGACCCTATAATCGCCACAAGTTTGAATTCCGGTCACAACAGTGTATTTTTCTGGGATATATTACCACTCATAAGGGTTATAGGTGTTGGCATCCTTTCAGTGGACGTGAATACATCAATCGACATGTCGTCTTTGACGAATCTCGGTTTCTTGGTATGCAACTCTCACCAGTTAACCGATCCAGTACTGATCATACCAGTTCTTCTTCAAGTACCTACACCGATCCAGTTACAGGTCCATCGAACCTGCAAGTCGCAGCTCCACCACCACTTATCGTCTCTTCTTCATCCAGTGATGTCTCCTCTCCCTCATCAGATCGCCAACAACCACCCTCAGTGCCTTCAAAGACCCCCACTGCTCCTACTCCATCAGCTGAGTCTACTCCCAGTGGTGCTCCATCATCTGTCTCCGAGCCGCCCCGCCGAACCAGACTAATTCAAGAGCTTCTTGATGCTACTCCTGTTGTACCTCCACCTCCACAGCGAACTCATACCATGGTCACCAGATCGATGCGTTCCACTGCATCTCTTGCGATGGCCACTACCAGGTATCCTATTTCGACGGCCCTTCTTGCTGATATCACACCAGAGCAGTGTGAACCAGCCACATACTCTAGTGCGGTCAAGCATCCACACTGGCAGAATGCTATGCAACAGGAATACCAAGCTCTCATGGACAATGCTACTTGGGAACTTGTTCTGTATCATCCCAGTATGAATGTAATCAGCACAAAATGGATTTACAAAATCAAACATAAATTCGATGGCTCTATTGAACATCACAAAGCTCGCCTAGTGGCACAAGGTTTTAGCCAAGTACCAGGTCTTGACTTCTCTGATACCTTCAGTCTCATGGTTAAACCAATTATAGTCCATACAGTCATTGCCTTGGTTGTCTCCTTTGGGTGGAATATCCGACAACTCGATGTTAACAATGCCTTCATGAATGGATTTGTTTCTAAGGACATCTATGTACAACTACCCAAGGGATTTGAAGATCCTTCGAAGCCCACTCATGTCTATAAACTTCGCAAAGCATTATATAGACTATGAAAAGCTCCATGAGCCTGGTTCTCTCAACTGAGTCCTACCCTCCTCAGTCTTGGTTTTCATTGCTCCCAGGCTGATCCATCCTTATTCATATACAGAGAGGGTAAGGTCTCCATATTTATTTTGGTTTATGTTGATGACATCTTAATCATTGGATCCTCTCCTCATACTGTCTCCCACATCATCTCCTCACTCTCGGAGACCTTTGAACTAAAGGACTTGGGTCACTTGCATTTGTTCTTGGGTATAGAAGTTTACTCCACTTCCACAAGATTGGTCCTAATGCAGCGACGTTATATCCTAGATTTGCTTAGGCGAAGCAAGTTAACTTATGCCAAACCCATTGCTTCTCTCATGGCTTTGTCATGCAAATTGTCCACTCTCCAAGGTGTTGCTCTATCAGATCCATCCAAATATAGAAGTATTGTAGGTGCCCTTCAGTACATCACCATCACTAGACCAGATATCGCCTATTTGATCAACAAAGTTTGCAGATTTCTTCATGCTCCCACAGATGCTCATTGGGCTACTATCAAACGGATTCTTCATTACTTAAAGGGCACATTGGATGTTGGTCTTCATTTCTCCAAATCCAATTCCCTTTAGCTTCATGCATTTAGTGATGCAGATTGGGTTGGATGCCTTGATGATCGTAAATCCACAGGTGGCTATTGTGTATATTTGGGAAACAATCTCATTGTGTGGAATGCCAAGAAACAAGCAACAGTAGCTCATTCTAGCATAGAGGCAAAATTTCAAGCCCTTGCAAATTCGATGACCGAACTTCTATGGATCCAGTCCCTCCTTGTAGATCTGGGTTTCTCCTCCCCATCTCCTCCAGTTGCTTGGTGCGACAATGTGGGAGCCACACACCTGGCTGCACACCCGGTATTTCAAGCACGCACCAAACACGTAGATGTTGATTTTCATTTCTTGAGAGATCTAATTCTCTAAAAGAAGTTGCTGGTGAAATTCATCTCCTCCAAGGACCAGATAACCGGTATCATGACTAAGGCTCTTCCAACACCACGGTTTCTTCACCTTAGGTCCAAGTTGCATGTCTTCACGAAGTTGTTTTGCTTGCAGGGGCTTGTTAAGGATAACGAGAATCAAGAGTCCTCTGGAGATCCGGATCTATCCTCCTAGGATAATCCCTACTTAGGATAATCCCTATCCTAATCCTATCGTATATCCTAATCCTACTGTAACTCATCCATCTTGTGACTATCCTCTTATCTGTACAATCTCTTAATTCTTGTAGAACTCCACTCTAATGTAAACGACCCATCTATAAATACCATATGTCTAAT
Source organism: Nelumbo lutea (assembly GCF_056320005.1). Classification (NCBI taxonomy): domain Eukaryota; kingdom Viridiplantae; phylum Streptophyta; class Magnoliopsida; order Proteales; family Nelumbonaceae; genus Nelumbo; species Nelumbo lutea. The sequence continues at coordinate 62,344,721 of NC_142689.1, forward strand.
GGTATCACATACACCATCGATAGTATTCTTACTTCAATTATTTTCTTGTTTTTTCAGTTCTTCGATTTTCCTAACTCAGACAAATTGTGACTCAAGCCGGCCATACCAATTAAGGTCCAAAAAAATGCAGCGACTGGACTTTACAATAAATGCAACAACGTCATCCCAGCTCTCCAGTAATTTTGGGATGCTGACATTGACCCCTCCACCTCCGTCCTCTCTCTCTCCCCTTCCTATTGTAGCAATGGAAGTCAAGAAGTCAGCGTCACTATCTTTGATGTCTTCTTTGACGTATCTTCATTGCCCTTATTCGCCCCCCCCCCCCCAAGCTCTCCCTTGCCAATCTATTTCTAGCAAGCTGAACCCAACACCAACGCTTCTTCCTGTTAATCAAAAAACTCTCTAAGTCCCCGCCTCCTTCTTGCCACCATTCCTTCAACAACAACAACCATCAACACCAGTGGATGTGACCTCATCTAGGAGTATTACCTCAGCTTGGAGAGCTTACTTGTTAAGAGAGACCTGCAGCCATAAGAGACGTAGCGTGCTGTCGTAGGCACCAAAAAATAAATCTCTACTCGTAAAGATGGAATGTAGTAGTGCGAGTAGGGATCGTTCCCACAGAGAGTATCTAACCCAAATTATGCGCTACGTGAATCAAAGATGGAGGGGGTGTATGTAACGAAAATCAGATTTAAAATAAGGAAAACCATAATTAATAAAGAATGCAATTTAAATGAGAATTTAGGTAACTTCAAGTGCTGAAATTAATCAAGGAACAAATCTTGGCCTAGGCTAACATCCACCATCAGAATTATACTACTGCTCATCGATGCAAAGATAAATCAATTCAGACTTTGAATATTCATCGTAGGAATTAATTTCCTGCATCTTCCTACTATCAGTTAATTGGAAAACATGCGATCCTCTTAACCCTTACTATTGAACAACCCCTAAACAAGCGTTAAAGATTTAATCCAACAATAGCATTAAACATTAGAGATCGATGAAGCTAAACAACACAAGCACAGACGGTTGCATTTAATTCAGTCGACTGTTCTTCCTAGTATCTAACAATTTCTGACGTAGCAAATCATTAAACCCTAATTGCTTCGCAGATTAGAGGGATTAAACAATTATGGATTTAATATCTAATCTAGCAATAGATTTTAACAAATAATAAACTAGTAGGCCTTCCTAGCAACCAAACGAAACAATCATAGAAGAACATTCGATATCCAAAACATGAATTAAACAATAAAAACTAAATTAGATCTCACAGTTTGGTGGATTATGAGGCTTCTGCTTCCTTCGACCAAGTACAAGAGTTTTAGCCACTCATGGTCATGGTGAAAACTCAAAGAAAATCAGAGAATGAAGAAGAGGGGCGAAGATAAGAGAAGAGAAGATAAGAGAGGTTCAGCTGCTCCCAATCTGCTTGCCTTCCCTCTAGGGTTTTCTCCTCTTCTCTACTTCCCCCAAGAGAAGCCTGCAAAATCTTCTAAAATTCCTCTAGGTCAATCTACAAGTCTGAATTATCCAGGAAAGATTAAAAAATAAGATAAAACAATGTTATTGTGTGAGTGGGAGAGTGATGAAATCGCAGATGAAAGCTTCAAGGCTAAGGAATGTCTTCAATACATCACCAATGCAATTGTAGAGAATTCGGACCCGATTTTGATCTCAATACAGTCCTAATCTATCAAAACTCAATAGGAAATTGTAGAACTTTTCCTTATCTTTCCAACGCATCTTAAATCATCTCAATCGGAGTCCGGATAAGAGAGTTATGCTCCATTTACCACACGGCGACAAAACTGTGTAAAATGACCCGCTTAGCCTTGTTTCTCACCTAACGCCTCCTTTCGTGCCTTAAACCAAAATATAAGAATTATGAGTGCATTTGGGCATAAAATAAACATAAAATTCTAATTATTAAGGGAGAAAAATATGATATTTTTCATTCTCATTAAGACGTCAGAGGCCTTGAGTGATCCCAAGGGTGTGGACTCCGACGGTTAAATCAGTAATGTCAAGGAAAAACAAGGTGAGCTGGAGAGCTTAGTGAGGTGAGGTGAGAGCTCGTGTGGAGAGCTAATGAGCTCATGAGGAGAGAGGGAGAGCTTGAAAGGGGAGCTAGAAAGCCCGTTGAGGGATCTAGTGAGCTCCATGTGATGCGTTGAAGAGCTCATTAGGGGAGCTGGTGAGCTCCATGTGTCGAGGTGTCCAACATGCCTTGTTCATAGTAGTGTACTACAATGTTCAATTGTCCAAATGAATGGGGAATTCACCTATTTATTGGAGCTCAGTCCACTTGTCGTGCCCTCAGTTAACATGTTGTGTGCACATGGTAGGTAGTGGGCCTGCATGGAGTGCATTAGCATTGATTTTCTAATCAGCTCAGCCATGTGTTGCTTTTGCATGTTATGAGTTGGTGTTAGATCAATTCGTCAGAACCAGGTCAGTTTGAAGCTCATCAGAATCAGTTCAACTCGTAGCTCGTCAGGATCAAGTCAGCCCGCTCGTTAGGACCAGGTCAGCTCGTAGCTCATCAAGACTAGCTCCGCTCACAGCTCGTCAAGACTGAGTTAACTCGTCGATTGACAACTTTGCCCCCCAACATGCTACCACTTGGCAGTTTCTAACGAGTGATCGATTTTGGCCATATCACTCACTATATAGTTTACATAAGGTGACAATAGAGAGAGGACAAATGGATTCAATCAAGCTAGTGGCGACTCCAAAGTCGGACTAGTGCGTAGCTTTGCTAGATCTGAGTATCTCTCAGATCACAGATCTGGGTTCCTTGCAGATCTAAGAGATACTCAGCAGATCTAGGCACTTGTTTGAAAGTTCTGAGATCTCCAACCTCTTTCCACCGGTTTTGGCCATATCACTTACTTCTCAACAAGGGCCTTCTTCTCCTTTGGTAGCTTCTTCTCTGCTTTGGCACCATTGAAATGTTTGAAATTTCTAACCATTGCACCGCCATCCAGAAATTGTAGCAACAATCATCACAGGTGAAGGTGATGGTGCTTTGTCTCTGTTCTCAAGCGCTCTGTTGATCTCCAACCGTTGTAGCAACAACCATCCCCGTATATGCCTTAAAACGAAGGTAAAAAAAAGTAATTATAATTTTTGCATGTAGATTTGACTTAAGGGCAAAATAGACATTTCAACCCTTCCATCAATATTTAACGACAATAGTCAAACAATAGGGATATACATATACTTAACCAATTAGCTAAACCATAGGGGTAGTTTAAGAAATTTACCCTAACTAAAGTATAAATAACTTGCAATTTATTTTCTAAGCCTAACTTACAATTTATTTATTAACAAAATTTTCGTATCTAGTTTAAATGTCAAGGATTTAAATATCGATACGATATGTCCGACACGGGGCATATTGTATCTGTATCGGCCAGAAGGGATACAAGATATGCTACAACTAACCTGTATCCCTTGAATCATGTGTATTGGAACGTATTGGAGCGATACACATTCGTATAGGCCCTGTATCGTGTTGTATTGATCGATATGCACTGATACAGAATGATATGGATCGACGTGTTTCTCGCATGCTTATTTGTAAAAAAATGCGACTAGTGTGATTTGAATGCAAATCACCCAGTGTTAATGCCTTATCCGCATGCTTGATCCACTAGGCCAATTTTCACCTTATGAAATTTAATGAAATAAAACAACTTTTTTTCTCAATTCTAGTGTCCACATGTAATTTGGACAAATTACATTTGTGTTTAACAATTCTAGCAAAATAAAAAAATAATATTTTATATAGAATAAATAATTTCTTAAATCCACATTTATATAAAAAATTTGTTTCATCTCAAGAAATTTATACGAATAAAGATATTAATAATAAAATAATTATTTTAGTACTTAATGTTTATAAATTTGAACATGATATGTATCTTAAAATTTTATAAATTATTAATTAATATTTTAATTTGAACTAAATAAAAGTATATATTATTTATAAAAATAAAAACGTTATTTACAAAAACCTTAAGAATATAATATAAATTGAATTTGTCAAATCCATTAATCTACATTTATATCAAAAATTGATTTTTTATCTCAAAATTTATGAAAATAAAAATATTAATAATGGAATAATTATTTTAGTAATTAAAAATTATGAATTTGCTTATGATGTGTATCTTAGAAAATTTAGTATATTTTAAGTTAATAGTATACATTTTTAATTTATATTTTAGTTACATTTTATAATAATGTGTTTATTATTTACAAAAATAAAAATATTGTTAACTAAACATTTGAGAATTAATTTTTAGTTGATTTTCAGTTAATATTAAAAATTAAAAATAGTAAAATAGAAAATAATTGATATAATAATTCACATATAATAGTTGCATTTGTTTTCTGCCTTGAAATTCAGTAGAAAATAACATAATAATAGCTTTATGCATGTATTAATTTGTAAAAAAATATATAATATGTTCAAGGATTTTTTATTGATACATTATCAATAAAATTTTATGATTCTTATGCATCTCGCTATAAAATAATCGATAGTAATAATAGTTGCATATGTTTTGTGTCTTGAAATTCAATAGAAAATAACATAATAATAGCTTTGTGCATGTATTAATTTGTAAAAAAATATATATAATATGTTTCGGGATTCTTGGTTGATACATTATCAATAAAATTTTATGATTTCCATGCATCCCACTATATTAATTGTAAAATATTTCTTCACATATACCTTTAGAATATACATTTTCTATGTATTTATACATTAATTATGGCTATTTTGATCTTAAATATAATGTTTATTAATATATTTAAGGAATTTATATGCATTTTTCGATGTATCCATGTGTTTCCAAAGCATATCTATATTTGTATCCGTATCTAAATGGTCTGGTACAATTCTCAAAAAATATTAAAATAAATTTTAAATTTTTATTAATTATTTTGGTAAATTCTAGTTTAATTTGGTGTCGTTTGGCATTTCTTTTTAGAAAGATCTTCCAACAACCTAGATGGTTGAAATACATATTTAGCTTATGGGGTCTTATCTTTAAAGGCAAAGACTATTTGGTAAGTGGCTTGATCTACTAAGATTTTCAAAATGCATTTAGAGGATATCTATCACACGAAAAGACCAGAAAGCTTCATTTGAAGCTTCTCAAAATTCGGCACTTTTGGTCTTTTTGAGTCTTTCCGTGCACACATCTTCTCAACTTTCCAGCCTTTGGTTACCAAACAGAAAAAGATTGATTTTTGGTCTTTCGAGCTTATTGAATCTCAAAAGACCATGTGAAAAGACTTGCCAAACGCCACCTTTATTAATGATCAAAAGCTTCATTTGAAGTTTTTCGATTTTCAGCTTTTTTACATTTACTTGAATTTGTTCTTCCTCTTCTAGCCTCGATATACCAAACTTCAAACTTCCTACAAACCAAAACATGCATAAGAAATACACACTAAACACAGTTTATGTCATCCAATAAAAAACATAGAAGTAAGTTGGTTGGAGCAAACCAAGATTGTGATCAGGTGAATGATTTGCTTTTTGGGGGGAGGTTAATTACTTATATATACCCAATACATTTAGTAAACTACTTAAATGTACCCTAAACTTTCAAAACCTACTTATACATACTTTGTTATCCGGCCCCACATAACATATATAGAACAATCGTTAATGGATCGTTTAGAGCCACTAATACCTTACTCTAAATGTTTTTATAATACCAATATTGCACCATAGGTTGTATCACTAAATTAACCAAATTAAACCCAAAATTTTTTAATAAAATCAAAAGGGTGCAACACATGACATGAGGTAGAATGTCCCCACTAATCACAAAAGCAAATATAAGAAAGTGGTAAGGGAATATTGAAGTTGTTGAGTGCCAAGTTGCTCAAAGTTGCATGCGTTAACCAATCTACTACCTGATTTGCTTCTCGGTAGACATGACAATAGTGGCAACCACGATGCAAGGTCATGTTCATCAGCAAGCATTCCTTGATAACCGTCTTCAGGTTCAACGATGGATCCATAGTCTTGTTAAGGTAATCAATAACATGCTTTGAATCTCCCTCAATAATAAATTGGTCATCTAAAATTCAAAGCAACATTATGGGCTCCCCAAGCCACCTAAGCTTTGACCAAGTTGATTGTAGTCTTCCCAATGCAAAAATATTTGACTTCCAAAACTGAACCAAATTGATCTTTGGTGATATAAGCAATAGAGCATAGTCCTTCCTTGGTTGCAAGAAACATCAAAATTGATCTTAACAACTCCCTCCTGCGGGCATTTCCATCTAATTGGCCTCCATGATTTTTTTCCTTCTTTCCCTCCATCAATGCTAGATTTTAAATCCATAAAATAAGTAGTTGCTTTTTCAATCAAAACTGGAGGGGGAGTATTATGATAGCATAATAGATTGTCATTCATATTTTTACAAATAAGCCATAATAGAATGACACTTTTTTCTTTACACCATGGGTCCTCAATTTCCCCATACACCATCTTATAGTTAAAGATCCAAATCCACCAGTCTCGGATGGTGTTGTCACTATCCTTAAGGCCATCAAGATTTGCTCCTACAATTGGCCATATCTATTTGGCAAATGGGCAGTTTTTCAATATGTAATCCAAATCCTCTTCTTAATTAACCCATCTAAGATTTTTGATACCCAAACCTCTCCAATTCTTGGGGGTACATACCCTCTTCCAATTTAGCAGGTGTACAAGTTTCCTCTCATTTGATTTTTTCCAAATAAAATCTCTTCGAATTTTGTCAAGGTCATTAACCACAGAATTAGGAATTCTAAAGGATCCCATGATAAATTGAGGAATCATACTTGTAGTGGCATTAACCAAGGTTAGCTTACCAACAAAGGATAGGGAGTTTCTTTTCCACCTAGCAAGTTTATTAACCATGTCCTTTGAACATTTCTTTTGTGATTCTTCCCTCCAACATTAGGGCTTTCAAGTAAAATTGAGCTTTCACCTCAATAGGGATTTTGATTATTTTGGCCATTATCTTCTAAAGATTTTTTGGAATGTTCTTAGATAATGATAGAATGGACTTGGAGTAGATTGGACTCTCATCAAATGCCAAAAAGAATTTCTCCAATATGTCTCTGATTTTGAGGGAAGCATTAATAGATGTCTTTGCAAATTAAGTAGTCATCTACAAACTGGTGGATGGGAATGGTGGGACCCCCTCTAGATAATTTACACCTAATTAATTTTTCATCACTATCTAATTCACTCGCAAGCCTCAAAGAGCCTCAACACACAGAATAAAGATGTATGGAGAATGGGATCCTCTTGCCTAATTCCCTTAGAGGCCTGAAATTCTTTTGTTGGGGAGCCATTAATAAGGATGTGGAATGAAGTAGACTTAATAAATTCCATGACCCAAGCAACCCATTGTTGTGGAATCCAAACTTTAGAAGAACTTTTTTAATGAAATCACATTCAATCATGTTATATGCTTTTTCTATATCAACTTTGCAAGCCATAATTCATGTTTTGCCTTTTCTCTTCCTCATAGAGTGAAACATTTCATGATCTATCAAAATGTTATCTGTAATTTATCGGTTTAGAACAAAATCACTTTGAAATGGAGAAATGATACTATTTAATCATTATTGAATTCCCACAACCATGTTACTTTCACTTTAATTCCATCCTATTTAATCACCCAAATTCTCTTTTTCTACATATGTTACTTCCAATTAATCTATTCTTTAATTCTCATATTCTCTCTTTAGCAGATATTTTCTCAAATATAAATTTCCCAACACAAAATCCTCTCCCTTCCCTTTACATCATAAATACTAGCTCATTTCTACCTCTTAAAATCTTCTATATAAAATAACAAGTTCAAAGGTTGAAACATGCTTGATATGATTTTTGTTTTTTATACAAGCTCTATTAGTTCCTCTCTCTTTTAGCCAATGACTTTCAAGTGTGTTTCTCTCATTAGTTACTCTTTTTGGATTCATATCATTCTTTGTTTGGGCCCCCATTGTCTGGATTTCTTTCTACAACACATTTTATGATTGACCATCCTTGAAGCCCAACATTCAATGGTTTGCTTGCCAATGCCCTTTAATTGCATTTCACATTCATATTCGATTAAATAGGAACCAACCTGTCATTTAGTCCTTACTTGATAATTCAAGCTAACTTGACCCATCTGCAAAAGTAAATCCACTCTCTTCATCATCATCGAAGCCTACAGTTGGCTCATTCTAGCCATCAAATGCTCACTCACCATCAAACTAGAATTGTAGCTATGGATTTTGACTCACCATTGCAACATTAAATCTCCAATTTGAAGGCAAGAAACTAAGGTGGGGAATATCTTCCCAACTTCTCTTTTATGTTATCTATTAGTCAAGATACAAAACCTTCTAATGAAGTTACTAGTTCAATTCCTTATTCTGTTTTATTTTATTCTATAATTTTCTTCTTTATTCTTACTGGTTTAAAAGAACAACCCTTTTCTTTATGACAAGCAATGTCCTTTTTTGTTATGGTGTGTTATATTTGGTTTCCATATTCTAATATTGATGGTTTACTTTATGATTATTATATTATTATACTATAACCAAGGTTCAAAGCTTTGATAAGTATCGGGCGATATTGATCGATACATATTGTATTGGGACTTCCCAATTCACCCTACAGTGGGTGTTTCAAGTCAGACCATGGTTCAGGGGGTAGACGGGCCTTAAACCGACCCCTCTCAGCTTGATTCAAAAAAAATGGAGGCAAGCCTTGATATAGGCCGATAACCCCTACCGGCATATCGGCCTATATCGATATTTTGAACATTGACTATAATTATTATACAAGTATTAACAAAGGTTAGCATATGGTAACTTAAAATTTCCTTTGGATTTTAAGCTCAAGAGAAATCTTAGTTTTTAACAAGAACTTTAAAAACAAATATTCTATTTTGCATGAAGATTCATGGTATCAACCCCTCAACTTTTCTCCTCACTCTTGCTGCTAATTTAATTCTCTTACGATATTCACCTGTTAAGTTTAAGCATATATTCTTTGTCCCATTGATTTTTTGATTTTAAAGCACATCTTCTAATGTGACTAACAAAGAAAATATCATTAATTTATAAATCATACATAACATTAAGGTAGAGAATTTTGTTGACGTCTGGTATATTACTTTATTATAACTCCAATTGATCTTTGTTTTCTTTCATCTTTACCTTAAAAGGTTGTAATAAGGTGCACACACTCTATAGGCATGTGAGTCCAGCCACACATTGGGTATATCTTCCCATGGATTTATCATTACATGCATAGGAGATATTCCCAATTTGTGATGGGATTCCCTCTAGCAAAAACTGTGCATACACTCAACAAGCATGGGAATCCATCCACATATTGGCTCATTAATTTAACATATATGCATAGGAGATATTCTCAATTTGTGATTGAATGTTATGTGCACGTAGTTTTTGCTTGAAAGAGATCTGGACTCATTTTTTTGCTGCTACCTACTTATCAAATAGATACATGCCAAAAAGTGACTTCACGACACTATACACCTTTTAGAAAACTTTAAAAATGATAACAATACTGGACAACTCAATGCCATGCTTTTTGACTAACTTAGAATTTTACTAACAATACCTTCCCATCGCTTATATAGAGAAAGAATTCAAGTGTAATATCAATGTTCTATCCCCAACTTTATCACTCTTTCATGCATTTTATGTGCATCGCATGGGTTTATTGCTAGTATCCAAAGAAAGAGAAAATTTTAGGCTCTCAAGGATTGTTGAGGTTTCATTAATCAAAGCATACTGAGCTGGCATTAGAATTGATCTAGCAAAAAGCATAGAATCCAACCACATTATGGTTACAGGGGGATGGCTTGCTATAAGATGCTAATTTGAGGATGATGGCTGGTTGGATGCCAAAAGGCGACCTCTAGATGATGTTGTAATATTGGCCATAGGGGGTGAGGGACCATATTAATGTATCCTTAGGAGCATATGGTAGTACTAATGGCATTGAAGTAACATCTTGGGTTGTGCCCAAATCAAAGATTGTATTTATGCACTAAATCATTTCTCCAATACATGTTGGAATGGTTAATATCCAATGACAATGAGAGAGGACCATGATGTTGGTGTTCAAAATGCTTATGATGTAAGAATCAAGGATCATGGAAAGTGACAACAAACCACCCATTTCCAATTATCCAATACCAATCTGAGACCAACATTCTCTTTTGATTGCATGAAGAAATGCTAAAAGTGTAAATGGGGTGCATGAGAATCAAAAGATGACCACAAAAAATCTCTGTAGATTATGTTCATCTTCAAGCATACAAAATTTAGGGAGCAAATATGTTTGCATAATATATTATGGAGTGAATTGCAAAGTAGACTTGATGAGACAGTCCTACCCGCATGAGAGAGAATATTTTTCTTCCATGAAAAGAGTCTCAATTTGTTCTTGTCCCCCTAAATATTTTCCCCATCCATTCATATATTAAAGAAATGCCAAATTTCTCAGCAAGGTGGCATTTAATTCATTTATGGTATTAGAGCTGAAATAAATGGATGACATTTGAAAATTAATTTCCTCTTGTGACAATGAACACAAAGTAAGATGTTCATCATTTGTGACACTTCTTTATTAGAGCATCTACCAAATAAAATGAGATCATCTACAAATAACAAATGTGTCAATTGAACTCTAGAAGTGACAAATTTATAGCCACTAATGTTATCATTTTCTCTCCTTTGTTCAAGAAGTTTGTAAAACACCTCTGTACACAAGATAAATAGGTAAGGAGACAAGAGACAGCCTTGCCTTAAAACATGAGATAGTATAAATGTGTTACTAGGATTGCCATTGATCAATAATAGAGAGAAGGTAACCATAGATAGACAATTATAAATCAAGTCACAAAAAGCTAGATAGAATCCATAATGTTGAAGGACAACCATCATAAAAGGCCATTCAACTCTATTATAGACCTTTGAGAGGTCTAATTTTAATAAAAATGATCCTTGTCTTCCTCTTTGAGAGAGCATAGAATGTAAACTTGTTTGGTATCATGGTTTGTGAACTAGGCATTTTTCTTCTATTTTTGCTAGACTAGAAACATGTTTGATAGTCCTCGCCCCTCTCAAGCATACAATTTAAACGTGTTATTATGCATCGTGAATCATCTCTTAGTAATATGGCGATCCATATCTAACAGCCTTAACCAATTATCCTCAATAAACTAATTGAAAAATATTGTTGAATCTTGAATGTTGATTGGTTTCTAATTACATGCAGATTTACATCAAGGTTGTGCTACCACATAGGATCCAGCTTGGTGGGTCGTAGGCCATTCTAGAAATAGTTAGGTAGAGCAAAAAACATCATTTTGACATTTCTTTTCGTACCCATTTTCTTGACTTACTAGCAAGTAGTAAACGCATGCAACGCATAGGGTTGAATGAATTTTTATATGGTTTGAGTTGGAAAATTTGGGTTTTGACATTAGTATGGTTCAAGGCTAAGGTTCGTGCTTAGTGATAGTATCCAATTCATATAATTTATACCCCTATTTATTAGAGAGGGTCAAAAGGGGATCAAGGAAATAAGGGATTTAATGGGAGGAGGGAGGATGTTACAAACATTGACTATTAAGAGAGATAGAGGGAATGATTTTACTAGAAAGAGTAACGATAGATTTTAATAGAAAATTAAAAATTAGAAAATAAGAGGGTTTTGTTGTGATTTCTTATATTTTTAATAATTTAATTTATAAACAAATAACTAGGTGTTAGAAATGAGAGGAAGAGGAGATATACATGTGCATTGAGGTGATAGGACCAATTTAGTTAGGTCTAGGTTGGAAAATTTAGGTTTTTACATCAACTTGGGTCCAACTAAATTCCATGTCGAGGGTCAGAAGGGGTCAAAAGGGGTCAAAAGAGATTTAAGAGGAAATAATTGATTTAATGGGAGAAGGGATATGTTACAAATATCAACCACCGGAGAGAGAGAGAGAGAGAGAGAGAGAGAGAGATTTAAAAATGACCTTATCAAAGAGAAGAATGGTGGATTTTATTAGAGAAAATTATAACTTAGGATGGTTTTTATTGTGAATTGTTATGTTTCTAACAATATCCTCCCATGCACAATTGCACATATTAGGATGCAAAATGTGGTGTGGCCATATCAAATTAAATCACCCATGGTGTGCCCGTATCAAATCATTCTTCTATCCAAATCATTTTTTCTTTTCAAAAGTCGAATTATTTTTATGACGTTTCACATGGAGTCATAACATCATAATGAGAAGTAAAATCAATAGGCAAAATAAAATAAAGTTCTTAGTTTTAATAACTATAATTTATTATCATAATTAATAATTATTTTAAGAAAATTATTATGCCATCTTATATACTATACCATAAATTAATTATTCAATTTACAATGGACCATCCATTCTGTCTACCTTACCAAACACTAACATCCTTTTTATTAAATTTTATGCCAAGAGAGCATATTATAGTGAGTGGTAGAATTATAAATATCTTGCTTATTATGGTCAATTTGCAAGGCTGTCTTTGCTTTCTAACTTTGATATTAGAACACAAAGACTCCTTTTCTTTTTTATCACAACCAACCTCAGATAGTTTCTTGCTTAATCTTTATTTGTAAGAACTATTATTATGATACTTTCTAGGGAAGGCTTCGATAAGAAATTGCCAATAAAGTAATAATTTGGTTAAAACTTTTCTAGGCTATGGGTTTTTTAGAAAGCACGAAAGCTAATAAAGCTTTTCTTCGATTTGTGAATGCCAATATTGCCACATATTTGTAAATTTCATTTCATGGTGGGAATGGTGCCGGGGTAGGGTGGGGCTAGGTTTTGCATGCCCTTTCCCCAACCCCAGACTCAAATACTCTATTCCATACCCCAATAGGGCTAGAAATCCCAACCCCATCCCCATCCTCATTAGGAAAGGTGATCATCCATTTTGCCTTGCCTCACCCCAGTCATTTACTACTTGCAAATCTATTTTTTTAGTATTTTAAATATAATATATATATGTATGTATATGTATCATTAGAGTTTTGAGTTTGCTTGAAACCCACCCCTAACCCTAATAGTTGTCAAAAAACCTATCCCAACTAGGGTGGGTGGGTCAGAGCCCTAACAGTGACAGCCAAATTTCCATCTCTATTTCATTAAGCACCAGAAAAACAATGTTGTCATTATAACTATTAGAGTTTATATCATTTAGAAATAAAAAAGTAAAAACAAAAAATGAACCATACCTAGATAACCTTGTTTTAATATATAGATATAGATTTGGGATTTAGTGAAATGAAGAAAGATAAGAGAGAGAGAGAGAATGATCTTATTTGTGAGAGTAGTAATAGATTTTAGGGATAATAGCATATAAGGGCCACTTTTGGGCCCTAATATCAGTAAAAGTAATATTTTTTAAAATTTTCAAAAATAGGGTAACTTTTGAAAAATAATATCAATAAAGGGCAGAATCATTGTTCATCATCTTCCTCTTGCAATCTATTCATGCACCAGCGCTACTGTTCTCCGCTGCCCGCCACCTCCTCCGACAACGCCTCCGCCCACCTCCGCCTCCGCTTCCGACAACGTTGCCGGAGGTGGGCGAAGGCAGAGGTGGTAGCGCTGGTGGTTATTTCTCTGCCCAACGCTGCCACCTCCGCCCACCAACGCCGCCGTCGCCTCTGTCTCCACCCATCTCTGGCAACATTACCGGAGGCAGAGGTGGGTGGAGATAGGCGGAGGTGGCGACGCTGGTGAATAGACTGCAAGAGGAAGAAGATTAACAGTGATTCTGCCCTTTATTGATATTATTTTTCAAAAGTTACACTATTATTGAAAATTTTTAAAAAATATTACTTTTATTGATATTAGGGCCCAAAATTTGCCCTTATATTCTATTATCCCTAGATTTTATTATAAACAATTAAGATAGGAGAAGATTAATTTTTGATGATTTAATTTTAAAATAAATAACCACATGTGCAAGAAATGAGAGCGGGAGATTTGAACTTTGTGATGAGAGGTTTTCTATTGTTAAAGCAGAATTACTAATGTCACACCATTTTTAGGAGAAACAACCACCGTACAAACACCCCCAAGTATCCCTATCTATTCTATATATATAAAGCAAGGTTGTTCATGTCACCATGCCTCTCCTTGCTCCAAACCCTCATTCCTAATATCTTTTTTTTTTGAAATTTTTATTTTTTTAATTCCACATAATTGCCCATTAAACCAATAAGGAAACAACATAGGCTAAATTATCTCTAACATCCAATAGATAAGGAAAGAGGGATTTGCTTTTCTAATGTCTAGCCAAGTGGCACCACTATCCCCACTTTCTCCTAAATTATCTCTAATTCCTATTTATCCTCTCCCTCACTTTTTATCTATATCTATCTATAGAAAGTTTGAATTAAAACATTTAAGAATTATTTAAATATTAAAATGAAATTATATAAATAACTTTAAAATACTTATTACAAGCACAAAAAATAATTATAATAGATTGAATAATATTCATATTAATAATAATTTTACATTTTTACAAAATTCATCATGAAATTATGTACTAACAACATAAATTATAATTTTATGGATTATTCAATTTAAATGTTATTTAAAAAATAAAATTTAACATTAAAAAATAAAATGTTATTCAAATATTTCAATAACTAAATATTGTAAATAATAAAAGATAAAAGTAGCTAAATAATTATATAACAAAATATTTCATATTATATAGTAACTATAAAATGAACAAAATTGAAATAGCTAAAATAATTAAATTATGTAATAAATTTAAAAAATCTTAAAAGAAGAAAAATAATTATAATAGATTTCATAACATTCAAATTAATAAAAATTTAATATTTTACAAAATTATTAATGAAATTATATAATACTAGTACAAATTGTAATTTTCAGGATTATTAAGTAATGATGTTATTTAAATAACTAAATAATATTGTAAATGACTGGTTTTACTTCTATCATTTAATAATTCTAGAATATCAATTTCAAAAAAATAATATTTATTAATAATAATTTAAAAATATTAATCTATATTTATTATATATTTATATATACTAAAACTAATATTTATTTATTTTTAGTAATTCTTTATTGTTTTTGTGATAAATTTATTTTCAATAATTATGTATAAATCAATATTTTCTTTTATTTAACAAAAAAATTTAATAATTTTTGGAGATTAAACTACAATTATTTAACTTTTTAAGTTTAATTTATTTTGCTTATATTATTTATTGTATTTTTTAGTAACTACATATTTTTGTTATAATTTATTGATTAATATCCATTTTAGATTACACTATGTATTGACTAATTTAATATATTTTAGTATTTTATTGTATTATTATTAGTTATTTATTGTGTATTTATTTTCAATAATTTTATATTTTTGCTATAAATTTTCAATAATTATTGAAGATTAAACTATTGATATTTATTAGAGATTAGACTATTAATTTAGTTGAAATTAGGTGTGTTCATAGGTTGGTTTGGTTCGATTGCAAGCTATTTGGCCAATCAAATCGACCTAGTCAGGTTGGGGAGTTGGTCACTTGAAACCAATTGACTATTCGTGAAAATCGACCAATTCGGGTTGTACCAGTTTGAGTCAATTTTTAGTTTGGTCGGTGGATCGGTTCAAAAGATTTAAACTTAAAAAATTATATTTAAAATTTAAAAATTACAATGGTATTATTAAATAAATAACAATTAAACATACAAAATAAAACATTTAAGACTAAGAAATATAGGAATTTTCTTGCTTTCTCATATTAAAAAGATTATATTTAAAATATAATATATATATATATATATATATATATATGTATAATATATATATGGTTATACCTATTCATGGGCGGGGTAAACCGACGGGCTAGCCCTACTCGGCCAGTTATTTTCCGGGCTTGGACAAAATTTCAGGCCCGTGTGCTCGGACTTAGACTTTCTCAAATAAGACTGGCCCAAGCCCAAGCCCAAGTCCAACCTGAAATCGTTGACCAGTGTGCAACAATCACATAAGTTAAACGATATTGGACTATTTAAATGCCCAACCCATTAACCCATTGTAATTTCCTTCCTTACTCGAAACCAATTCGTTCGCTCGTTAGAGCAACGAATACAAAGAATGAACATGCATTCTTTCGATAGTCCAAAAAGTGGTGGTTTAACACCGATTTGGACAAAAAAATCTAAAAAGAAAAAAACATAATCTAAAATAAATAGAACAACAAAAATTGAAAGAAAATTATTTTATCAGTAATATGAAAGTATTATTGCCAAAGGAGATTACAGTACACCAGAAAAAAAATTATAAACATAAAGGCTTCTATTACTGTCGGAGGAGAAAGCAGTACATATCGATGGCCGCCAGTGCATTCTAAAGAATATGAACATGTAACTAACAACGAACTACAAATCTGAAAAAGAATCGACTAAAGCCTAACTCCTTAATAGAAATTAAACACAGAAAACAGAAGAAATGAAAACAAATTGCTCTAACATTAATAAAATACCAAGTATAATAATTTAACTAACCTAATAGAATCAATTTCTCTGAGATTTTTAGGCTTGTATGAGTAGCAAACACTGTTCAATTGTAGGTTCTCTAAAGATGAAGAGTAATCTAAATGTGAAGAAAGATTCAAACTTCACTTGGGTTCTTGGATTCTTGGGTTTACTAAAGGTTTACTGCACTAACGGAATGAAGGTATACTGAATGTGTTTGAGTTTCATATATCTTTCAGTTGCAAAACTCTGTGCAAAAAGTTGGGTATTTTCGATTGCATTAATTTGCAGTTTGTTCGTTATTTCATGAGTTAGCTATTTCCTAAAGTTATCTGCTCAAATTTCTACTCTCATTTTTTTTAGGAAATGATTGAGAGTGGGAACTTCCCACTTCACACGACACTATATTGTGAATGGCTCAATTATGCATGTTAGTGGGCTCTGTTATTGAAAAACAACTAATCAGAAAGAAGAAACTTGTCGAATTTGTTTAATAGTTTGAAAGTACAAGTGTTTGAATGGAGGAGAGCTATGTGTTTGATTAGGGGAGGCTTTGGTCTGAAATCATTCCTTTAATATATATCAGATTTGTATGGTTAAAATTATCATTGTCTCTTATTTGCTTGTAACTTATCGAAAAGATGAACAGTACCAATATATCAATGTATATTAAGTAATACATTATCGATATACATTATTAATTAATAACAGTTAGTAATTAATATATTAACTATAATATTACTATATAATAATTAATATAAGTATAATATTGTAGTTATTTTAATTATTAAT
Organism: Nelumbo lutea; assembly: GCF_056320005.1. Lineage (NCBI taxonomy): Eukaryota > Viridiplantae > Streptophyta > Magnoliopsida > Proteales > Nelumbonaceae > Nelumbo > Nelumbo lutea. Next base: position 62,362,145 of record NC_142689.1, read on the forward strand.
ATATTAACTAAATGATATTGTAGTTATTAACTATTAATTAATATTGTATTACTACAATATTAACCCTTATTAATATATTATAGTTATATTAATGAAGGTTCTAGTTATTAATACATTAATATACTACTTCACATCTATGTAGTTTAATATTAATATATTAAACTATAATATATTAATATACTAATTCTATAATAGTATTAATATTATTGTTGTATTATTAATAATATATTACTAATACATACATACATATATTAATATATTATTTCACATCTATAATATATTAATATACTGATTCTATAATATAATATTGTTAATATTATATTAATATATTAACATAGTATTAATATTATTGTAGTATTATTAATAATATATTACTAATGCATACATACATATATTAATGTAGTCAATAATAATAATATTAGTATACATGTATGTTAACATATATTAATAATAAGGGATTAACAATATGTATATACATGTATACATTGTACATGCATATATGCATATATACATATATACATATATACATATATACATATATGAATATACTGTTAAATTTAAACAATTCTATTAACTTACTGTATTTACTATATTCTAAGGTTAAGCATATGCTTTAGTGAATTGAAAAGAAAAAAATGCTGGGATAAAAAATCAAATTATTGCAAAAAATATTACATATATTCATTGATATATATTAATAATATATTATTAATACATGTAGTAAATACATACATACATAACGGTGGTTAATGTAGTTAACAATATATTATTAACTAATATATATTTTAGTATGTATTAATAATTAATGTATTTTTACAATTAATTGTAATCATACATTAAAAAATAATATTAATTATAGTAATTAACCATTATTTTTTTTATAACAATGGTTACTGTGTATAATATTAACAATTAACTAATCCATAACTTGTAGTAATTATACATTTAAAAATACATTAATATTAATGTATTAATAATTTAAATTTATTAACTACATTAATAAAGTTAAATTTATATTGTTAATTAATATAAACATAGTAAAATGACTAATAAAGTGGATTGACCACTTTATGTAATATTAATAATTAAATTAATGTTAATTCTTATTTAATACCATTATTGTTAATATTTGCGCATGGTAATATGTATATATACACCTTATCATATAATAAGGTGTAATAATTATTGAGTTAACTAATACAATAATTAATAATTTAATTGTTATCTATTTTTGAAATTTTAATAATATTTTAAATAACTTAATAATAAATTATGAATAATTTAATAATAATTCTATTATAATATTAATATTATATTGTTTAATTACCCGATGTTCACATTATGTATTTTAATATTGATAATTCAATTATCAATTACATTATTTAATTAACAACCTGCATTATATGATTAATCAATATATTACTAATTACTAATATTATATTCCATAATGTTAAATTATATTCTAAATTAGATATTATTAATACTGACTAATTAATATCAATAACCCGCATAATGTGACTAAGGCCATTATCAGTAATGGCTTGTTACCTGCCATGGTTGACTAATCAACATAAAGTATGCAAGTAACAGGCCATTATTGATAATGGCCTTCCATTATTTTTAGAATTGAATTGAGCTAACTTGGTAAATTCTTCATTTTATTTTTTTATAATTAAGTATATACATGAGAATGCATACTTTATATTAATTGCCTCTTTATCATGTTATGGTCCTGTTACCTGCCATAGTTAAATGAGTATCAGAAGGCAAAAAAAAAAGCTATACAAATACAAAAAAAAAATTAGCAAATACGTTTGAGATATAAAATTCTTGTTGCAATAATTTGATTTTTTATCCCATTAAAGCATTTTTTCTTTTCAATTCACTAATGCATATGCTTAAGCTTCACAATCATATATAATGTAGTAGAATACAGTAAATGCACTAACTTAATTGATAAAATTATTTAAATTTAATAATATTGATATATATACATATGTATATATGTATGTATGTATATATATATATACATATTATTAATAATATTACTAATATATGTTAACAGTCGTGCATTATAATATTTTTATTATTAATTACATTAATATATGTATATATTAGTAATATATTATTAATATACTGCAATAATATTAATAATATTTTAATATATTAATGTAATATTAACATTATTACATTATGAAATTGGTATATTAATATATTGTTGTTTAATATATTAATATTAAACTATATAAAAGTGAAATAATATATTAATGGCCTAACCGTTATTGTAACCAAATTATATTAATGTATATTAATAATTAATCATTAAGACATTGTTATACAATATATGTTAGGAGAGAGTTTAGTCACTTCTCCACATAAAGACATGGTTATACAATATATGAGTTAGGAGACAATTTGTAAGTCATGTACCTATTTTTCAAGAAACCAAAACCTCACATTCATTTCAATTCAAAGGCCACCAATCTAAATTGTAGGAATATGAGAGCTTAATGGGTTACTAGACCAACTTTCAGTCCACATTCAAACCTAAATGTATGGAGTTCATTCTAGCTTAAACAACAATCTTCATTTGAACCTATATATGTATAGAGGTTAGGGTGCCTGAAACTGCAATTTTAAATAAAATAGGCATTCAATCTGGTTCTTCAAACTTCATATTTAGAGAACTAAGCGATTTCAATCCAGTTAGTGTATTTACATTTTATTAAACCTTTGTTTCGTGTATCATTCTTTGTTTTCAATATTCATTTTCAATCTTTACGGTCTTTAATATGTGCTTATGTTATATTTTTAACCTGATATGTTGTTGAAATGGGTGGTAAATTTTTTTGCTGTCAAAATTTATTGTTTTGGTCGCATTAACAGCGTCTAAAATTTTTTCATATCTATTTAGATTATTTAGATTAATTTTCTTTCATTTTTCAGTTTTTCATTTAAATACTTTGTACTTACATTATATTTTAAACCTGATATGTTGTTGAAATGGGTGGTAAAGCACCCATTTTTTTACTACCAAACTATACTTTTTTCATAGCTCTAACGAGTGGACAAAATCAACATCGAATAAAGAAAATGATCAAACCAAGTTATCAGGTCAGACCTATGTTCAATCCATTTTATGCCTGTTGCACATAATCTAATGGTCCAGTTCAATAGTTTATTTAATGTGGGTTGTTGGGTCTGATTCACATAATGGACCTAGGTTCCATTTTATCCAACTGTTAATTACATAAATGTAATTACTTGTAATTTTCTGGTAATTACCTATAATTTTATGTTACTTATATCTTAAATTATATTTACTATATTTTTCATGTATTTATAGTAGTGTATTAATGACACTGTTAATTACACTTTAAAAATATTGTTGATTACACTTATCACAAAATAAATTATTGTACTTACCAAAATATTGTTAATTACACTTTAAAAACTGTAATTATAATTACTACTAATTACCATTTAAAAATTATTTATGTATAACTAAACAAATATAATTGAAAATGCACACAAAATAAAAATTATTTTCAAATTATAAAAAATATAGGTTTTGAAAAACAAAATTGTAGAATAATCATGAAATATTATAGAAAAAACAGAAATTATTTATAGTAATGTATTAAAATGTTGTAATTATAATTATTGCTAATTACAATTTAAAAATTTACAATTTAATTACTGTTTTTTTGTTGTTACTTAATACTATCTTAAAATTTACTTATTGTTACATTTATAAACAATTTAAAATTAATTACTGTTAATTGTTGTTCTATACACGTGTTTTTCGCTCAGTCTTTTAAATAGCCCAAATTTGTTTAATTTTAAAAAATAATGTTGTGGTCAGGCCATAAATTCATTATCCGACCCTATTTCTTTTTATTCAACTCATACTGGTTAAATTAAATATGAACTTTTTAATTTGACATAGTATTTAGTTACTGTTAATTACTAAAATAATAGTAATTAATGATTTATAATTAATTAATTACTAATAATAATTAATTATATCTATTAATTACTAATAGTAATTAATTACTTATATTTAACACTAGCCGCAATTTTCAAAAAGAGATGAACCTTATTTGAGATCTAGCAAAACTAAACCTCATATATTTAAAACAGAAAACACGACACCATCTATAGGTTTCGTACACATTTTAATTTACTAAGAAACGTTTATACACATAAGAAGTGGAAGACTGGAATCTCTACCTAAAACTACAAACTTTTGCTATAGACAGAAGAGCCAAAACTGAATGAATTGCTTTGGATCAGTGATTTAGATAGCAACAATAAGGCGAATAGAATTTCAAAAAAAAAAAAAAACACTTTGGAAAAGCTTAATAGAAATGGGATCAGAAATAGGGATTCTAAATCCATAAACAGAGCTCCACATAAAATTCATAGATAGTTTTCAAACTTCCTTCAAAATTTAATTATATATTCTCTTTTATATATTCAGAATACACTTTTCATTTACTAATTACTAATAATAATTAATTAAATCTATTAATTACTAATACTAATTACTTACTGATATTTAACAACAAAAATTGCTAGCAAATGGGCTAAATTATTAATTACTTAAAATTAAATACGTATTGTTATTATTATTTAGTGTTAATTAATTACTAATAATTATGTATTATTAATCATTATCATTGTATATACTATTATAATTAAATTTAAGAATATAAGAACATAATGATCCAATTATCAATTACATTGTTTAATTATCAACTTGGTATTATTTAAATAGTTTAATTATTACTTCATTAATTACATAAAAAATTTATTTACAACATATTAATTACTTATTAAATTTAGTAACAATATTATTATACTTATTTTTATTACTATTACTATTATTATTGTAATCTTATAATTATTTTTTATTTTATAATTTGTATAATATTAATATTAATATTAATCTAATAATAATGAGTATTATTAAAAATTGTAAGTATAAAAATAGTTTTTCTTACAAATACTTATTTAAAATACTTATTTAAAATTGAAATAATTGAACTTTATGCACATTCAACCTTGTCTGCCAAACTTTTTAGGAATTTGCTTTGTGAACCAGGAACTTAGAGAACTTTCAAGGTGTCTGTCAAACTCTCTTGTTGTAATCTCCAACTTCAAAGAAGTTAGATAACTCTCTAACTTCAGGAGTCTGCAAATCAAAAAATTATGTAATAAATTTGCTACTCGGAGAACTCTTAAGTTAGTAAATTCCCTATTTTTTACTTATTTCAATCTTTGTTTATAGTTGTTTCAATAACTTTATAGTAGTCCTTTGTTATAGTTCTTTGTTATTTCAATATGTGTTTTAATGATCCCCAACTATCGACCATCATTTTTAGCCAGTTGTAGTGGCCTGGTGTTAATAAGATAGATTTGACTTATGCTCTGCCATTAGGTTACATAAACAATTGTGTCCATTCGACGTTTATTTCAATATATGTTTTAATGATCGCCGACCAACGGCAAACATTTATGACCAGCACTTGTTCCAATCTATTGAATAGAGTTCATGTTCATTCAATAGTTTACAGAAAATGTTGTGACCAGTGAATGACGTATTTTTCTTCTTCAATTTTTTTGTACCTTTTCTTCTTCATTTCTTAATTTTTTTTGTCATTCCTAGTATGTTTAATTTTCTTTATTTTGGTTCAAATGGGTGATAAACCACCCATTTATTGCAAGATGATGCCTATCGAAGTTTGAAATTCGTCGCTATAGCGAGCGACAGCTTGCGGCATTGTTTAGTTTAAGAAGATGATATGCTTTTGTTAATTGGATCGGGTTTGTTTGACTCGGATTAATACTTTTACTATTACTATTTTGATTGTAATGTTATATTCATTTCTGATTTTATATTTATTAAAATATTTATTAACTTTACAACTGATAATTACACTTTCTTTATTGAGGTTAGATTGTTGTTACACTTTTATTCAATTGTCTTTAATAACTATTTAGGTAAATGTTTACTTACTTTTTTATATTATGATGCTTTCATTAATTTTTAATTTAGGTTATAATATTTACACTCATTGATTATTAATTTTTTTATTTGTAGTGGACATGTGTGGTTGTGTACCCTTGATGAGGTTGAAAACTATAAGATAAAGCCAAAACACAACATGATGCAACATATAGGAGTTGTTAGTGACATGTGCCTACAATTAAGTCGTAATAATATACATCTACCCAATGAAAGGAGGATCCTATTACTTTTGAAATCTTTAATTGATGAATGGGAGCCAGTAACGCAATCTATATGGGAGAAGTAGGGGTGATCACAAGCCAAGCCTAGCCCAATAATTGATTATTCAAGCTCGGTTTGGTAGAAAACTGCAAGGCTCCCGAGCTTGATTTGAATCAGAAATGGAAGCTCGAGTTCGGATCGAGGACAGAATGTATGTGTTCGAGCTTGATTCATCGAGCTTGAATTCGAGCTTTCTGAAACACAATTTGGAAAAATAAGACACTTCGGAAAAATAAATTATGAAACACAATGATCACTCCTTCATCTCTTCCTCTTTTCTTATACATGCATCTTACCTTAAAGTAAACAATTCAATCCAAGGGCTTCTTTAATGGAAAATAATTAAACAAACCATGTAACAAATAACAATTAGATGATCCAAACCCTTTTCCTATAGCATTCTTCTTTGATTTTAAGTCTCGCATTTAGTTAACTTTTGTTCTATGTCCATCCAAGGAGTTGATGGTTTGCCAGTTCCAACATGACTCCTATGGTTTCATGAACACTATAGTGTATAGTCATTTTTTTCTCCAATTTTCTTTTCCAAGGGGTAAGGAAGGTTTGACATTAAATAAGAGGGAAGTCATATAGACCCAATCAAAGGAAAACACACATGTTGGGTACAAATTCAGAATGAATAAGGAAAAAGCATGCAAAATTGCAGAGATAGAGAACATTTGAAATTAGCCATCTATTAGCAAGAAAACTCTTGGCAGATCTATCAATTTAGAATCAGGGGCACGTTTTGGAATTCCAAGAAAGGGGCATAAAAACTAACCTAGTAGTACTTGAGTAATTGAGCCCTCTTCTTCTTGTATGTTGGGGCGAGAAGACCAAGCTCCATGTCAAATGGCACAGGTTCTAACACTACAAAAAATAAGGCTTTTGACGACATTAAACAAATGTCACCAAAACCACTACAAACGTCACAAAAGGCTTCTCACGACATTTGCGCAAACATCGCGCCTCCAAAAGTCTAGAAAACTTTCGACGACGTTTACGAGACTTTTCAATGACGTTTGCAAATGTCACTGAAATTGCTCTATCTCCCCTCAGGCACACTTATGGTGACATTTACGCACCAACTTTTGACGACATTTGTAAACGTCACCAAATAATGGCAATTTTCGATGATGTTTGAGGTGGACAAGGGGAAAAATCTGTCATCCTATGGTGACCGAAAATTGTCATTATTTGGTGACGTTTACAAATTCGATGACATTTACAAACGTGGCCAAAAGTTGGCAAAATTTTTTTCTCCTTTGCCTTTGTTGACGTTTACAAACATCACCAAAAGTTGACTAACTTTTTTCTATTTTTCCCGTTTTGCAACTATCAAAATGAATTTACATCACCTGATTAATCACATTTATCCATATAACCTTATAATTGACAATATAAACAAATATTAAAATATTATATAAAAACTTTAATACTTACAATTAAACATTTATGTTTAAACGAAAATATATAAAAAAAAAAAAACAAGACAGAATATCATCCAAAATGAAGGGATTTCCCCTTTGCATTCACATTCTCCTCCCTACTTGTTACATACGCACAAGAGGACCCTGTGCTAAGTACTTGTTCGATGTCCTGCAAAAGTCAAAACAATTATATTATATCACTAAAAGATATAAAAGTATAAACATGTTTTTTTCTTGGTTGATATAAAAATAAAATTAAATTTGGCTTATCTTACCGGGTTTGATGATGGACCTGCATGATGGGAATCAAAATCTCTAAGTGGAACAGGAGTGTTTTCCGATCTATGGCTCTGCACAAAAAAACAGTGTATTCAAATATTCTTATCAAGATTGAATAAGAGAAATGGATTAAGTATCATAAACATAATATTCCATACAGCTGACAAATACAAAGCCAATGAATATGAAGAAATACTTTTTGTTGGCTATTTTGATTTTTTTTTATTGATTTTTGCATCATAACATTTAACCAAATTATAAAGTGCAGCTCAAGTTTCTTCTAGTGACAACAATTGAAAAGGATCAAATACCAAATAAACCTAACTTGAAATTACCATTTACCTCCACTTAAGCCAAGTTAATATAATTGCTAAGACTTGATTGAAAAGGATCACATTTACCTCCACTGCTGAGCGAATGGGATCAAATGCTGGTATATGACTTAAATAAATAATACAAATTCAAGCTCTAAATCTCTGCTACAAGTAGCTAGAGTCTTTACCAACAAACTAGTTGGCAAAGGAGTGTTACAACCATGGTCTTAGCAGATATGATCTTAGTGTTGATCTCTTTAAGGCCGGTTTTTTGGGTCAGTTTTTAAAACAATGATAGAAATAATCTTAGAGAAGCAAGTTGTGCAAGGTTGATCCAAGATTCAAAACAATTCTTGGGAACCCATGATTAAACGAGCACTCTATACTGTCATTGAGGCCCAGCCCAATCTAAGCTGAATTTACACCATGGGTGTAGATTTGTGCCTATGCAGCTCTACCCACTAGTTTAAACCGGCACCAACTTTGGCCAACAAATGGCTTGTCTTTGTCTAGTGACCACTCATCAATAATTCTTTAGTAGGCCTCTGACTCAAACAAAATGTCAGAGCTAGATGTGTCCTATAACCAAAGGTCAGATCTGCTTTGTACTACAATGCAGTAGGGGCCCCTACGTTACCCACAGATTCATGTGAAAGTGGAACAACCATACCAGACCTAACTACAGCCATAATAATGAAGTTGGGAGCAGAACCATGTGAAACCCTTCTTAGTTATGTCTCTTATCATAGTCCATGCATATTGTTGTGCCATCCCATATATCCTATAGTGCACTTCCCTAGGTTCCATAACCATATAAAACTACCCTTAGCTACGGCTTTGAAGTAATTCCCATGATCGATGATTCCCTACACATATTAGTCCAAATATAGCAAAGGATTGTACACGGATAGACCAGGTGGTGAAACAGTACAGACAAAGTAAAAGAGGAAATCCCAAAAAAATACAATGCCCTTTGGCACATCCCTTGAAACACTTCAACTCCAAAAGCCAAGAGATGGCTGAAGCTACTACTACTTTATTGTAGACTTCAACTTCCGACACCTTGCTGCACCCTGGAATTGCATAATTCAGATTAGCTGAACGTGATGGCTGCGTAGAAGGCTTTGGGAACTAATTATAACTTTGCAATTGATTAAGATTTCCCCAATATTAACTATTTATTTCTTGTTCTTTTCTATTTACACTTTTTTTATTTAATTAAGCAAGTTCAGAGGTCAAACTGGATGGTTCATCAAAACGGCTTAAAGTTCAGTCCTATTCTGATATATAGCATTGTATGATCATTTTATACCCAGATGGAAATCGACTACAAACAGAACCAATATGCATAAGGTAGAGAGACAAGGAGAGCTATTAACAACCATCTAGCTAAACTTGGGCCGGACTAAAACCAGACAAACCTATGGTTAAGCATTTGAAACCACAAGTAAGCCCTTGAATTAGTATATATAATGCTTCAATTAATCTCTTGGCAGCTAGCTAGTGACGCAAATTAAGATAGACTCATAGAGTTAAGAGTTAAAAAACAAAATGAAAATTCTGAAATAAAAACATTTCAGCTAGAGTCAGAAGAAGAGGATAAATGCATTAAAAATGGCCTTGTTTGACTACTTTACAAAATATAACTAATTCTGTTGTTTGCTTGTTAGACTATTTTTCTAATTATAAACGACCTTCATAAGGTTGGAAGGATAAGAAAGTAAGTCAAGGAGAGGATGGAAGAAGGAAGAGAAGAGAAGAGAAGAGAAGAAAAGGAATCAATGGAAGGCACCTAAATATTTGTGAATCTGGTTCTTCTGTGTTTTAGTGGTTTACGTGCTTTTCTGTACGAGGTTCTTTGGTTGAGAGCTGAAAGGCTCAGAAAGAAGCTGAGGCAGAAAGGTATCAGAGGTCCTCCACCTTCTTTTCCTTATGGGAACTTTTTGGACATGAAGAGAATCAAATCTACTATGATAGGCATGTCTCCTTTAATGGAGAAAGATGGTAGTCTGACCAATGGTTTGGAATAGACTGCAAAGGAGCTATACATCATGTACAATTAGCCCAACACAAACAACCCAAAAGATCAGACTACTGGGAATAGACTGACCCAAAACATGTCTCTTCTAATTGTAATAAGTCAATAATCCATGCATGCCTGCACACTTAGATCATTTGATTTGTATGGTATGGAAGGTTTTGTATCTTGACAACTGCAGGATCTGTCATAGATCATTTGTTTTTCTTCTTCGATTTTTCCTTCGGTCTTGATTCTTAGCTGCAGATATGGGTTTAGCAATCTTAGAAAATATTTTGTTTTCTTTTAGCTCTAGAAGTCAATATTCTCTTGTAAGAAGTAAATGTTCCACCCATAAGTTTAAATAGAGCTGAAATTTTTGGAAAAGAATTAGTGAATGAAATAAATTTTATGAGCACCTTTGCCTCTTTTGTTTGGTCCAGACCCCAAACATTCTTGATGCATGGTGCAAACTCCTTCAAGCTATTAGGTATTGCCTCATAGATTTTCTAGGTGCTGATTTCAAGGTTATTTTATTATATATTCTTTTCTTATTAGATCTATATACTATTAGATTTGGCATTGCCCCTTCCGCTTAGTTTAGAAAAAGTATAAATATAGATATGTATAATTTTATAGTGCAAAATAAGGTTTAGAAATACAATATACAAAGTTTTATGTTTTGTACTGTATATATTTGCATTTGTACATTTCCCAAATTGAACCTTCATTATCAAATCTGCATTTCAACATTGTGAGTCTTATCTCTATCAAAAACTTAATTTTTTTTATATATATTCAAGGTAAAATTTATTACCAGGTGGGAAAGAGTTCGAAGCTATGTTGCCCAAATTAGGTTAGGACATTAGTAGTGTAAAGTTTTAGAAATGAAGTAACACTAAAATTGTGGTGTTCAACAGTAGACAGGCATAATATGATACCAAGTGTAGCTTTTCGTTTTCATTTTCTCATTTAGTAAAACTTGAATGACTTCGATTATGCTTTAGTTATAAAGTTCTGCTTGAGTATGATCAGCTTGGCCAATTGTAGCTTGACCAACTTTTTTTTGGCATGTCTTAATGTTATCAGGTTGCAAAATGGCTGCAACAACAGCTTCTACCTTTCTTGTTGGATCGGTTGCTCCATATGGTGCGCAGGCATGCATGGATTCAAAACTGAAGTTATATAGAGAACATACCTTCTACTTTGAGTTATGATGCTTAACTATTATCTACTTGTTAATATGATTTAGAACGCCCTGCCAGTGTTAGTGTCAAATTATCAAATTGCCCACAAACTATTATTATGCTTGTTGAATAAAAAACTCCAAAGGGAAAGGATAAAAGAGCAAATAAGTGGTGATGAGAATGATGGTAAGAAGAAAATATCAGATTTAAGATTGGAAAAAGTGAAAATGAGATTGAAGAGTGACTATGGAAGCAATGGTGTAAGCAGAGGTCTGAGTGGAGGGTGAAAAAGGTGGTGTTAGCCAAAGTCTATTTAGTTTGAACTTGAACCATTTAGAGGGTTGGGAGGAACTTAATTTGCACAAATGGGTCAGCTAACTAATCTTTGTCTGGGTTGTTCTTCTCTCTATAATCTCTTTCTCTCTCTCTCTTTTATATTTTAATAAAATTGTTTATTTATTGTCAAAAACCATTTAATAGCTTGAGATCTAGCCGATATGTAGCAATTTATATGCATACAAAATTACAAGTAGTTCACTTGGTTTGCATGTGCTTTACATATATTTTAAGACCTTATCTAGGATTGGTCAAGTTCTTGTAAAAAGGATTTTTTTCAGGTGAGGTTCAGGGAAAGGTTTTATGACTCTTATTTACTTTTCCTATATTTTAAGGCTTCAATGTGTTTGCTTAAATTTGGACTTTCCCACTTCCCTAAGGCCTAAGGGGCCTTTTGATAACTGTTGTAATAGGTGCTAAAAATGAAATGCTGAAAATATTCCAAGTTGTGGTTTATCTAAAACTGAACCACAAGACTCATGTAGCAATCAATAAACAATGGGATTTGTGATAGCCATACCTGAACTGTGTTGAGCATGGGGAATGGATTAGGCATAGGCATGCCATATTGTTGTGCCATCCGCTCCGTGAATGATTGCAAATGAAGCACATGTGAATTTGGGTTCACCACGTTCGATTGAAGATTGTCCACCTTTTCCCGAAGTTATTGGTTCTCTTGCTCCAATTGTGTCGTGTATGTGGTGGTAGTTGTACTTTGAGAGGTGTTTCCAGACCTTGCAATACTAAAAGCACGCTTTGGGGTTGGCCCAAAGCCCAAACAGCGCACCCATGATGGATGCTCATCTCCCAAAACTGCTGCCACTGCATCATGGGAACTGATGGCCTCAACCTATGTGCCAGCTTCTGCTTGCTCTGCCACATATGTTGTCATTTTGGCCTAGAACAATTAAAAAAAAAAGCCATTACATAAAATGGTCCAAAGTATAACATACTAAAATTATTGAATGAATAAATATAAAAAAAAAATACTTACAGAAAGTTCCCTCCCCTCAGGATCATAGAACTCCCCCTAGGCGTTTGTATGGGCCCTTTTGAATAGGTCCTCTCGCCTAGGGGAGGGGGGCATTGTTTTGTCTGCTCTCCTCCTAAAACAAACCAACTAATTTGAATCATTATACAAATTAACAAAGAAATGAAAAAATATAAATTATGTTAGTCATCCCACCATTTGATGGAGAAGAGCTGCATAAGAAGTTCAGCTCAAGTGGTGATTCACCTTGTTACGAGCCCTCACCCTAGCCATTGTCTGACACTTTTGCTACAACAATGACAATTTAGTGATATTAATTTACTATGAATTTGCCATGTATAAAAAGACATTACTAAATTACTTTTAACTTATACCTTGCTCTCTGGAGTATCCCAATGTGCAAACAAACGAAGCAAATCACTACGATCAATGTTTCTCTCCCGTCGAATCGCCTCTGTTATTGCCCTCTCACGATCTGTTGCATATTTCTCATAGAAGGGCTTCTTTATATGATTTCGAAAGCCACGGAGCTGCTTCCCAACCAAACGGAGGTCTTCCTCAAACAACTCATTTTCTATTATGAACTTCTCCTACAAACAATGTCAAATATTAGTAATTAGCATGTGGCAATAATTTACTAAAAACACAATGTCACTTACCCAAATTGCATTGTGAACTCTATCCCTCACATCATGGGGTGACATCCTCCAATCAGTGATATAGGCTGGGACCTTAGAATAGTCTCTCACCAACACACCAATGTAAGATACCAACTCCGGCCGATGTGCCCCTACAGGTCGGCCTAGTTTGTCCATCTTAATAGTTGGAGCTTGCTCTCTGCTCCTACGCTATACATGGGGCAAAATGGTGCAGCCATGCCTCCCCAGTCCCCGTCGTCTACGGGAAGAACTATGGGCTTGGGAGGATGAAACTCCTATATCATCCCTAGAATGCTCATTTCTAGGGATGTTCGCCTCTTGGTTTTGTTCATTAGCCATCTACAGCAATAAAATTTGAAAAAGACCATTAATGAATCCAAACTTAGGGTAATGGTCCAACCTAAAGAAACCCATATTCATTCAGATGGAATTGGGATTGCACTAGACAGCCTATGATTCTGAGCCTATAGCTAAAATTCTACATTCTTGCAAGCGCACTAATAAAGTTTCAAGGGTTATAAGCATGCACTAGAACTTTTGTAAGTTTGTCACACCAAGTAAAATTAAATGTTGGCTGAAAGAAGAAAACTTCTACCACTTTGATTGAATATGAGATACGATTTCAAAATTACAACTGAAATAAGTAGGCTGATCAAGCACCTATGGTTACTGGTTTTATACTGCGTAGAAAATGCTTTTGGGCCTGATGAATTCAAATTGGTTGCCCCACAACAGGAAAGGACATTCCCCACCTACTCTTTTCCATGTCCATATACAAGTTCAAGGAACACTACAAAAAATAAGGGTTTCGGTGACCTACTGTAATATGCATTGTTCTGAACTCTGAAGATTGTTTTTGACAAGTTTCTATACCAGATTCTCCTATATATTTCTTTTGTTTGGGCTCACACAGATCATAGGATTTTGTTTCATTTTATATGGGTAGACAGACCCTGTCGCTACTTGCTCTAAATCTTCAAGTGAGAATAACTAGCAAGGGTTGGTAATTAGAAGTGTTAATACTTTATGTTTGAAGCAAAGGATGGAACATTTGATATGCGTGGGTTTTGGTTAAGGCTTAGTTTGGGAGAGTACAAATATATAAATATGTTCTATTCAAAATCTTGTATTTGCACTATCCCAAACTGAGACCAACCATCTGATTAACCAATAAAACCGTGACCCAGTAAGCATTCAAGTTTGCTATCTGAGTCTTGCAACTTGTTCTTCAGACCCTACATTAAGCTTGGATCTGCTAAACTAGCAGGTGCAGGGTACAACTAAATTAGCGGCACTACCCTTGACTAATGGACATATTGAGAAATTCCACTAAGACCCCCAATCCACCCAAATGGTAGTGTTATTAGTTTTGTTGAAAATAAACGAACAAGAAAAAAGATTCAGGCCAGAACCGTAATTCGATTCCTAAAACAAACACTAGAAGTTAAGAGTTGATGGACCAATTTGAATCAGTCAGTTTCCTGACACATTCTCTTTTGGGGCTTCTCTGCTTTGAGATAAGGTAGATGTTGTGTTTCATATATTTAGCTGGTGTTTGAAAATCATCTAAAATGAAATCATTTCAGGTTTCAAATTAACCAATACTAACAACAAATTTTAAATAACTATAGTAAAGCTAACAACATCCATTTAAAAACATTCAGAGTTTTCAAAGAATGGATTAACACAAACCGAAGCCCAAATGCCGAATAGCCAAACTTAGCTGTAGCTGCTGGACTTTCTTTGAAACTTTGTATTTGAAAGAGAGCAAAAATGGGAAATAGAAACGAGTAATCTTTCAGTCCTCCAAAATATATATAAAAAAAGGGTCAGTAAGAGAGGGCAGTGACGACAACGACGATGACTAAAAAGATGAAGAAGAACGCACCTGTATTTTCGTCTGAGATTAAGCTCTTTATTGAATGGATTTCTCTTTCGTTTTCTCAGAAGCTCTGTTTCATTCTTTGACTGAATGCGAATGGAGGGTTTTTTCCCCTCCTTACAAAATTTTAATTACTACCCTATAGCAACGACCACAATACAATTGTGTTCCCACCAATTAACTAATTTTTTTTTTTATGAAAACAAATTAGAAATGGTATAAAAAAGATATGGTAACCTAGAGCCAACAAGGACCACGATATAATTTTGTTCGTGTCCACTCCACTTCACTTTCCCTTACTTCCATTAACTACTTAATTAATTAGATATGTAAATAATAAATAATATTAATAGATAATAATAATAATGATATTTATAATAATACAAAACACTATTAATTAATTAATTAATTAATCATTCATTTATTTATTCAAGATATTGATAATTAATTAATTATTAAATTTAATAATTAATGAAGATTAATTAATATGATATTTAATATTCAATTAATTAATAGCAAATGACTAATTATTAATATTAATCAATTAATATTTAATTAATAAAATAATACAAAACAATGTCTTCTTTTACCTGATTCAATTTATATTGGGTTTAGGTTTAGGTTGATGTGCCCTAGGGGCGCTCACGGTTTGGTTAGTCAAATCGGTCTTACCAATCTTTAGAAAACTCGTAATTAAAGTCGATCGGTTAATCGGTTGATTGGTTCGATTAACCGTCAGTTTGGTTCGTTGGTTTTGTAGTTTTTTATATTTACAATATTTATTATAAAAATATAATAAAAAATATAAATATATATAACATATTAAATTTTAAATAATAAATAATATATTATGTATTATAAATATATATGTTTGTATATAATACATATTCATTAATTTATAATATATAGAAAATATATATATAATACATAAATATATAGAAATATATGTATACTGGTTGATTCGTTAACCTAAACCAAACCGATACATCTGGTTTTATAAAAATACCAAACCAAAACCAAACTAACAGGTTTGGTTAACTAGATTTCCGATTCAATTTTTAGTCAGTTTTTTGGTTTGGTTTGATTTTTTGGTTTTCTTGCTCACCCCTAATGTGCCTTGTCAGATTAGAGTTAGGGGTGCAACCCTAGGCAAGTTACATTTAGCGACTTCCCGAAGAAGCCCATCAAGGGAGTGTTGACCGGTGTGAGACGATCTCTGTCGATGCTGAGCTAGTCAAAGGTGTCTTCGAACAAGATGTCAGCTAAGCTCCCAATATCTACCAGGATGCACCGAACTTCATAATTTGCAATATCGGCTGTGATCACCAGGGCATCATCGTGCGGGGTTTGTACACCACTGAGGTCATCTTCGGTGAATGTGACTAGTTCCTCTTGTCTCTTCTTCTACTCCCTGTTGTTGATCTCCATCAAGTGTGCGTACCTCTTCCAGCCCGACCTGCTCTCCCCTCCGAAAGCCATTCCTCTCCGGCTGGGGGAGCTCGGCCTGGGACGCGACTCAACCTTAAGGGGGTTGTCTTCTTTTATGTCAACAAAGACCGTTAAGTAGCCGCGCCAGATTAGGTCTTCAAGGTGGTGCTTGAGGTCGAGACAGTTGTCGGTCTCGTGGCCGTGGTCCCAATGAAAATCGCAGTACTTGTCACGGTTTCTTTTGTTGGCTTGGGTTTTCATCTTTTTGGGCTATCGGACATACTTGTTGTCTCAGATCTACATCAAGATTTCAAACTGTAGAGCAGTTAGCGGCGTGAAATTCCTGAAGGTCAGAGGTAGTGTGCACGGTCTCTTCTCTGGTCGACAGTCCTATCGCTTGGTTTCTTGGTCCCTCTCTGTCTTCCGCTCCTTGGCGTCCCTTCTCTTCCTATCAAGTTGTTCCTCCTCATCTCTTAGTTGTGCTTGGGCCTCTTTCGCATTGATGTATTTCTAAGTGTGGCTCATCCGCGCAGCTAATGCATGAGGAGGGTTCTTGGATATGGAGAAGTTGAATAGCGAAGGGTGGAGTCCGTGCTGTATGGCTGTGACAGCCACTGAGTGGTTCAGGTTCCGGACCTGTAGTGCTTTGATCTTGAACCTCACCATGTAGTCTCTGAGAGATTCTCCTTTCCTCTGTCGCACCTGCATGAGGCTGGCTGAAGTCTTCAAGTGCTTCTGGCTTGTAAATTGCTTCAGAAACTAGCTCTCCAGCTGCTCCCATGATGCCATGGAGTGTAGGGGAAGAGACGAGTACCAAGTTAGGGTCGGACCATTGAGGGTGGCTACGAGAGCTTTGCACATCAAGCCTTTGGACGAACTGTGCAGCATCATCTGAGCCTTAAGTGCTATGATGTGGTCACCGGGATCGATATTCCCATCGTACTTGTCAAACTGTGGTGCCTACCATCTTGCAGGGGGAATCTCATCCACGATCTCTTGGACGAAGGGTGGTTCCTTGACGGGTTGCAGCGTGTGTGGCTCTTTCTTTCTTGGGCTGCGCTAGGTAGTCTTTAACTAAACTGGGCTCGGCAATAGAGACCACCTGGGGCGGCGTTCGTTTTTTGAACCTTTCCTTGGCCGAGATCCGAGTAGTCTGGTGAGTCCTACTATAGTTGTTGGGTTCGCGAGGATGGGTAAAGGAGACAGACCTTCTTGTAGTGTCCCCTACTTGTTTGATCAACGTGTTTTGGGGTTCTTAGGGCGAGGACCGGCCTTCGTATGCATCAGGGAAACAGGGGGAACGGTCTAAGTGGGCGATGTCGCGGACCATAACGACTGCATCATCGCCAAGATTTGGGCAACCTTTTCTTGCATTGCTTGGAATTGGATAGGGTCAATCGCAGCTAGTTGCAGTTACTGGGTTTCCTGGCATGGGGGGCTGTGGCAGAAATATTCCCGAGATGGGGATCGGGCTATCGAACGCTCTGAATGGTTTCTTCGCATCTTGATCGCTTCTTAATTGCATGAGGAGAGAGATTTAGGGAAGGCTTTTTGTGTGTTTCCCACAAACGGCACCAATCTAATGCTGCTCGATCCTAGGTAGTGCAAGAATCAAGGTCACAGTCAAATAATCTGTTTCAACTAGGCAGAGCCAAGGTGGAAGGACGAAGCCGTACAATGAGAGCTGCAAGAAAGAAACAAGCCAGAGGTTCGATCCCTTACCTTGAGTGAGAGGTACAATTATATAGTTGAAGGTTTGTGTCCCGATTGGATTAGACTTTCGGGGTTGTCAGGATGAGGTTAATCGCCGAGGTCTTTGGGATAAGGCCCAATCCCCAACGGAGTTGTCCCCGTTTATTCTCCTCTCTTGGTCTTGTCTATCTACAAGACGTGGAGTCATCGTGGCTAGGAAGGTGGAGTGGGGCCATGGAGGTAATGCGGTGCTAACATGGCCAAGGAGATAAAGTAGGCTGCGGATGTGGTGTGGTGTTGACGTGACTGAGGAGATAGGGCAGCCACATAGGCACCATGTGGCATCTAGAACCATCTCAACCATGACCCAAACACCACTCCCCCAATTCCGAAGTTGAGGAGTAAAGTGCTCGGCCGAGGTGTAGCGCAGAAGAGGTCTTAAGTCCTCAGCTGAGGAACTCAAAGTTGAAGTTTAGTTGAGCTTTTGGTCAGACTTATGTGGCTCGGGGTTTGACCGGTTTGTTTGGGCTAGTCCGGTCAAGTTGATGGAAGTACCATCTCTGAAACAGGTTGTTAGAAGCGTCGCTTCACTTCCCAAGGTTATGCACATGCTAAGGGCGAAGGTGCCAATTGGTCTTCCCGAGCTTGTCAGAGTGGCACTTGATCTTCGTTGTTGGTGCTCGGCGTTTGCTTCTGTTTCGGGGTTATCAGTTCGGTAAGATGTCTTCATCGTCCTTCTGTTCTTCCTCTTCCTATGATTCTTCTTTTAGTTTTAGTGCTTCCCATTATGAGTCTAAGTCGGGGTCTTTCACTGAGGCCGGGGACTTTAAGGGGGTAGATTCTAGTAGAGTCATCGAAGCCGAGGAGGTTAAGGCTGGGTTGTTGAGCGTGGAGGTAGAACTTCTTGTGCGGGCCAGTCGTCGATTTGGGACCACCCCTTGCTGTTTGACTCCCGGGGATATTGCTCATATTTAGGCTCTACGCTACATTCCCGAGGAGTACGAGTTGAGATGTCCGCTTTGGTGAAAGGCCCACAAATGCTCAGTTGGGCAAGCTTTGTGTGTATGAAAAAAGTCTGGAGCTTGGGTTGTTCTTTGTGAAATTGAACAACATATGTTGTCACCAATTTCAAGAGGAATCTTAAATCTTGAATAGGCAGTTCTTCCTCTTGGTAGTAAAAGTGTTGCAATTCCCGATGATGCACACACTAACACAATCCTTTGTTCAGACCTTAATTGTGTAATTATTGCTTTCCAAATATAAGTTTTTCCTGTACCTTAATTTCCATGCATAAAAAATAAACCTCATGAATTTGTATGGACTATTTGTAAGATTGCTTCAAATACAATTTTTTGTTACATGTTCAATGAATATATATGCAATTTTTGAGGAATTCCATCATAATTAATTTCTTCTCAAATTAGTCTATTTTTAACCCGAATTTGAAATGACATATATGGAAATGTAAGTGTTGAAAAATCTCTAAGATAACTATTACACTTGCTTAATATCTTTTCAATTTCATGTAACGAATAGTTCCTTAATTGCTCATCTGACAGATTAATTGAGTTGTCTTCTAGTATTCTTCTTTGGCGATGTAATATATCGTCTGAAAGCAATTCCCAATGTTTATTCCACAACTTGTTAGGGTCTAAAACCTCACAAAATAATAGAATTGTAACAAATATTTCACGTAGTTGTTGACCAGTAGACCACAACCCAACTTGTTCAATAGCTTTATGCCACTCATAATCATCATCTGACAATCCAAGCACTGAACATGCTGACTTAAAGGTAGGGTAGATGATTACATTCATTGTTCTGATTTCCTCAAAACTCCTTCGACCTCTTACAATATTTAAAACCATTCTAAGATAAAATCAGTCACCTGAAGTTGGGTGTATATAGTAAATTCTCCCAATTGATTTATCCGACTTTCTTCTAGTCCAAATTTTGTTTTTTTTTTATTCCAGGCCCACTTTATAGGAAAATCAGCATATGTCAACTCCCTTACGTCATCATATATACTATTTGCATACATCCATTGAGTAAACTTAGTGTGTTTCAAATCGGACCTATTCAAAACCCTAACTAAATTGTCATTATCTTTAAAGGTAATAGTTTGCTCATCAGGGAGATGAAATGATAATCTTTCAACACTTGAGAATTGGAATTGAATATCAAACATGAATATTCTCCAACAAGTTTCCGATGCTGAAATATAGCAACAATCTAAATAAGTTTTGATATCATCAACTTCTCTTCCCTCATGAATTCCACAATGATTCTCTTCTACATCTTTCTTAATAACAATAGCGGCCCTATCTTGTCATTTATTAAAGTACTTGAATAAGTACTTAATAAATCTGGAACGATTGCATGATTCTACATTGATATGTGCTTGAAACCGATAAAGTAAATCAATATTGTATGGAATAATCCATCTATTATCCAAAATATGGCCATTCTTTATTGCAATTCGTCCATTATTTTTTCTTCCATATATAAGATAACCATTTCCATCAAATGTGGTCTCATTACAAAATTCTTTAGGACAATGCTTAGAGCATTTTCCATTAATCATGCAAGGAGCATTTAGGTTTAACTCTCCACATAGACCATGAACCATATACCAAACCACTGTTTCATATGCCTCAAGATCTTTATCCTTATTTGGAAGCTCAACTGAAATAATTCTATCATTTTGTTGCAAGAATAACATAATATGTGCATGTGGCAACCCACGTTTTTTAAATTCAATGGTATAAATTGCTGCAAAAATTAGAAATATATTAAATTATTATACTTAATAAAATTATGTGATTTAAATATCTATGAATAGAATTACCAACCAATTATAATACTTGTAATGACTCTTCCCAAACATAAAAAAATTATTCTTCAAATCTCTCATCATTTGGTCCAATTTTATCTTGAAGATGCGAGCAACAATATCTGATCTTTCTTCTTTTTTTTGGCCCAAGTATGATCTCTACAAATCTCTTTGTTTCATTCCATTTTGGATTACATGTGAATGTAAGAAAAATATTAAGCAATTCAGCTCATCTATAGATGACCACTGCATCCTAATAATTTTGAACCATATATCTTGGACCTCCAATGAAAGATGATGGCAATATGATGCATCGTCTTACAAATGATGCATTAGTGTCTCCTACAATAACTTTATCTCTTATACCCTTATAAAGTTCTACTTGAATATTTGACTGAAATAAGTCAACATGTTCTCTTCTATACATGTTTGTGCATCAACAACAAATTGATGGAACAAATGTCCACCTCAGATTAATGGTTGTCCTTCAAAATGCCTTTGTTGCAATCTAAATGCATAATATTCACACATGCTTATCTTCGTACGTTTCATTACACAACACGTCTATTTTGAAGATTTGTTAACAATAAATCAACTCTAAATCTATCCTCTACATATAGAAATAATAGTGGATATTGCATTGCCACAAAACTTGGATGCAATTCATTAATTCTCCTGAGACCACCTGATCTTTATTTAATAATAACATCTTGGTGTGTGCATCAATTCATCTCCATTTCCAACTATAATTACTATAATCTTAGATGTAGTAGGTAAGTTGTATTGTCTGCCATCTTTCCGACGATTACCAATGAGTCTTTATCAAATTTTCTTCATTAAATCTATCTCATGCCATTCTAAAAACCTTTGAAAGGGCATTATGTTCATCCAACATATTTAACAACCCTTCAACAATTTCTCTATCCAACTCATTTGAACCCACATTATCATTTATTGCATCTATCCTATTTGATACCTCATTGGGTGTATCATATATGTAATGTTATGCAAATTTTGGTCATTTTCCACTCAATGATAATAATGATCCAATCTTGTGGAGGTTTTGCCCAATTAAACAAAATGCATAAGGGCCCCTACCATCATTGATCTTATTATCAAATTTTCATCCCATAGAAGTAAACGCAAATAAGGAGTTACAAGCTCTAATATTCTCTCTAAAGTTATTTGATCTGCTTTCAAAAATCTTGTAATTTCTTGTAGATATGATAGTTTAACTCTTCCAATTTGCCAACAAATTGAAAACTTTAGAGTAGAAGTTCTACACATCTTCTTATTCCTTTCTTTATTCCAGACAATTGCTCCATAGTAAGTACATATTTCAGTAGGAGGTCCAAAATCCCAAATTTCTCTAATATTTCCTATAAAGTAAAATTTAAATATTTTAAATGGACATTAATACTGTTAAAAGGGTCTATATATCTAATTTTTGTAAAATACTTACTGTTTTGAGTGCCCTCAATGACATTTTCCTCTTCATCATCGGGCATATCGTCTAAAGCTAAATGACCATATCCTCTTTCTTCTACATCATCTATCCTCTTATCTAAAGACAAATGGTCATTTCTCCTATTATTATCTCCTATATATCCTAATCAATTAGTAATTAATTTATTAAAAATAATTATATTAAATACATTATAAATATTATTTATTTACCATATACATCTTCCTCCAAAACTTTGTTTGCTTCCTTTCTATGTATAGTAAATATAAAGTTCCTCTGGATTTGAGAATTCCTATCTTGTTCTTGTAACTTTTTCAAAAAATACTTCATTAGTTTCAATTCTATAAATAAAAAAACGTACTAATATTCAATGTGAATAGTCAAACAATATACCAATAATGTTATGATTAGGAGCAGATAGTCTATGACTGGAAGTAGCTGAAGCATCAAACTATTTTCTTCTATTTCTACGTTGGATCAAAATAAATCTTCTTAATTTTTTAGCCTCCTTGGCCCGTTGTCTTTCACTCAAATCCATTTCAATTGTGCATGACATAACATATGAATAATATATATATATATATATACCTATTGCATCTAAATAATATAAACTAACTGTTAGGTCAAATAATTAACAATCAATAAAAGAAAAATAATGTTATTACAGAGATTAAATAATAGGTAAGGTTGGCGTACCTGAAATTGAATTTTATATAGTTTGACAATGCTATATCAATCGAAATATTTGCATAAAAAATAATAAATACTTGTTTCATTGATGTATATATAAATTGTTGTAATAACATGCAAATAATTTGAATCAATAAAGTATTGTTGAGAAATATTTAGTGTATGTCTAAATAGGAAATTATAATAAATTATATATCTTAAATATATTTCGTTTCGAATATTAAGATTATTTTTAGTATTTTTAATACATTAAAAATGTATTCGTAGTGAAATAATAGAAGTATTATAAAAGTAACATAGTTAATTGTTATTATGTTAATACTATACAATTATAATCAATATAAGTAATTATGGCTACTGAAATTGAATTAATTTATATAATTAATTTTATAAAGTAACTTAGTAGTATAATTAATTATTTAATAAAAAATTTTGTAAGTAGAAAATATTAATTTATGTATTTGTTAGTTTTGTTAATATTAAATAGTGTTGTTTATATACTGATTATGTGCAATTTGTTAGCTCCTGGTTGGCAGGTGACTCGGATGCCTAGTTGAATAATTCCTACCTAGAATGTGGCTTGGACGCCTAGTTGAATGACGACGAGCTGGAGAGGTGGCTCTGATGCCTAGTTGAGTGGTGACGAGTTGGAAAGGTGGCTCTAATGCCTAGCTAAATAGTTACGAGCTAGAGAGGTGGCTCTGATGTGACCTGCAAGGAAACAGTGTTAGAGTGCTCGGGTTGTTTTACCTAAGGTGGGCACTCCGATGCTTAAGTTAGCGAATCAGAGATTTTAAGATAGCTAAATATGAGAGAGCTGGAGAGATGTGAGAACTAAATTGCGCATATACTTGGGTCTTAGGTAAGGACGCCCTTATATAGTTGAGCTGCCGTGGGTCTCGCAAAATGCTCCCGAAATCCTTAGACGTAGGGGTCCATTTCGCTTTAGAAGGAGGATAATGTGCCAGTTAATAAGGCTTATTGTTTCCCTCCGATTCGAGCGAGATGAGGACAAGGCCTACGGTTACGCGGTGTGATCCCAAAAGGTTTGGAGACAACTGGCAAGCTTCTAGAGAGGTAGGTCGCCAGGTCGCCAGCAAAGAGGCAGGTCACCCGGTCGGCAGCAGAATTTGGTTGCCAGGTCGGCGGTAGAAGTAGGTCGCCTAGTCGATGGCAAAGGTAGGTTGTCAGCTAGGACCCCATTTTGGCTAAGGCAAGTTGTCGCCTAGGTGATGCTGGGATGTAGTCCAACTGTTTTGATATGCCATGTGTCATGATGTCAGTGGAGGGCCAAATCTACCCTCATCAATTGCCCCCCCCCACTCCTGAGCTGAGATCAGCTCAGCAAAGGAAGTAGATTCGTGCTTCGTCATAGGTCCTTTGGCTTGTTACCAACATATTTTAAGGTCGCTTAGGGGTCCTTGATGCTGAAAGCGGTTTGGCTTCCCCTTACGATATGTGCGTCGATGTTGGAATTTAAATAGTGGGTCGGTGTCACAGCTGCACTGTATCAATCCTCTAAGGTGTTGGTCATTTACTCCTACGATAAGCCACAAGGAGCTCAACCAATGGGGGCAACTTTACTAGCTATAGGTTGCCAACTCGCATGGGAACCTTGAAAGGCTCAACCCACAAGGGCGGCTATAGTCCGTTGGCCGCCGACTCCCTTGGGAGCCACAGTGGGCTCGACCTGTAGGGGCGACCTCGCGAACAGGGCTAACAAGGCTCGCCCGGGCTGATTACATGTATTTCCAGGTCGGCGGAGGTAGGTCACCATCTCGACGGTAGAGGCAAATTGCTAGGTCGGCGGAAGTAGGTTTCTAGTTTGGAGGCAAGTCTCTAGGTTTCCAGGTCATCGGAATTTTGACTGTCTAGTTTTGCTCTCAGCACCTCGGCAAGACTGACCTACGAGAGCGGCTCTACAACCTGCTGGCCATCAACTCCCACGTAAAGCATGGAGGGCTCGACCTGTGGCGCAACCTCACAGTTTGTTGGCTATCAACTCCCACGGGAACCACGGAGGGATCGACTTGTGGGGCGGCCTCACATTCTGTTGGTCGTCAATTCTCGCAGAGAGCATGTAGAGCTCGACTATGGGGGTGGCCTCACAGTTAGGGAGATTCTGTCCAGGCAAGACTGCTAGAACTCGTTTGGGCTAACCATTTTGCTTCTGCCCCCTAGGGGGTTCTTTCGATCAAGCGCTATTGTTGTTGCTTGAAGATGTTATTACTTGAGGGTCAGAGAATCGGGTGAGAACATAACCTTTTGTAGTGTTTCCCACAAATGACACCAATTGATGATGTGCAATTTGGTAGTTCCCAGTTGGCAGGTGACTCGGATGCCTGGTTGAATAATCCCTACCTAGAATGTGGCTTGGACACCTAGCTGAATGGCAACGAGTTGGGGAGGTGGCTCTAATGCTTAACTGAGTGGTGACAAGCTAGAGAGGTGGCTTTGATGCCTAACTGAGTGGTGACGAGCTGGAAAGGTAGCTCTGATGCCTAGTTGAGTGGTGACGAGCTAGAGAGGTCGCTCTGATGTTTAGTTGAATGGTTACGAGCTGGAGAAGTGGCTCTAATGCGACCTGCAAAGAAACTGTGTTAGAGTGCCTGGGTTGCTTTACCCGGGGTGGGCACTCCGATGCTTAAGTTAGCGAATAAGAGATTTTAAGATAGCTAGATATGAGAGAGCTGGAGAGCTGCGAGAACTAAATTGCGCATCTACTTAGGTCTCAGGGGATGATGCCCTTATATAGTTGGGCTGCCGTGGGTTTTGCAAAACGCTCCCAGAATCCTTGGCCCACGACGTAGGGTCCATTCCGCTTTAGAAGGAGGATAATGTGCCAGTTTATAAGGCTTACTGTTTCCCTCCGATTCGGGCGGGATGAGGACAAGGCCTACAATGACGCAGTGTGATCCCGAAAGGTTTGGAGACAACTGGCAAGCTTCTAAAGAGGTAGTTCACTAGGTCGATGACAAAGGCAGGTCACCAGGTCGGTGACAGAAGCAGGTCGTCAGGTCAGCAGTAGAAGTAGGTCACCCGGTTGGCGGTAGAGCGGCAAGTCGATAGGTCAGGAATAGAAGTAGGTCACCCGGTCAGCGGCAGAGGTAGGTCGCTAGGTCGGCAGCAGAAGTAGGTCGCTTGGTTGGCAACAAAGGCAGGTCGCCAGTTGGGACCCCATTTTGGCTAAGGCAAGTTGTCACCTAGGTGATGTTGGGATGTAGTCTAGTTGTTTTGATATGCCATGTATCATGATGTTAGTGGAGGGCCAAATCTGCCCTCATCATATACTATTCATATCTTTTAAGTAATAACTTTGTTGATTAAGAAATAGTTATCATTTAAATAGTAAAATATAATTAATTATATTTTCCATAAGGTATTTATTATTAGAATAATAAGATTATTTAATTTATTTTGTATATTTTAAAAATGTATTCATAATGAAATATTATAAGTATTAGTAAAATTACTATAATTAATTGTTACTATGTTCATAATATTTAATTATAATTAATATAAGTAATTATGGTTACCGAAAGATGATTAATTTTAAAATTTATTTAGTAGTCTTAATTAATATAATTAATAAAGTATTTATATTAATTTATTAATTAATATAACTAATAATAAAAATTATAGTAGTAATAGAAATAATGCTACACTTAAATTTTATGATTTATTAAAACTTATTGTAATTAATTGATATCTTTTCAGTAGTAGCTTTGCTGATTAAAAAGTAGTGAATCTTTAAATAGTAAAGTATAATTAATTATATATTTCATAAAGTAATTATTTTTTAGAATATTAAAATTATTCATTTAATTTTATTTAATTAAGAATGTATTTGCAGTAATTACTAAAATTATTGTAATTAATTGTTACTATGTTAATAATATTTAATTATAAATAATATAAATAATTAAGGCTAGCGAAATTAATTTTATCTTGACCAATTAATTAATTGTTACTATAAAGGTATTTTAGTAATTTGCCTCTACAAATAATATTAATTATGTATTGAAAATTATTTTAAGTAGTAACAAAAGATTAATTTATGTTTTTATTAGTTTTATTAATAATAAATACTATTGATTATATATTATTGATATCTTTTCATTAATAAATTTGCCGATTAAAAATTAGTGAATCTTTAAATAGTAGGGCATAATTAAATAGATACTTCGTAAAGTAATGGTTTAGTAGTATATTAAAAATATTCATTTTTTAATACATTAATATTGTATTCATAGTATTACTGAAAAATAAGTAGTGAATTTCTAAAAAGTATAAGTAAATTATAATTGTTTATATCCTTCGTTAAGTATGTTATTAATAGAACCATAAGATTATGTATTTTATCTTTTTAATTTATAAATGTATCTGTAGTGAAATATTATAAGTATTACTATAATTACTATAATTAATTTTTACTAAGTTTATAATATTTAATTATAATTAAATTAAGTAATAATGCCTAGAGAAATTGAATTACTTTATATAGAACATATTAGTAAATAATTTAGCAGTATTAGTTAGTATAATAAAATAATTAATTATATTATTTAGTTAATTAATTAATTAACTATAATTAATTAATTACTATAGCAATGATAATATTAATAATGTTATTGATATATTAAAAATTATAGTTAGTAGTAAAAAAATATTACATTATTTCTTGTTAGTTATATTAATATTAAAAGTGTTTTATATATTTAATTATATTGATTTATTTTCAATAATAGCATTGCTGAAAATTAAGTACCGAATTTATAAAATATAAATTATAAATGATTATATATTCCATAAAGAATTTTTCTTTAGAATATTAAGATTATTGATTTTATTTTAAATACTTAAAAAATGTAGTTGTAGTGAAATATTATCAGCATGACTAAAATTACTATGTTTGATTGCTAATAAGTACTCCTCAAATTATTTAGGAGTGAAATAGTAAATGCCTTAGTAAATGTGTATAATTTATTGATATAGATTAGAATAGGGAAACAAAAAACGTGTAAACAAAATCCTGTGTAGAAAATGGCAATTTAGAGAATTGTATTTTTCTACTTCAATAATAGGAATTTGGTATATAAAACACATGGGATTCATAAAAACAAACATTACCTAAATGGAATAGGTCATTCCAATTTTAATTCAAAGCGATTTCATTTCTTATTCAAATCCCAATCTTAAATGTGAACCAAGTGGACTCATAAAAAAGTTGGGCAACTTGAAGCAAACTCCAACCTAGCTCAATATCAACCCAAGTTAGGGGTTAAGGTAAGTGTTAATGGTTTCCACATCTCATGTCGGGTTAAGGATTGACCTCAACTTGATGTAACTAGGGATGTCAATTTTCCCCATCCCCGATGGGTACCCAACTTCCTTGATGGTGGGGTGGGGACGGGGAAGGGGAATATGATCCTTGCCCAAAAGGAAGGATAACTCTGCCCCTGTTAATCAGTGATGGTGAGATCACTTCGATAGCCATGGAAGATTTTACTGTCGTCCAATGCCTATCTTCCTACGATGCCATCCTTGGCCGGCCGACCATGAATGCTCTATGAGCCTCTATGTCTACCTTCCACCTAGCCATGAAATTCCCGACCCCATATGGAGTGGGAGTGGACCGAGGAGACCAGAGGGCGGCATGATAGTGTTACTTGACGTCCTACCGAGGAAAGCAGTCAGTCACGAAGACCCTTACGACCGAGAGTATAGATCTGCGTGATGAACTGAGAACATAGCGCGACCAACCTATCAAAGACCTCATCAAGGTATCGCTCTCCGAGGAAGACCCCGAGAAGACGGTCCAGGTCGTCTCTCTCTTGGAGAATTGTTTATGCAAGCACCTCACCCAACTTCTTAGGGACCATGCCAATTTATTTGGATGGTCGGCGGCAGATATGCTGGGGATCGACCCCGAGGTCATCGCCCACCGCCTCAATGCTAACCCGTGCTACTGACCCCAATCAGGAAAAAAAAGAGGATCTTCGTTATAGAACAATGGCAGATCATCAACGAGAAATTCTAGAAGCTACTCAACGTCGGCTTTATCCAGGAAGTAAAGTACCTGAACTGGCTGGCTGACCAATATGGAGATGGTGAAAAAAGCGAATGGGAAGTGGAGGATCTGTATTGACTTTACGGACCTGAACAAAGCTTGTCCCAAAGACAGCTTCCCCCTGTTGAGGATAGACTAGCTTGTTGACGCAAAGGTAGGACACGAACTCCTGAGCTTGATGGATGCATTCTCAAGGTACAATCAGATCCAGATGCATCCCGACAATCAGGAGAAGACTGCCTTCATCACTGACCATAGATTGTATTGTTACAAAGCAATGCCCTTTGGCCTCAAGAACACCGACACTACTTATTAGCAGCTAGTGAATGAGGTATTCAAGGACCAACTCAGCCATAATGTTGAAGCCTATGTCGACGACATGCTCGTAAAAAGCAAGAAGGCCAAGCACCACCTAGCCAATCTCAGGGAAGTCTTCAGCACCCTTAGGAAGTACCAAATAAAGCTGAATCTGACCTTTCATGGTCACTCAGTGAGGAATCAAAGCCAATCCAAAAAAGACCCAAGCCATCCTCGGCATGTAGTCACCCCGAACTCATAAAGAAGTGCACTACCTCACCAGGTGAGTACCCGCCCTTAGAAGGTTCATGTCTAAGTCCACGGACTGGTGCCTTCCCTTCTTCAAGGCCTTGAAAAAGGTCAAAGACTTCTATTGGACCAAAGAGTGCAAACAATCCTTCCAAGAGATAAAGAGATACTTAAGCTCGCCACTCCTTCTCATTAAGCCAAGCCTTGGGGATGACCTGCTACTCTACCTCTCAGCCAGGGATGAGGTGGTCATCTCGGTACCAGTTAAAGAAGAGGACTGAACACAAAGGCCAATCTACTACACTAGCAAAGTGCTCAATGGCATGGAAACTCAGTACTCAAACCTAGAAAAAGAAGCCCTGACCCTAATCACCACAACAAGGAAACTCAGACCATACTTCCAAGCCTATAGCGTTTGCGTGCTTACCTACCAACCTCTTAAACAAGTATTATAGAAGCTAGAAGCATCTAACCACTTAATCAAGTGGAGTGTGGAACTAAGTGAGTTTGACATAGAGTATGCTCCGCAGCCCGCCATCAAAGCCCAAGCCTTAGCTGATTTCCCGATAGAGTGTACGTTTACAGTGCAAGACCTGGCCCCAACACAACAAATATGGACTCTCCATGTGGACGGTTCACCCAATAAACTAGCCAGTAGGGCTGGCCTCATTCTCTTCAGACCAGAAGACACAGTACTTGAGCATGCCCTAAGGTTCAAGTTCTAGGCCTCCAATAATAAAGCTGATTACGAGGCTTTGATTGCTAGACTCCGACTTTCTCTAGGCCTTGGTGCTCTGCACGTAGAAGCCTTCAGCGACTCCCAGTTGGGGGTCAACTAGTTCCATGACCAGTTCAAGACGTAGACACCGATGATGGAAAGCTATCTGTAAAAGATGCAAGAGCTCATTCAATAGCTCGATCACTTCACTATTCAACATATCCTATGAGCTGAGAACGTCCGGGCCGATGCACTCTCAAAACTAGCTAGTTTTGGTTGACGTCCTAGCTCAACCCAGCATCGCTCCAATGGCGCTCCTCATCCTTCCAGTGCAGCAAGGCTCATTTTGGATGGACCCAATAGTGTAGTGCCTTCAGGATGGCAAGTTGCCCAAAGACTACACAGAAGCTAAGAAGCTCACGCACAGGTCGGCTCAATACTACCTCATCCACGGAAAACTTTACCATTGGTCTCACACTCTCCCCTACTTGAAGTGTCTCCCCCCATCTGAGGCTGATTACATCCTCAAGGAGATACACGAAGGAATCTGTGGAGATCACCTCAGTGCCCGAACCCTAGCTCACAAGGCACTCCGACAGGGTTACTACTGGTCGACAATGAAGCAAGATGCAACCAACTTGTCAGGAGATGTGACCGATGCCAAAGACACTCAAATCTCCATCACCATCCAACAATCCCCCTAAGGCTGATCACCAGCCCGTGGCCCTTCACGCAGTGGGGAATGAACATCCTCGGACCTTTCCCTACTACGGCCAGGTAGAAAAAGTTTCTCTTAGTCGTTGGGGACTACTTCACTAAGTGGGTGGAGGCCGAAGCCTTGGCACGCATCACCGCACACAATGCCTGGAACTTCTTCTACCAAAGTGTTGTTTGCCTATTCGGAATCCTACGGGTTCTCATCACCGACAACGCACATAGTTCACTGATTGAAAGTTCGAAGCACTCTGCACTGACCTGAAGATTGACCACCTGACTACGGCTGTACACTGAACCTAGAGCAATGGGAAGACTGAAGTAACTAACCGAACCCGACTACATGGCCTAAAGACTAGACTTGACTAGGCTAAGGGAAGGTAGGTTGAGGAGTTGCTGAGCATTCTCTAGGCATACAAAACCACACCAGGGACAACCACCAAAGAGATACCATTCAGCCTAACCTACAGGGCCAAAGCCATGATCCCTGTAGAAATATGTTCACCAACTCTCCGAGCTAAGTTCTACGACGAAGAGCAGAACAATGAAGACCTCCACGCAAAGATCGACTTGGTAGAAGAAGCACGTATACCGAGCACACCTTAGGATGGTCATGCAACAACAAAGGATGGCAAAGTACTATGATACCAAAGTCCAAAGAAGAGAGTTCAAGACCGATGACCTAGTTCTTCGGAAGGTCATAGTACCCGTGCCAGGAGAAGGGAAGCTCGGACCAAACTGGGCAGGACCATACCGAGTCGCTAGAGTGATTGGACTCGGCACCTACAGGCTAGAAGACCTCGACGGCAGGCCTATACAAAGGAGTTGGAACACCAGCAGCCTCTAGATGTACTATCAGTAATTCTACATTAATAAAGATGTTGTTTGCCCTACAAAGTGGATTGTCCAATGCACGACACACACCGCACACACTGCATAGCATACTGTGCAACATGCAGCGTCCAACTGAACTCCTAACAACTGGAATTTTCATGCACTGACTTAACTCATCTGTAATGGCCTGAGCTTACAACGCATAGCCATTAGCTAGCCCGGTAGCGTATAGCCGACTAGTTGACTTGACTGACTGACGGCCAGAGCCTAAAATGGAGAAGATCACTCCTACCTTCTAAAGCCAGAGGGCGGTCATCGAACTCCATACACTTGACGAATCGTCAGAGTAGAGTTAGCTGAGGAACGACTAGCCCATGAAGAGCCGAAAGCTCCTAAGACCTACAACTGAGCATCCCTCTAGGAGACGAGAGCTCGGATAACATCTCAGCCAAAATTTGAGGATCAAAGATCTTGGCCACACTTAACCTCAGTCATAAGAAGATCAAGGCACACGACAAAAAAAAGATGGGAAAAGGGTAGCACACAAGCTCAGAGCAAAAAAAAAAAAAGCATACTTTCATTAAATAGTTAAAGTTTGTACATCATTTTAAGATCGACATATCAAGTTGTTTACAAAAAAAAGAAAAAGTTCAACATCCCAACAACGGTAGTAGAACAAAGCAAAACAAAAACTCGGTAGGGGGTCTGCACCTTTTCATTTTCTTCAGCCCCTACATTTTCTTCAAGCACATCCACGGCGATATCATCCTTGGTGGGCGGGGTAGCATCGTCATAAGGGCCCTAGGTCTACGCAATCTCAGTACTATCGGGGTAATGGTGCAACACCGTTCTCCGAAATAAGGTTGAACCCCATCTCAAAGGAGCTCATGGAGAAGTCGTCTATCTAATGTTGGTACTCCTCCGAGCTCTTGAACCGAGCAATCGCCTGAACCTCCCTATCAGCAACCTCCTTCTTCATCTGCTCCCACTCTGCCTTCAAATCATTGATGCGCTTCTTCAGGTTGCGGATGGTGTTTGACTACTCATCAATCCGACACTTCAGCTTGGCTATCTCCCCCTCCATCTCAGTTGTTCGTTCACCGGCTGCCTCAAACTCGGCCAACTGGGTTCTCAGACCCACAAGCTCGATGTGCTCCTCATCATAAAGGCGTCATAGCGCTCGGAGGCAGTCGACCACTGCAACCGCCAAACAATCGATTTGCAAAAGAAACCACGTCAGCGCGGTCAACTTCGACCAAACAAGAAGCCGGGAGTAAGCACGAACTTACCAAAGCAACTTGGCAAAGGAGTGAGCACTCCAAGACACCGCTTGTTGTTTGCATAGCCTCCCACTGAATGGCCAGCATCATAATCCCACGGAGAAGCTGCTCAAGCATACCCTTCGTCTCAAGCCCATCTTTAGAATGGACGGTCCACTATGGCATGTGAAGGACTGAATTGCTGCTCCCAGGTATGTCCATCCATGGAGAGGGGGGAATAGCAGACTGGTAACCCTCCTCTGGGTCAACTATCATGACCTTCTCATTATTGCCCCACTACCTAGCTCTCTTTTGTTGTCGAGATGCCCTCTCGGCGGACCTTGGCAGAATAGCTTCAGAATGGGGCTGGCCCCTCACAGCACCTCGGTTGCGCCTCTATTGTCCGGCCATCATCCTGCAAAGAACCTCCTCCTCGCTCGCCATATCGACACCTGCACCGAAAGTGAGAAATTAATTAGTACAAGTATAAGCTCGGAAAAGAGAATCAACAAATGGATTGAAGCAACAAAACGAACTGGCCTCCTCGGACATTAGCCCGGCACGGATCAACATCGGGAAGGATGTGTACCACATTATGTTGATCTCCTCAATCATGTTTATGACCGCCCTCTCCTCCTCGGTAAGTCGGTTCCACTTGGGCTACAACACCTTAGTCCTCGGCTCCTGAAACACGGCTGGAAGGGGCGAGCCCCCGGGGGTGTACAAAGAAGAATCTCTCCTTTCGGTGCTTCACCGAGGACGGGCCCCCGACCAGTACCTTGATGCGTTATCTAGCCGAGAAATAATAATAGCTCTATTGGTGATGCTTCAATTGAAGGAAATAGCTCACCATCCCTAGGGTAAGCTTGAGATCATGGATGAAACAGTAAGACATAAGGCCGATCATAAACCTAAAAGAGGTTGGCATCAACTGCACTGGCAGCATCGGTACCACTCGATCAGCCCAGACTCCAGATTCTTTTCATACACACAAAGCTTGCCCAGTCGAGCATCTGTGGGCCTCTCACCAAGCAGCGAAAATCTCAACTCGTACTCCTCGGGAATGTATTACAGAGGTCAGATCCGAGCAATATCCCCGGGAATCAAACAATAAGGGGTGGTCCAAAATTGACAGTCGGCCCACGCAGGAAGCTCTACCTCCACTCTCAACGGCCCAGCCTATGCCTCCTCGGCCTTGGCGACTCTACCATAATCTATCCCCTCAAAGTCCCCGACTTTAATGAAAAACCCCAGCTCAGACTCATAATGGGAAGCACTAAGACTAGAAGAAGAATCAGAGGAAGAGGAAGAACGGAAGGACGAGGAAGACATCTTACCAAACTGAGAACTGCGGAATTGAAGCAAACATCGAGCACTGCAAACCACCCTTCGTCGAGCTCTCTAAGCAGTTCCTTTCGCAAAAGGCAAAGGAGAAATGCTCTACCCTCCCTATTTATAACTTTTCATGGTCTGAATCGAAGCAAGATCGACGACGAAGATCAATTGCCGCTCTAACAAGCGTGGGAAGACCAATTGGCACCTTTGCCCTCCGCACACGCATAACCTCGGGAAGCGAAGCGACTTAGAGATGGTACGACCATCGACCTGACCGGACCAGCCCAGACGAACTGATCCAACCTCGAGCCACGTGAGTCAGACAAAAAACTCAACCAAATTTCAACTTTAAGTTCCTCAATCGAGGATTAAAGACCTCTTCTGCGTTACACCTCAGCCGAGCACTTTACTTTTCGACTTCAGAACTGGGGGAGTGGTGTTCGGGTCATGGTTGAGTTGGCTCTGGATGCCACGTGGCACCTACATGGTTGCCCTATCTCCTCAACCATGTCAGCACCACACCACATCCGCGACGTACTTTATCTCCTCGGCCACGTTAGCAACGCATTACCTCCACGGCCCCACTCTACCTTCCTAGCCACGATGACTCCACGTCATGTGGATAGACATGACCAAGATAGGAGAATAGATGGACACAACTCCTCTGGGGATTAGGTCTTATCCCAAAAACCTTGGCGGATAACCTCATCTTGATAACCCCAGAAGCCTAATCCGATCAGAACACAAACCTTCGGCTATATAAAGGTGCCTCCCACTCAAGGTAAGGGATCGAACTTCTGACTCTCATACTGCTACCTTGCTCGGACCAACACTGTTCTCCAACTGCTTGTCCCGACCACTTATTGCCTTCTATTGACTTGGGCGTCAGAGTACCTACCCGGGGATAACTCCTCGGGCCTCTGACTTATTTCTTGCCCGTAGATCTCATTGCACGGCTTTATCCTTCCACCTTGGCTTCGCCCAATTGATAAGGATTATCTGACTGTGACTTCGGTTCTTGCACTACCTAGGATTAAGCAACATCAATTGTCTATCATGAAGTCTTCAATAGTTTGTATTCAGGTATATTAATTATCAATAGTTATTTCTTAATATTTTTATATATTTTGTGCCTAATATATTTCTCAAATTAATGAACAGGTGAGTGACAATATGTCTTCAAGAGATTATCAATATATCAATAAAATAAAATCGAATTATGATTCTTGAATGATTAAAGTATGGTTGTCACGCTTACGGAAGGCATTGGATTTTAAAAATAATGATGATCCATGAAGTTTGGACATGTTATTAATTGATGAAAATGTAAATATACATATTTTGATATATTTTCATTAAATTTAAATTTGTTAATGTATTTTTATTTGTTTAATTCTTTTGTAGGGAGAACAAATACATGTTGTTATATAGAAGAGTTGTTTATAAATTTGAAAAATTGTTGTGCGAGGGTTCTCTATATTTTTTCAAAACTTTTAATGTTGTTCAAAGTAATGGGTCCTACAGAACTGTGAAACATGCATTTGTTATATATTTTAAGTGAGCTACTCTAGTTGAACCGATTCTTGAAGAAATTGCAGAAATTCCAAGACACATATTTGATCTCATTGATTTTGATAACATCAACATAAATGAAGATAATACATATCTTATTGGTCAATAAATTTTTAACATTTATATATATATATATATATATATATATATATATATATATGTATGTATATATATGTATGTATATATTTATTTATATATTTACTTTATATTTGCTGATGTTGTAGATGTAATTGATAAATTATATGCCATATCTAGTGAATATTCTATTTGTAAACAAAATGGACTAATAGTGAAGCAGAAGAGTATTGTTTTGGAAAATAACAGGTAATCTTCAACTCTTTATCTATTGTTATTAAAATTACTAATATTGAATTAAATTATTACAGGGGAAAATATATCAAGATCTCTTTATGGGGTGAGACAAGGGGTTTAATTGGGAAAGATTTAATTGGAAATAGATCAAGTGCAAATATTCTAGTTGTCACTTCAACAATGATAAATAAATTTCAAGGTAAATTTAATCATAGTCTCTTAAATTTATTTCCTTATCATTATAATTTTTATTATAATGTTGAATGTTAAATATGTTATAGGTGTTACATATCTCTCATCAACAAGTGCAACAAATTTATACATAAAATTGTAAAATGAATGTGTCACTAATTTCTTAGCAAGGTATGATTTATATATATTGTAAAATAAATTTATTTTATTTATTATTCAAATTATCTGATATTTTTTAAAATTTGTTGAACTATTTGATAGTTTTGAATCAAGTTCATTATTAACAATTTGAGAAATACATACAGTTGAGAATTATTCTTTACCATTAGAAGAGAGAATTTAAAAAAAGAAGAGGACTATTTCAGAATTGTTTGAATTAAAGACAAATAGCACATATAAGGTTTACACGAATATTTAATAACATTAATGAATTATAACTTATATATATTTATTATATTATTTATTAATATATTATATTTATTGTCATATGGCATTATTTATACTTGAAAAGTATCCATAAACAAAGTTTACACGAATGTGGATGGTATTATCTTGCATGTACTAATTTTGCAAAAAAAATTACGACTCTATATCGCATTGCAGCAAGTGTAATATTAATGTTCCTTATCCTGAAGCAATGTAATATTTAAATTTTCAACCATAATAATATACTTTTCAAATGTTAACCATTTGCTTTAATTTATTAGATTGATGATCAAGGTAGAGGCGAAAGATGACACATGCTACATTTGTTCTATTTAATAAAGTAGAATTTTTAATCGAATGCATAATATTTTTTAGATTCGATA